>NC_072021.1:0-305000 GCF_027791375.1 Indicator indicator
CTCAGTGATCATAATATTGTGAGGACTGCAAGGGAGGAAGCAGAGACCGCAACTTGTACATTTTGCTCCAAGTCCAGGTCTCAGCAGTCTAATTTATCTCCTTGGAAAGATGCAAATTAATTTTACAAATGGTTCTGGATGAGAATCAGTTTTTAATGTTCATCAGTTTACTGACCTTGCAGATAGAGGAGGTCACCTCTCCTGCTTCTTGTAAACTCTGAGTTGTAGCTGCCCTGTGAAAGTTCACCATTTTCAGTGCTGAAAGGGAAGTTATTATTTTTGGGAGGGTTTTTTGTTCCCATTCCTGAAGACCACATGAAACCTGGCTACTGTCCTGGGATTTCGAGTTCAAGTTATTGTCTTTATAGTCCCTGGAGTGAACTTAATAGCCTGGGATCTTGCCTGCAGAAAACATTTGGAGGAAAATGAATTTATGTTGTATTTCCTGCATACTTTTGATAGCTGCTTGGCCAGACTAACAGCATCCCTCCTTGTACTGTGGGACAATCATGTTGCACCTTTTGATGGCCTTTCACAGAAGGAAGTCTGAATAATAATAAAAAATATACAGCATTTCAGAACAAAGTCCAAGATCTGCTTAGAGTAGGGCTAAAGTGGAATTTAAAGCACAACATAAATACACAAACAGCACAAATGTGGCCCTTCCCTCTGTTGTGGTCTCTACTGCACTTCAAGAGGGAAGCTGTCAAAAACTCTCCCACATCAGCAAAAATCGTTCTGAGGATCAGAATGGGGGCTACAGACCTAACATCCAATCTAAACCTGCTCTTCTCCCATCACAAACCACTGCCCCTGGTCCTGTCCCTGCAGATCTTAGCAAACAGTCCCTCTGCAGCCTTCCTTCTGCCCCTTCAGGTACTGGCAGGTTGCTATCAGGTCTGCCTGGAGCCTTCTCTTCTCCAGGCTGAACCACCCCAGCTCCCTCAGCCTGTCCTCATAGC
Organism: Indicator indicator; assembly: GCF_027791375.1. Taxonomy (NCBI): domain Eukaryota; kingdom Metazoa; phylum Chordata; class Aves; order Piciformes; family Indicatoridae; genus Indicator; species Indicator indicator. The sequence continues at coordinate 963 of NC_072021.1, forward strand.
AGAGCTGCTCTAAACCCCCCTAATCATTCTGATGGCTCTCCTCTGGACCTGCCCCATCAGGTCCATGTCCTTCCTGTGAGCCAGATGCAGTACTCCAGGGTGAGGTCTCACCAGAGGAGAGCAGAGAGGCAGAATTTCCTCTCTTGGTCTGCTGGCCATGGTGCTTTTGATGCTGCTTTTGGTGCAGAACAAAAAAAAAAAATCACCTTTCTAAATCAAGAGCAAACTCCAGCTGCCAACCACAGACCTTTTGCCAGGAGAGACCTCTGGTTCTGGAGGGTTTGATCCGGAGGCTGTGTCAAGCCTCTTCTGATCCTCAGGCAATCAGAGGAAACAATTTGCTCCAAGTGGAGCAGCAATTTGAATGTGCATTTGTCAGGAAGCCTCCTGCCCTGTGTGCCACATGTGCTCACCCATGTGCAAGCACTTGCAGAGGGACATCTTGGAACTGCTGAACTCCAGCTTCACAGCAGCGTGTTGCACACCAAGGAGGAGCTGCCTGCAGATGATGTGAGAAACAAGCCTTCAGGCAGGGAGCTGCTATTTTCTTGGGTTTGTTGGACAACCCAAAAAGCAGTAAAAGCAGCTTTCTGCATCTCTACTAACATTAAAAAAAAAAAAAAAAAGTTTGGCCAATGAAGCAGAATGCCAGGGTTAGACCTACCCTTCCTGCTCCAGTATCAAAGCACTCTGGAGCTTCACAACCAGCATGGGAAGGAAGGTTCTTAGCAACACGGTAGAAGGAACAGCTGCTTTGTAAAGAATAATTAACACTCACAAATCATTGATGCCTCAGAACACAGTAGCTCAGTGAAAGTCAAGAGAGGGGATTCTGCCCCCGACTCTGCTCTGCTGAGACCCCACCTCCAATCCTGCCTCCAGTTCTGGTGTCCCCAGCCTAAGAAGGACACAGAGCTGCTGGAGTGAGTCCAGAGGAGGCCACAAAGGGGATCCAAGGGATGGAGAACCTCTGCTATGAGGACAGCTGAGGGAGCTGGGGGTGTTAAGCCTGGAGAGGAGAAGACTCCAGGGGGACACTAGAGCTGCCTGCCAATAGCTGAAGGGATCCTACAGGAAGGCTGCAGAGGGACTTTTCCTGAGGAGGTCTGGAGACAGGACAAGGGGGAATGGTTTGAAGTTGAGGCAGAGCAGGGTTAGACTGGAGCTGAGGAAGAAGTTCTTCAGTCTGAGGGTGGTGAGACTCTGGAATAGGCTGTCCAGGGAGGTTGTGGCTGCCTCCTCCCTGGGGGTGTTCAAAGCCAGGCAGGACGAGACCTCGAGCAGCTGAGTCTTGTTGAGAGGTGTCCCTTCCCTTGGTGGGGAGGTTGGAGGAGATAATCTCTGGAGGTCCCTTCCAACTTAAGCCATTCTATGACACAATAAATTCCCTTTCCCCCAACTACATTTTTTTTGATGCTCCAATGGCTGTTCTCATCTGTGTCTCTTTGAAAAACAAAAATAAATCTGGTTACAGTTGTTAGCCAATTTCATAGGTTTTTTTATGATTTCATTTTGGAACTCCCTTGATATATTTGCCAACTAATTTACAAGAATTATTGCACTGTAAAAATATTCAGAAAACCTGGATGCAATTGATTCTTGTAAGACATTTTTGTCTTACAGGAAAATAAATCATCTACTGTTAACCCTTTAATCCCTGCTGGCTTGTAGAAAACAAAACACAAAGCAAAACAAACCCAACCCAAAACCACACCCAACCCAACACCACACCCAACCCAAAACAAACACCAAACCAACCAAAACCACAAAACCAACCAAAAATACAAAACCAACCAAAACTAAAAACCAACCACAACCCAAAACCAAACCCAAACCAAACCAACCAAAACCAACCAAAAATACAAAACCAACCAAAACCAAACAAAACTAAAACCAAAGCAAAACCAAAACCAAAACAACCAAAAAAACCCCCCCCAAAACACTTCCACATGTATCCTAAAAATGATAGCAATTGAAAATCAGTGCATTAAGCAAGTGCCAATCTGGAAATTCTATTTTAAATTGCAGATCTGCAATTTGGTTTTCTATGCACCTACTCTGGATTTTCTTTTTTTTTTTCCCTTTTTTTTTTCCCTTTTTTTTTTTTTTTTTTTTTTTTGAGTGCTAAGGAGAAGTAACGGTCTCTGATGTGTGTGGTCCCTTTCTCACCCAAGTCAACTCATCCTGAGCAACAGGGTGGAGTTGCCTTGGGTGCCACCTGGCACAGCCTGAGGTAGATTTGGTCAGCAGCACGTCTGTGGTGGTTATAACTAATTACAGAGCTGGACAGAAAGAATTTGTCACTAGAGTCACAGATTTCCCCACTGATTATGCAGATCACACACATGATCATACATCTGCCCTTCATAAGGCTCCTGGGAGACCTTAGAGCAGCCTTCCTGCATCTGAAGAGGGCTACAGGAGATCTGGAAAGGGACTTTTGATGAGGGCTTGCAGGGACAGGCTAAGAGGCAATGGATTGAAGCCTGAGGAGGGCAGACTGAGACTGGAGATTAGGAAGAAATTCTTGACAGTGGGGGTGGTGAGGGGTGATCTCTGAGGTCCCTTCCATCCTGAACCATTCTATAATTCTAAGATTTGTTTGGGGTCAAGCAGGCTCTGACTTCCAAAGCTGCCACAAAACACTTTCAGCCCACTCTGCTCTTTCCCAGAGTCCTCATACCTCAGTACAAATCCAATTGCTCTTGCAGGGGTTTGCTGAGAGCAGTGCTCAGGAAGAATTCAGGGACAGCTGAGTTGAATTTGCAAGAGGTAAACTGTGGGCACACTTTAGCTTGTTGACCTGTGGGAAAAGCATTTAGAAGCATGGGACATTGGGGGCTCTGGCTGTGGGGCTTTCCTGCATGCTTTGTTTTGGGGAAATAAAAACTGCTTTTGCTTTTATGCCTTTTTTTTTTTTTTCCCAGTCTTAGCCTTCCAGAAACTTGCCTGTGGCAGTTTGCTCCCTGAGCTCTCTTCCTGCTACCTGCCTCACAGGGACATGTGAAGGGATCAGGTTTGACAGATCTGGTTCTTCCAGATTTAGAGCACTGAAAAGAAAACTGTTAGGCTGCATTTGGCTGCCCTCTGTCTGCATGTGCCATGATCTCCCAAGGCTTCCACCTCCACCAAAAGGTCTGACACTCCACCAATCATTTTCCAAGATTGGTTTCAACAACCCCAGCTGCCTTCCTGCCAGGTAGCTTCTTCCATTGCTTATAGCCTTCTGCACAGATCAATTGCCCTCAAAGGGCAGCAGGACAAGAGAGGGATTCTGCCCCTGGACTCTGCTCTGCTGGGACCCCACCTCCAATCCTGCCTCCAGTTCTGGTGTCCACAGCCTAAGAAGGACACAGAGCTGCTGGAGAGAGTCCAGAGAAGGCCACAAAGATGATTCAAGGGCTGGAGCACCTCTGCTATGAGGACAGGCTGAGGGAGCTGGGGGTGTTCAGACTGAACAGAAAGCTCCAGGGGGACCTCAGAGCTGCCTCCCAGTAGCTGAAGGTATCCTACAGGAAGGCTGCAGAGGAACTGTTCCTGAGGAGGTCTGGAGACAGGACAAGGGGGAATGGTTTGAAGCTGAGGCAGAGCAGGGTTAGACTGGAGCTGAGGAAGAAGTTCTTCAGTCTGAGGGTGGTGAGATTCTAGAATAGGCTGTCCAGGGAGGCTGTGGCTGCGTCCTCCCTGGGGGTGTTCAAGGCCAGGCTGGATGAGGCCCTGAGCAGCTGAGTCTAGTTGAGAGGTGTCCCTGCCCATGGTGGGGAGGTTGGAGGAGATGAGCTCTGAGATCCCTTCCAACCCAGGCCCCCCTGATTCTGGTTCAGTGAACAACCTGCCTCCGGTCACACCTTATCTCATTCACCATCCTCTTCTGCAACCTTGGGTTTTGGCTTTGCAGTGGTAAAGAACGTGCAGGTCAGAGGCATGAGACCCTCAGCGTGGTAGATCCGTTAGTCACTGGGCTTAACATAGCAGGCAACTGCCATGCAAGTTATGGTTTGGGCTGAGGAAAGACCCTTCACCAGAGGAGTTTCAAGTAGAGCATTTTATTTAGCTGCTCTAAGGGAGCTGCAGAAGAGCTCCAGAAGCAGCACCTTAGCCTTCAAGCTATTGGCAGTGCTTCAGGTAACACCAGAGCTGCCTTCTGTGCTTCACCTCAGCTTCCAAAGGCTCTTTCCAAGAAAGGAATGAGAGCAAAGGGATTTGCTGGCAGCCACTTTGAAAAGGTTCTCTGGAGACAAGCATGGGAGCCAGAGAGCTTGTGAAACCTCCTTCCCCTGGCTGCGAGCTTGTGAAACCTCCTTCCCCTGGCTGCGAGCTTGTGAAACCTCCTTCCCCTGGGTGAGAGCTTCTGAAACCTCCTTCCCCTGGGTGAGAGCTTCTGAAACCTCCTTCCCCTGGGTGAGAGCTTCTGAAACCTCCTTCCCCTGGGTGAGAGCTTCTGAAACCTCCTTCACTGGGTGAGAGCTTCTGAAACCTCCTTCCCCTGGGTGAGAGCTTCTGAAAACTCCTTCACTGGGTGAGAGCTTCTGAAACCTCCTTCCCCTGGGTGAGAGCTTCTGAAACCTCCTTCCCCTGGGTGAGAGCTTCCTGGGTTCATGCTCATGGATCAGAGCGCAGAGGAGCCGATGCAGACGCTCTGGGCTAGTTACCCAGGAGGTAACAACCGCAGCAAGCCCCAGCCCAGATATGTGCTGCAAACCACACCTGACTGACCATGCTGAACACAGCCACAGTGCCCAGCTGATGCATAGGTAACACAAGTTTAATTCCCCCCCCCAGGGTGATTACCTGTGCTGACATGGGGTTGATGACTGAGTCCCCCTGGAGATGCTCATGATCTGGAAATCCCAACAACAGATAAAAATTTCCTTGCAGCTACAGAAAGTCACAGGTTTGGGGTTGGGTTTGAATTTGAGATGTTTTCTTTTGTTTTGTTTTTTTTCCCTGACAAACTTTGGCTGAGAGGTTTGAGCATTTTTAACTTATCATGCTTGCAGTGCATTTTACAAGGAGAGTGAAGTCTGACGGCATAAATCACTGACTTAAAGGAAAACAACTGGGTAACAATATTGCAAGATATACAGAACAGGATGCACTTGGGATTCCAGGTTCTGTTCACTGGCTCACCAGAGACCAGGGTCATAAATCAGAAAGAGAGGATGGAAATCAAAGAGAAGTCACAGGAAGTGTCAAAATGAAAACCTGGCAGAAATTACCAATAGGAGGAAAAGAAAAAGGACTCCAGATGTGGGAGGTTTTAAAAGGGGGCGGGACCAAACCTGGGAAAGATTCAGTGAACAAAGATCTACAAGCAGAAAAGAAAAAATGATAGCTTGGGTGGGGGGCTCCTCCTCTTTCTTTCTCACACACAAGCCAGGTTTAGCAAGGCAAGGAAATCTGTATCTGCTAAGAGGAGGGAGGTAAGGTGGGGGGGGAAGCTATATAAACATCACCTCTGGTCCTTTCTTCCCACAAAGCACAGCTCTGGAAATTCTGCTCCCAGAAATACTTCAATCAGGCACACAATTCAAAAGGTTCATGAAATCCAGGATTACAACCACGAGAGAAGTTGATCAGAGCAGCCAGGCTGTGATGCTGGAGAGGCTCCCCACCCACACAGCCCCGCAGGCTGCAGCACTCACAGTCAGAGGCTGAGAGCAGCCTCTGAACCCCAGCACCAAGCTCTTTCCTCTGGGGCCATCTGCCGGCTCTCCAGCAGCTGCTTCCAGGATCCTTCTGGGATGAAGATTGCTTTCTCAGGTGCATCCAAGGTGACCACTTCTCAGGGAGCTGTAGTGCAAGGCTGTGCTGGAGGCTGCATCTTCCCATCCCACACTCCAACCACAAATCTTCCTTTGGTCTTCTGAAGACTTTAAAAAAAAAATTAAAAAATAATCCAGCCCCCCCCTTCCAACATTTCCCTTGGGAGCAGAGATGTTGTCCCCTTCCCTCCCCATCTCTGTGGCACATTTAATCCAACAGTGGCTCAAATTTTTAATCACTGTGTGGCTAAGGTGCTCCAAATCCTTCCTTCAACAAACAACTCCCCCCAGCATTAATCTATCTGCCCAAGACGGTTCCAAACAAAACTGCGAATGAGAGAATCCCAGAATAGCTTAGGTTGAAAGGGACCACAGAGATCATCTCCTCCAACCTCCCCACCATGGGCAGGGACACCTCTCAACTAGACTCAGCTGCTCAAGGCCCCATCCAGCCTGGCCTTCAACACCCCCAGGGAGGAGGCAGCCGCAGCCTCCCTGGGCAGCCTATTCCAGAGTCTCACCACCCTCAGACTGAAGAACTTCTTCCTAAGCTCCAGTCTAACTCTGTTCTCCCTCAACTTCAAACCATTCCCCCTTGTCCTGTCTCTAGACACTCTCAGGAAAAGTCCCTCTGCAGCCTTCCTGTAGGATACCTTCAGCTATTAGAAGGCAGCTCTAAGGTCCCCCTGGAATCTTCTCTTCTCCAGGCTGAACACCCCCAGCTCCCTCAGCCTATCCTCATAGCAGAGGTGCTCCAGCCCTTGAATCATCTTTGTGGCCTCCTCTGGACTCACTCCAGCAGCTCTGTGTCCTTCTTATGCTGGGAACACCAGAACTGGAGGCAGGATTGGAGGTGGGGTCCCAGCAGAGCAGAGTCCAGGGGCAGAATCCCTCTCTTGTCCTGCTGCCCTTTGAGGGCAATTGATCTGTGCAGAAGGCTATAAGCAATGGAAGAAGCTACCTGGCAGGAAGGCAGCTGGGGTTGTTGAAACCAGTCTTGGAAAATGATTGGTGAAGTGTCAGACTTTTTGGTGGAGGTGGAAGCCTTGGGGGATCATGGCACATGCAGACAGAGGGCAGCCAAATGCAGCCTAACAGTTTTCTTTTCAGTGCTCTAAATCTGGAACAAACAGATCTGTGTCCTTCTTATGCTGGGGACACTAGAACTGGAAATGACTTGCAGGGTACTACTTAAAAAGACAAGTCCTTAACTAACCAACCCATATTTAATTTCTTGAAGAATCAGTAGACTCCAGGATCAAGCCCAGATTCCATTTTTATTTGCACATGATTTCAGGGTAATTTTACCACCCATCACACATTTCTAGCATGCTGCTACTAAACTGCAGTGGATTGTTTCAGGCCTGTTTTCAAGCTGCTTAACTCAATGATGGCTGCAAGGCTGGCATTAAACAAAAACAAACAAAACCCAGCAAAACACCAAAATGAAGCCACATACCTTCAGTCCAATCAAATACTCTCTCCCCTCACCCCCTAGAGCATACTTTACAGGTTCTATGACTGTTTCAACACCACCCATAAGCCAAGCTGTAAGATGAAGAAACCTCCCATCCTGGCATATTCCAGGCAAAAATTGTGTTTGAAGGAACCCCAACATCCCCCTGTTCTGAACAGCATAAGCATGCTGACCTCCCAACAGCAACTTGATACCACCTTTCCAAACCACTTTTTACTCTCAGAGAAGAGAGAGGTGGATATGCTTTCCAATGTAACAGCCCCAGTTGCTCTAATCCAAGATTCCACACCTGGGGCACACTTTATTTGCCTTTAAGCTCAGGACCCTTCTGCTTTCTGTGCCAGGTTTCTCTGCTTTTGCTCTGTTCCACTGCAGCCACAGCCATTCAGACATGAGGACTCTGGAGCCCTCAACACAGGAAGGACATGGAACTGATGGAGTGGCTCCAAAGGAGGCCATGAAGATGATCAGGGGGTTGGAGCACCTCTGTTATGAGGACAGGCTGAGGGAGCTGGGGGTGTTCAGCCTGGAGAAGACTCCAGGGAGACCTAACAGCAGCCTGCCAGTACCTGAAGGGGGCTACAAGAAGGCTGCAGAGGGACTGTTTGCAAAGGCCTGCAGGGATAGGATGAGGGGCAGTGGTTTGAAATGAGGGAAGAGCAGGTTTAGTTTGGATGTGAGGAACAAGTTCTGCACCATGAGGGTGCTGGAACACTGCAACAGGTGCCCACGGAGTTGGCTGAGGCCCCATCCCTGGAGATATTCAAGGTGAGGCTGGACAGGGCTCTGAACAAGCTGATCCAGTGGAGGATGACCCTGCTAACTGCAGGGGGTTGGACTGGGTGACCTCTGGAAGTCCCTTCCAACCCAAACCAGTCTGTGATTGTGTGATTTGGGAAAAGCCACTTGCTATATACATTGGACCAGACCACATGCAGCTATGTGTGCAAGTGCTCTGAAAGTCACAATCCACCTGAGCACAGGATTTCTAACAGGGAGATGCTGATTTTCAGTGTCTTGTTCCAGCATCCACTGCTCTGAGGTGGAATTATTAACTATAAGCTTCTTCAGAGATAAAGAAGATCATGCTAATGGACACCTTACTAGGAGACATCAAAAGTAACACCTGGTCTGTTTTATGCATTAACAAAGCTTTTTAATTATTTCATAATCCTCAAGACATTGTTGGGCCTCAGAACCACCTCCAATTTGAGGCATATCAGGAAGGCCACAGAGGACCAACCAGGCATTCTTTGGTGTTTTGGGGTTGGGGTTTTTTTTTTGGCATTCTGCTGCACTGCAATGATCCTTAAACCTCAATATTAAGCCTGGCAAATCTGTATTGCAAGGATGCTGGAGTCCTTAGCAAAACCAGCCCTTTTCTGGCTGCTGGCTGCTGGTGTAACATCCACAGCAAGCCTGTCAAGCTAACAAAGCCCAGCGCTTCTCCACAGCCAGCAGCCAGAGAAAAATCCCCTCGAGTCACATAGCCCAGGAGAGTCCTGGAGCAGTGGGAAGTAACATCTGGGAGAGCACCTGACCACAGACCAAGAACAAGGTCTTCATGCCTGTCAGTTGTTTCTATATCTGGAATGCTTGCAAGCTCATCTTCTAGAGCCTTTGTGGTCTTCTTCTTCTTCTTCTTCTCCTCTTTCAGTTTCCGTATCTTGTGTTTGAATATGTCCTGATGTCTGGGCTCCTGAGGGCCACAGTAGAGTCTGTCCTTGCTTAGCTGCAGCAGGTCATCTTCTGTTGGGATGCAAATCATGGCATGTAACTCAGGATTGCCCTTGCCCAGGAGAGACAACTTGACCCATACCAGAGCCCTTGGGTAGCTCATCAGGATGGGCAGAAGGACATCTTCAGCCATCTGCTTCTGTCCCAGGCGGGAAACGAGGCGGACTCGCCGATCCCTCCCAGCTGTGGGATAGCACCAGGCTGCCAGCTGCTGCAGCAGCTTCTCACTCCTGCCAGCATCAAAAAACAACAGACAGGGTGGTTAGTAACAAGCAGTGCAACAGAAATCCAGTGCCCTACACATTTCCAAGAGCACAATTTAAAAACCCTCTGGGACTCACTGTAACCTTCCAAGCTGGTATCTGTAGCTCTTGTAGCTCAAACAGAACAGGATTGAGTAGAATTCATCTGTAAGGTATTTCTTCAGGATCATAGAGTGCTAGGGCTTGGAAGAGACCTCTAGAGATCATCCAGACCCCCTGCCAGAGCAGGATCACCCAGGGCAGGTCACGCAGGAACACATCCAGGTGGGTTTTGAATGTCTCCAGAGAAGGAGACTCCACAACCTCTCTGCCTGCTCCAGGCTCCAGCACCCTCACAGTACAGAAGTGTCTCCTCATGTTGAGGTGGAACCTCCTGGGTTCTAGCTTGTGCCTGTTGTCCCTTGTCCTGAGCATCATCCTGCCACCCACCCCTCAGCTGTTTATAGACATTGATCAGATCCCCACTCAGCCTTCTCTCCAGACTAAACAGCCCCAGGGCTCTCAGTCTTTCTTCACTGCAGTGATGTTCCAGTCCCCCAATCATCCTTGCAGTTCTCCATTGGACTCTCAGGAAAACCTCCAAAACCTGTGAGAGATGCTCTAAACCCTCCAGTGCCATTACTGCAGTGCAGAACTGCCAATGCTTTCCTCTCCTTGGAACTACACAAAACTCCCAGAGCTGCAGTCAGGCTCTTTCCAAACACTGCTGCTGCCCTCGTGTGTTGCACTGGAATGCAGAGGGTTCTCTGCTCTCTTCACAGAGCTGAAGCAGTGCAAGAACCACCTGTGATGATGGGATTGGCAAAGAGAATGCAAGCTGATTCACACAGCAACAGCTTTAAAATCCCAAACCTGAGCCTCTGAAAGCTCCATCCACCTGGAAGCAGAGAGAATGTGACAAGCCCAAGAATGCACCAAACTCAAAAGTGTTAATTTCAGATAATTGAAGAAATTTACTTCATCTGGTCTGGGAGGAAGACTTTCACTCAACAGCGAATTCTGATCCACAACAAAACTAATTAATCTCCTCACTCTATTTGGGTCAAGTAATTCATCTCAATAATCATAGAATGGTTAAAGTTGAAAAGGACCTCAGAGCTCATCTCGTCCAACCTCCACATCATGGGAAGGGACACCTCTTGACTAGACTTAGCTACTCAAGGCCTCATCCAACCTGGACTTCAATACCCCCAGGGAGGAGGTAGCCACAACCTCCCTGGACAGCCTATTCCAGAGTCTCACCACCCTCAGACTGAAGAACTTCTTCCTCAGCTCCAGTCTAACCCTGCTCTCCCTCAGCTTCAAACCATTCCCCCTTGTCCTGTCTCTAGACACCCTCAGGAAAAGTCCCTCTGCAGCCTTCCTGTAGAATCCCTTCAGCTATTAGAAGACAGCTCTAAGGTTGCCCAGAATCTTCTCTTCTCCAGGCTGAACTACCCCAGCTCCCTCAGCCTGTCCTCACAGCAGAGGTGCTCCAGCCCTTGGATGAAGGCTGAGCTCTTCCTTTTCCCAATTCAATGATTCCCAGCAAGGAAAGAACACCTCACCCACCTTACCATGGTCACATACCTGAGGACAATGAAGTCACTTGCTGTCACAGTTTCATCTCTCTCACCAACATCGTGGGTTCCTGTATCATCCTTTGTCTTTAGGGCACCTTCTGAGCTTACTTCCATGGTCTCCTCTAACTCACCAGTCTCAGAGGAAGCTGCTTTGACCACTTCTGCTTTGGATTCACAAAAGCTGTGCCCTCCTGCAGCTTTCATTCTTCCTTCCCAGTTCTTGGTCAGCTGCCCCCAAGGACAGATGAAAGGGGACAGAGTGCCCAGCTTGACATAATTTGCCCTTTTTGCAGGTGGACGTCTAGATGAGAAATGAAGGAGGTGAGAAGATTTGCTTCCTGGGCCCTTATCCTGCTCCCAGCACTCCAAAGGCTGCCTGCTTTGTCCCACTGGCCTAAGAAATGCTTCCTGTTCCCAAACCCAAGTGTTTAGAACAGGATGTGCATTGCTTTTGTATTCTCACTGAACAACTTGAGAGATGCACTTGCAGGTAGCACTGCTCCCTTCCTGACCATGCTGCATATTTCCATGTACTGTGACTGACCACCACATCTTCCTCTGAACTTCTCCTACTGTCATCTTCCTCTGAGCATTTCCTACTTTCCCCTCCTAGCTGGAAGAGGAACCAGCCTCAGCTGGTGCAGAAGACAGCTCAAGCTACTCCATCCTCCTGGTTAAGAGTTCTGTGTTTAATATTGTGGAAATGGAGGCAAGCTTCAGAGCAGCTGGTATTTGACATCCAGGATGAACTTTGACACCCTGGCTTCTCCTGCCTCCTCCCTCATTTGCTGCTAAGCTTTGCTTATTTTATTGTTGTGCAGCCTTGTTAATAGCCTTGAAACTGAGCAGATCTCTAGGAACAGAACCCCAGAATGGCTCAGGTTGGATGGGAACTCAGAGTTCATCTCCTCCAACCTCCCCACCATGGGCAGGGACACCTCTCAACTAGACTCAGCTTCTCAAGGCCTCATCCAACCTGGCCTTGAGCACTGCCAGGAAGGAGGCAGCCACAGCCTCTCTGGGCAGCCTGTTCCAGTCTCACCACCTGCCTAAAGAAAAACTTCTTCCTCAGCTCCAGTCTAACCCTGCTCTCCCTCAGCTTCAAACCATTGCCCCTTGTCCTGTCTTTAGACACCCTCATGAAAAGTTCCTCTGCAGCAGGATCCCTTCAGCTATTGGAAGGCAGCTCTAAGGTCCCCCCAGAGTCTTCTGCAGGCTGAACACACCCAGCCTATCCTCACAGCAGAGGTGCTGCAGACAGCAGATCATCTTTGTGGCCCTATGTGCCCTGTTTAGCAGAGCCTTCCCATGAAATACACATAGGATTCTTTTCTTTCTTTATACTAGGATTTAAAACACAAGGGCAGGATCTCCCTCAAGCCCAAGTCTAAATGGACACAAGGGCAGGATCTCCCTCAAGCTCAAGTCTAAATGGACACAAGGGCAGGATCTCCCTCAAGCTCAAGTCTAAATGGACACAAGGGCAGGATCTCCCTCAAGCTCAAGTCTAAATGGACACAAGGGCAGGATCTCCCTCAAGTTCAAGTCTAAATGGACACAAGGGCAGGATCTCCCTCAAGCTCAAGTCTAAATGGACACAAGGGCAGGATCTCCTTCAAGATCAAGTCTAAATGGACACAAGGGCAGGATCTCCCTCAAGCCCCAATATAAATGGACAGAACAAGAGATAATTAAGGGAATATTTAAGCAGCATTCCTGTTTTTTTTCATTCCTGCAGTTGACTCTGAAGTTGATGATTACCGTTTGAACTTTTCCCGAAGATCAGCTTCCAGTTCTTTGGCAAACTGCATCCCTGCCCTGCAGTCTGGGAAATCATTTGGAGTGTGAGGTGTTCTTTGATATTCAGAATGCTTCAAAGCCTCCTGCAGGCCACCGACTCGCACACCTCGATAGATCTGTTATAAAAACCAAGCCCCAAGCAGGTGAGGGTTGGGCTGAGTCCTGGCTCCTCACTGAAGCAAAAAACAAAACTGCCAGCAGCCTTGGAAAATGGAAAGTCTGACACTTTAGCTTTCAAAAAAATGAAGAAATATAGGTTTCACAGATCTAGATGCTCATTTCACCAAACTGTTGCTCATGCTCTTTAGAGGATCACAGAATGTTAGGGGTTGGAAGGGACCTCTGAAGGTCACCGAGTCCAACCTGAGACCTATCACAGGTCACACAGGAATGCACCCAGATGGGGCTTGAAAGTCTCCAGAGAGGACTCCACAACCTCTCTGGGGAGCCTCTTCCAGTGCTCTGTGACCCTCACAGTGAAGAAGTTCCTCCTCATGTTGAGGTGGAACCTCCTGTCCTGGAGTTTATATCCACTGCTCCTCGTTCTGTCCCAGGGTGCAACTGAGCAGAGCCTGTCCCCTCCCTCTTGACACTCAGCCCTCAAGTGTTTACAAACATTTATTAAATCCCCTCTCAGTCTTCTCTTCTCCAGACTAAACAGACCCCAGTCTCTCAGCCTTTCCTCATAGAGCAGTGCTCCAGTCCCTTCATCATCCTGGTAGCCTCTGTTGGACTCTCTCCAGCAGATCCCTGTCCCTCTTGAACTGGGGAGCCCAGAACTGGAAGCAATGTTCCAGGTAAGGTAGCACCATGGCAGAGTAGAGGGGGAGGAGAACCTCCCCAGATCTGAGGCCACACTCCTCTTAATGCACCCCAGGATCCCATTAGCCTTCTTGGCCACAAGGGCAAATTGCTGACCCGTGGATAATTTGTCGTCCACCAAGACTCCCAGGTCCTTCTCCACAGGGCTGCTCTCTAGCAGATCACCTCCTAAAATTTAATTCTGAACAGCTATCAGGAAAGAACTTTAGAAGTTCTGATCCTGGACATTGCCAGGAAGGTCACATCACTCCCTCCAAGTCACTACCCAAATCATTTTAATAGTAATCATTTTAATAGTACAAAGGTGTCACTGTCATTCATCTCTCTGAACATCAAAAGCATGAATCTCACTGCAAAAAGACTTTAAAGTTGCCACTTAAACATCCAAAGCAGGATGCTTCAAACAGCACCAGAGCAGTATTTGAGCTTAAGTCAATCTTGGTGTTTCAAGCTCTCTCCCAAAACAGAGGCAATCAGTTGGCAGAGTGGTGGAAATGGATGGGAGCCACGGGTCTGTAGAAACACAGAATCAAAGAGCTACAGCCTCAGCTTTCTCTCCTTACTCCACGCTGATCTCCTGCTTCAGACTGCCATGTGGGCACAGTTACACCCAACAGAAGATATGGAAAGGTGTTGGCTGAGACCAAGCCTCCACCACCAGTGATGAACCCTCTTTTTAAGGGGGATTTGTTCCTATAACCCTGAATTGGACACACAATGTGAAGTATACTCTCTAAAATCAATTATGCTGAACTAAATGATAGAATTGACGTGTTTACTTGCAATTTGCAATTAAAAGTCACTTACAAAAGGAATCCAAAAAGCCATGCCCCAGCCCTTTGGGAGATAGAGATCCCAGCCACTGCCCCATCCTGGGCGATCTTCTCCAGCCATCTTCCCTGGCTGCTGCACCAACAGGATGGGAATCTTGGATTCAGAAGGACCCAAATCAAGGTGTGAGCCAGGTACTAGTAATTGAGCTCTCATTTGGTTTATATCCTGAGAAGGAGGAGACATTTCCCATAAGTTTAGTAACCATTTTTCCCTCTTCCAGACACCCTTCAAAGGTGAGGTGAGCTTATTACTAGGAAAACCGCACCAGTAGTATGCTGCATACTGTGACATGGAAATTCTATTCAGAAAAAAAAGTCCTAAGCACCCTTTTTCTCCCTTTCTTAGACCTTGATGGAGAACAGGTAACTGAAACTCAGAGCAAAAACATTCAGCACAGATAAAGGCAGAAAAAAAAAATAAGGATTGCAACTTGGCATTTCCAGCTTTGTGCAGAAGAGTGGCCTGAGCAGGGGCTTTCAGACAGGACAGCAACCACACATGGAGCAAACCTGGACATCCAAGGAGATGGGAAGAACATTTGGGCATCAAACAGTTTCACCCAAAGCATGCTGGCATCAAGGCTTTGTCAGTAAGCAGCTGTTAGATTTCACTGCACCACACCCAGACTGCACTGATACAGGAAACAGAGCAGCAGGCTGCCTCCTGACAGGTCCCTTCTACATCAGCTGGTTTAGAAGGCAAACCCTCATGGCAGCATGAAGAACACTGTCACAGACAAGGACTGTCCTGATGGTGGTGTCCTAGCTGGTAAATCCTCTGCTTCTTTTACACCATGCCAGCCAGTCTGAAGGAGCACCAACCTCCTTCTCCTAAAGGGAATGTTTAGGGATCTTTCCGCCACACAAATATTTTCTCTTCTTTATTACAACAGTGCTGAAAGTTTATCACCTCCTGTGACTAAATCACCTTTTCACCCAAGCATTTTATGGGTTGTTTCTCCACTGCTAACAGAGTCATGCCAGGAGATTTCAAACCTGTACCAGTGCATTTAAAGCCCTTTGTGCATCCAAAGGTATTGCCCAGAATGCCCAGAACACAAAGTGCTGCAGTTAAGAACCAGAAAGTTTGATTTTCTTCCCATCTCCACATCTCTTTTGTCAGGAGAATCATCCTGTCTATGACTGAGTGAATGGCCAGAGCCTCTCTGTGCCACTTCATCTTTCTTTATCTCCTGCACATGAGCCACAGTGATGGGGGGGGGGGGGGGGGGGGAATTCCAAACCCATCTTATAAATAGACCTACAACTATTTAGACCTGTAGGCACTCCAGTAAAGCTTTCTTTTAATTCAATCATGCAATGGTTGTGAGAAAACATTACACAAAGGCCATCAAATAAACTCCTCACCTCAGCAGCTGGATGCTGTGTCATTAGGAAACCATCTGCCCTTGGATTGATAAAGAGTCTCACCCTGTGGACTATCAGCCCTTTATCCCCATGGCAATCCACCTTCTTAGTTACCTGCTCTGAGATTTTAGTTTCTGTGACGTTCTTACAGATGTCCTGGTCCCAGATGAAGCTGTGAGCACAGTCTGCAGGCACACCCTCCAGGTACAGCTGCCTAACTTTATCATTATCTACAAAAGAAGAGAGCTTTCAAACAAAGTTCCAACGATTTTTGTGCCTTAAGTATCAAATTACCCAAACCCCAATATACATCACTCCACTGTCAGCAGTGCCACCAGCAGACAGCTTAAGGATACAGACTAGGAAAAGGCTAACAAGCTCCACTGCTGCTGGAGCATTTCACTGCCACATGGTTTTCCAACTGAACAGACTGAAATAGAACTGTTAGCCTTAGACACATCAACCTGGCATTCTCTTAATCACAAATGACATCACAAGTTACACCTTCAGGACACCAGGGTTAACATTCTGGGATTTTACCTTTCATGCAAGAATGTGAAGCTCAAGAGGTTTGCTGAAAACCAAAGAGCAACATTACAAAGCCTGAAATGAGCCCACCTAAGGAAACTTGGAAGAGAAGCAAGGATGACCTCTAAGGGAAGTCACAGAGGAAAGGTCATTGTTACAGATATGACTAGCACAGAATCTTAGAATCAGAGTTGTTTTGGTTGGAAAAGACCTCCAAGATCATTGAGTCCAACCACCAGCTCAACACCACCACGGTCATTACACCATGGCCTCACATCTCTTGGAACACCTCCAGGGATGGAGACTCCACCACCTCCCTGGGCAGCCTGTTCCAATCCCTGACCACTCTTGCAGCAAAGAAATTTTTCCTCATGTCCATCCTAGCCCTCCCCTGGCACAATTTCAGGCCACTTCCTCTCTATCACCTGAGACTAAGGAGAAGAGACCAACCCCCACCTCACTGTAACCTCCTCTCAAGGAAGCTGTAGAGAGCAACGAGGTCTCCCCTCAGCCTCCTCTTCTCCAGACAAACAACTCCAGGTCCCTCCTCCCCAGCCCTGTTCTCCAAACTCTTCACCAGCTTCACTGCCCTTCTTTGGAGCTGCTCCAGCCCCTCAATGTCTTTCTTGCAGTGAGAAGCCCCAAAACTGAACCCAGTACTGAAGGTGTGGCCTCACCAGTGCTGAGTACAGGGGGACAATCCCTGTGCAGGTCCTGCTGGTTCCACTATTGCTGGTGGCCTTCTTGGCCACCTGGGCACACTGCTGGCTCCTGTTCAGCCAGCTGTCATCCAACACACCCAGATCCTTCCTGCTGGGTGACTTTCCAGCCACTCTGCCTGGAGTGTTGATGAGGTTGCTGTGACCTAAGTGCAGGACCTGGACTTGATCATACAATCATAGAATGGCTTAGGTTGGAAGAATACTTAGGAGATCATCTCCTCCAACCCCCCCTGCCATGGGCAGGGGGATACAACTACTTATTTAGCACTAGCTTCCCACTCTGCATCTTCTCAGGCTCTGCACTTCAAGGAAGGGCCTATTCTTTACTTCTGTCTACAGAGACCAACAGCTGTGTGGGTTACTGAAGATAAGTAACCCTTCTAGCTTTGAAATTGATTGCTGGAGTATTAAATAATCTATCTCTTATTGAATGTCTACCTACCTTTGGATGAAAAGCCTTCAGTGTGCAGTATGCAATGCATGCTGACCCAGGTAGCCAGGAAAATAACTCTGACCAATAAACAAACCAACCTATGAAGAGTTCTGTGATTAGAACTGACAGGGGCTGCTGCTCACTTTGTCATCTCCAAGGTCTTACCTATTGTGTGGGTTTTAAATCAGTCTTTTGATCATTTTCTCTTTAATAATAAGAATACAGAATTCTCTATAATTCTAACCAGGATCCCAAATCCTCACATTACTTCTCTTATTTCTTACCTCTCTCCTCTTTTCTTCAGTCCACATTTTAAGACATGCTGGGGAAATAAACCTACTGATGAGTAAGTTGCTGATGACAGTGGAAGATGGTTAGAGCTAGTACAGGAAACAGGGAGTTGTGTTACTAAGCACACAAAGTTCAGCAACAATCAGCACATTATCTACTTCTGCTGGGGTCAGTGGCTGGTGCTTAGACAAGACAGGCAGAGGAAGGGTTTGTCCCACCGCAAGCTGTTGCTCTGACTTGTATAGCTGACTGTCTGAACAGTCCCAGAAAGCAGACCTAAGAGTTCTTCCATTTGCAATTTTCCCTTCCCTCTGTGAGGAAATAACATTAAAAAAAAAAAGGGCAAAACCACAAGCACTGCTAATGGAGCAGTTTCAGAGCCACAGGTACACAGGGCTGTGTGGTACCAGGACAGCTGATCCCAGACACCTCTCCAAGCAGCATCTTTACAGGCAAGGATTCAGGCTCTGCATCTTCAGAAGGAACTCCTGCTCACTGATCTTTCATGATGCATTCTCCCTCTGTGCATCTCATTCAGTGATTCTTTGGAAGCTCCACCACACTCCACCTTCAGCAGTTTTTGAGGCAGTGTTGTTTGCATTCTCCCACAGAAGACAGCCCAAGCACATCAAAATGTTGGAAGTGTGCTTTAAAATGGAGACAAGACCTGCACTAATCTGCAGTCCTGTAAGCACTGATTCTTTTCTGGGAGTCTTGATTTCCAGAAGGCATAAACCTGCTGAGCAGGCACTGAAAAGTGATTTATTCACAAGCTTTCTACACCCCAGCCTGAAGACATGAGGACAGCTCTTTGATTAAATCCTACCAGCATGTGCACTCAGGAGGAACTGGGAAGGAACTAACCTGATTTGTTAGGATGAATAAAAATGGGTAGGGACAGATGTGTGTCCTTTCACAGGCTGACAATCCACAAGCAAAGGTGATGGCTGCAACTTACCTAAACTAGTCACTCATGGTATATTTTTAGATCAGGAAAGACTTCCTAAGAAAATTAGTTAGCTTTTAAATGCTATTAAAGAAAAGAGAGGCTAAAGCACACACAGAATCTGCTAACATACACAGTGCCACTTCAAGCCTACTAATAGTAACCCTAATAGCAACTGAATGGCCAGGAAGCAAGAAGGGGAAGGAAGTATGGAATTGGTGTAGAGATGCAGTGAAATGTGCAACAAGACCCTATGCCCCAAGGAGACTACAAACTAAGCTGAGAGAATTCCTGGAGGCCTTAAAATGGATCCTGAAATAAAAGTAATTAACAGGAGCAAGGCTATTCTAGATACAGAGTGTAGTACAGGAGGAAGTGAGAAAATCCAGGGAAGAGAGCTGTGTGGAGAGATAAAGGACAGCGTTCAGGTGACTTAAGTGAGAAAAGACAAGGACCATTCTGACATCTTGCAAACACTACCAAGGTCATGAAGCCTTTGGAACCTTCAACTTGTCCTATTTGCTACTTCTAGCTAGCTAACCACGATGTTTCTCCTATGAGGTGAGGCAGTCTTTGTCCTGTCCACCTGACTGGAAACACCTGCAAAGCCCTGCACATGACCCCCACTCTATCCTGCAGATGCTCTGGAACACTTCACTAAGGAGCTTTTAGCACCTGGTTGGCCTTGCCAGGATTCGAACCTGGATCATCTGTATGGTCAGACAGAGGCTTCCACTGAGCACAAGACCAGCTTTGGTGCATGTCCCTCCCTCACAACTGCTCTTCTGAAACCTAGCTAACTTGCCAGCTGTTTCTGTTCTGCCAGGGCTTGTGGGAAGGGGAAGGAAACATTCTGAAATCAAACACCAGATGAAAACAGCACGAGACAATCAGTAGAAGCAGACAGTAAGTTAAAGCAAAAGTGTAGAAAGCAACTGAACCTCTTGCCTTTGGCAGTTCCAGAAGCACAAGGAAGGCAATTTTACCTTGGTATTTCTCAAAGTCCGGAATGGCTTTTGTCTTCTTTTTTGGCAAATTGACTCGAGGATCTCCAACAGTGAGGCCCAGTATTGTGCCTGGTGGCATTTGTGATGGTGAACTTAGCCCTTCAAAAATACACAGATTAACATTGCCATGAAACCACCCAGCAGGCTGTGACCTCCCTCTGCACTACTGCCTGGTGCACTTTTCCTCTGCAGGGATGTGCCATCAGAGAAGCAAGCCAGGGTACTCAGCTGAATATGTTTTCAAACTCACCAATGCTTGTTAAGCGTCCCAGGACAAAAGACAACAGTAACAGCATTAAGACAAAGTTTTGCAGCTGCCTTTAAGCCTAACTGGGAAGGAGGTCACTCTCCCAGCTCACAGACTCAATTCATCCTTTGCACTTGACACATCTCTTAAAGAAAACCCAAACCTTGCTTTTGTCTTTCAGAGAAAGGAAGTTTTAAATGGTTTTTAGAGGTTTTACCTCATCTCTGCTTAACTGCATCACACTGGACAGCCTGATTACAGTATGAGAGCTATCAAAGTCAGTTCCTTACCTGCTTCAGTGCTAGAAAGTGAACTTTATGATACTTTACAGTTCAGCCAAACACACAGTTGTTCATTAGAAACAAAACTACATAGTGCAAGGGAAAATATTTCTAGTTTGGGTAGGAGTCTACCATTTTATCTGTGGAGATACTGCACAATCTACTGCCTTCACTCAGGGTGTATGGGGGGAAGAGAGGGAGGCTATGTCAGACTGCACATCCCACCAGAAATCTCAGCTTCATGAAAACAGGAAAACAAGATTCAGTTTATCTATGAACTTAGGACTGTAGAGAAGATCAAAATTCCCTTAAAAAAGCCAGTTCTCAAATCTTTGACAAGCCAAGCCAATGTCTTGGGCTCAATGAGTGATGCCCAGAGGCATCACTCTCTTGATCAAGCATTTCCAAACTCAGCTTAGCAGCATGCCAGTTTTTAGCACTGAAGAGCTTCCCATTCCTCCCATTGCACCCACATGCCCCAATACCTTCTAAAAGCTCAAAGATAGCACTTTGACGTTGATGAAGGGATACTCTGTCAGAGTCCTTGCAGTTTTCTACCCACCAGTTATTCAGTTCTGTCTCTGAATTTGCCATCTCCTGGGAAACAACAAATCTAGTTAAACTCGAGCTCATTGCTCAAGAAACATGATCTGTGGTTTGTTAAAGAGAGTCTGAAGTACCCAGCAAAACACACCACTACAGCAGAAATTACAATCTGCTCAGCAGCACCAGTGCTTCTAGCTTCTTCCTACCCCCACTTAAAATCACAGAATCATCATAGCATGGCTTAGGGACCTCAGAGCTCATCTCCTCCAACCTCCATACTATGGGCAGGGACACCTCTCAACTAAGCTTGGCTGCTTGAGGCCTCATCCAACCTGCCCTTCAACACTCCCAGGGAGTCCAAGAGTCTCACCACCCTCAGACTGAAGAGCTTCTTCCTAAGCTCCAGTCTCACCCTGCTCTGCCTCAGCTTCAAACCATTCCCCCTCATCCTTTCTCTAGACACCCTCAGGAGAAGTCCCTTCAGCTACTGGAAGGCAGCTCTAAGGTCCCTCTGGAGCCTTCTCTTCTCCAGGCTGAACACCCCCAGCTCCCTCAGCCTGTTCTCATAGCAGAGCTGCTCCAGCCCTTGGATCATCTTTGTGGCCTCCTCTGGACTCACTCCAGACAGGAGTTCTTGCTGACATCGGTTTTAGTCAAGAGGCTCAACAGAGAGAAGCTAACAGAGTAGGAATACACAGGTTAGTCTTTAGAATAAACAAGGCTATAGAATCTGTGATTTCTTTCTAGCAAAGCCAAGCTTGCACATTCCAGCAGCCTTCCCAAAATGACAGCAATATCTGAACTGGCAGTTTCCTTACTGTTTGGAGAGCAGCAGCTTTCAAGGTGTCTGTCAGGACGCAGTGTGCTAAGGGGCCGATCAGTCTGTATCTGAGAATCTCCATGCTTCTGTCACTGAAACAGGAAGGTTTCACACAGGAAACAGAAAGGACAATCACACAACACACAATCCCCCAACCCCCCCCCAGCATTGCAAAGGCAGAATTCAGCTGTTTTAGAGGTTAAAGGGCAGTTTGACTCTACTATGAACAAACCTGATCATGATGCCAGTAGCTGGTGAGATCCAAAAGCAGGCCTGGAGAGGATCTCTTGTGCCATCACCAATTATTTTTTTCACTGGCACAGCTTTTTCTCCTTCTTTATCTTCCTTTCTTCTCTTGCCAAGGCTCTGAACAACATCCTTTTGTTTTTCCTCTTGAACTGATGGTGTAACAGGCTCAGGAATACAGATTTCTTCAGGCTCTGAACACTGAAAAATTGCTTTTAGCTCTCCCAGGATGTCCTTAAGAAAAATGGGAAGTTTAGGATTAGGATGCTAAGCAGTGCATTGAAAAGCTGAAGTTATTTTCTTCTCCTGTAAAGACTTCAGAGAACAAATTTCCTTCTGATGAAGTCTAGCAAGAGCTGAAAGTAATACTGAATACTGTTAAGAATGTACTCTCACCAAGCTTAAGTTAATAAAATTTACTGGCACACAAAACTTTTTTTTTTCATTAAAAAAATTAAGATTTCAACTACACAGAAAAAAAAATATACCTGTTTGAGAGCTGGATGCACCCAGATCCACAGCTGTCTGTTTTCAGACCCATCCCTGGGCTTCCAAATGAATGTAACAGGACCAAGCATAGCCTCAGGGTAGCGATCTGCTTGGTAAAGATCCAGGGAACCTTCAAATCTTCCAGACAGACAGCAAGCCTCTTCAAAGGTTAATCCTAAACAAAATGACACTGATTGAAAAACAAAATAATCTCTTAAAAAAAAAAAAAAGAAATAAAGAAATTCAGCCTGGCTGCTGGGCTGCCTGCCACAATTGGCTTACTCATAAAGCAACTGAAGACAAAAGTGTCCAGTCCTAGTATAAGACATTTTAATTATGTTTTTCAAGCAAAATCACAACGCTTTGTC
Source organism: Indicator indicator (assembly GCF_027791375.1). Lineage (NCBI taxonomy): Eukaryota > Metazoa > Chordata > Aves > Piciformes > Indicatoridae > Indicator > Indicator indicator. The sequence continues at coordinate 23,514 of NC_072021.1, forward strand.
AACTCTGTTCCTACTACTAAGTTTTGTTTGATGTTAAAAAGGCAAAAGGATGGGTCACCATTTGGTCTGTTCAGGGTCTTATTGTCTGAACTCCAGATATTTTACCTGTGTCCATGCTACAGATTCGAGATAGCTGCTTCAGAAGCTCATTCTCTCTACCAGTCAGCTCCAGACAGCAATAATATGATAGGTCCTGAAACAAGAGGACATTGGTAGGACCAGGCAGAGTTTCACAATTTACACTGAAGTAGTAATTCTTCATTCACTAAAATTTGTGCCAAATTCTGAGTTTTCTGTTCCATCCTAAAACTGCAAGTTGCAGCACAGCTGTCAGGCACTGCTCATTTGAGGGCCAACCAATTCAAAACCATCTCAAACCAAGTGACCAAAAAGGACATGGAACAAAGCACCTGTCCTCAATAGCATCCTGCTCTGGAAGATGGTCACACAATCACAGAATGGTTGGATTTGGAAGGGAGCTCCAGAGATCATCCAGTCCTGCCAGAGCAAGATCACCCAGGGCAGGTCACACAGGAACACATCCAGGTGGGTTTGGAATGTCTCCAAATAAGGAGACTCCACAACCTCTCTGGGCAGCCTGCTCCAGGCTCTGGCACCCTCACAGGCAAAAAGTTTTCCCTTCTGTTCCCATGGCACCTCCTCTGCTCCATCTTGCACCCCTTGCCCCTTGTCCTGTCATTGGACATCCCTGAGCAGAGCCTGGCTCTGTCCTCCTGACACTGCCCTGCACATCTTTATCCCCAGCAATGAGGGCAGCCCTCTGCTCCAAGCTCCAACTCCCTCAGCCTGTCCTCCCAGGGAAATGTTCCACTGCCTTCAGCAGCTTGGTGGCTCTGTGCTGGACTCTCTCATGCAGTTCCCTGAGAGGTCCAGGACTGGGCACAGTATTTCAGATGTGGCTTCAGCAGGGCAGAGTAGAGGGGAAGAATCTCTCTCAACCTACTCACCACAGCCCTTCCAATACACCCCAGGATGCCCTTGGGCTTCTTGGCCACAAGGGCACATTGCCAGCTCATGAGCATCCTTCTATCCACCAGGACCCTCAGGTCCTTTGCCCCTTCACTGCTCTCCAACAGGTCAGTCCCCAGCCTATCCTGGGCTCTGGGGTTGTTCTTTCCTTGCCCTTGTTGGATTTCATTCAGTTTCTCCCCACCCAACTCTCCAGCCTTTCAATCTCTTGGCTCTTGAGAAGACTGAAGATGCAGTAGTTCAGCCACAGCTACCATAAGACTCTAAAGCTTCACCTTGTTCTGCTGCTCTCCACCCTTCATTGCAATTATGAAATCATCCTTCCCTGCTCAGCAGTTACTAACAGCTGACACAGCACTACTCCAAAGAGTCAGAAATGCTCATTGCAACTACACACGTTTCACTTCAGCAACACAACAAAGGAAACAGCAGTGAAGGGGGTACCTGGAGAAGGCAGTGCTTCGTCATGGCTCTGTAACAAGCCCTGTAGCACTTCTCCGTGGGGCTGTTTCCTAAGCAGTACCCCCATTTCTTCACCATATGGAATCTCTTGGCATGCCAAATGTGTGTTTCCAGCCAAATGTTCTTCCTTTGCCTGCGGTTGAACTCCACCACCAGGTGGATGTGACGCCTCCGAGCTTTGCGGCACTTGGTCTTGGACTGCTCTTTCTTCTGGTGGACAGCTTTCTCTGCCTGGTGGTGAGAGAGGGGACTGAAGCACATCTCAAAAGGACAAACTTCTGCAGAAGAAACAAACTGACACATAGAAGGATACAGGAAGCACCAGCTAGTCTTGCATCTGGATCCGGCCAACCCCAGGCACAAATCCAGGCTGGGTGCAGAGTGGGTTGAAAGCAGCCCTGAAGAAAGAGACTTGGGGGTGTTGGTTGCTGAGAAGCTCCCCAAGAGCCAGCAGTGTCCTCATGCAGCCCAGAGGGCAGCTGTGTGCTGGGCTGCAGCCAGAGCAGTGTGGCCAGCAGGGGGGATTCTGCTCCTTGACTCTGCTCTGCCGAGACCTCATCTCCAACACTGTCTCCAGCACAAGAAAAACACAGTGCTGCTGGAGTCCAGAGGCTGCCACAAAGATGATCCAAGGGCTGGAGCACCTCTGCTATGAGGACAGGCTGAGAAAGCTGGGGGTGTTCAGCCTGGAAAAGAGAAAACTCTGGGGGGACCTTAGAGCTGCCTTCCAATAGCTGAAGGAATCCTACAGGAAGGCTACAGAAGGACTTTTCAGGAGGGTGTCTAGAGACAGGACAGGGGAGATGGTTTGAAGCTGAGCAGACTTAGACACTGGAGCTTAGGAAGAAATTCTTCAATCAAGGGTGGTGAGACTCTGGAATAGGCTGCCCAGGGAGGTTGTGGCTGCGCCTTGAGCAGCTGAGTGTAGTTGAGAGGTGTCCCTGTCCATGGCAGGGGAGTCGGAGTAGATGAGTTCTGAGGTCTCTTCCAACCTGAGCTACCCTATGGTAAGTTATATAGCAATAAGCTTTACTCTGATGGGAGTTGTCTGTAATCCTTAAGGCTAACTATGACTAACGCTTTGAAAGTCTTTACACAAGCCCCATCCACACAAGTGCATCAAGCTTTGACTGAAACCCAAAATGCCCTCACATTCAGGCACTCAGCTGTACTCTGTGCCTTAGCTGTGGCCACCACACAGTTCATCAAGCACTGCAACACGCTTGTACCTCTTTCCTGGCCATCTCTTGGAGCCGCCTGGGCAGGCGTTTGACGTTGTGACTCATAGCTCGCCTCCGCATGTGCCTGGGCAGAGTCTGGAAAACCAGAGAGTTGGAAGACTTCTGGGACACTGCTTTCAACATGGCTTTGATCTCAGCAGCACGAGCTTGAGCAAAGGCAGATACTGGAATGAAAAGAACTGCATCAGAGCACGAAAAATGGCAAAAAATACCAAAGAAGAGACACTGTGTAAATTAGAGAATTCTGTTCTCTTACATACAAACCTGTTACGTATTTTGGCATTTCCTCAGAAACACTTTGGCTTCCTCCTTGCCATCCTCCTCTTCCTCTGCCTCTCTCTCCTCTATTTTGCCCTCTTGAAATATACTGATCTTTCCTGTAAGAAGGCCCAGATGACTGATTGGAAAAATTCTGCTGCTCAGAACGAACATCTCCTGGAGGGTTTAGAGATGGAAAGAGGTAACAAACACAATGCAGTCTGAGTAACTGATAACCATACACAGTCTTTCTTCCTAAGGTTGATTTCACATCCCCCCTATCATATTTAATATCCATACCTGAAAAAGCCACGAGAAATTACAAGAACTAAGTTCTTTTTCTCGTGCGAAGTAAAATCTTTGCACTGTCCTGTAGCGAGCCTGCAGTAGATGAAGTTAACTTTTTCACTTTCTGGAAATGGTACCAAATTCAGACTTTGTCTCCAATACTCTATCGGATCCAATAGGCCAGATAGGGAAATGCCGTGTAACCGAAGGGGTTGCACAGAGAAGCGAGAACGAGATTTACAGCAGGACCATGGCCAAAGGAATCAGCGGCCGGGGACGGAACCCTGGAGTGCTGAAGCTCCAGGCACGCCTCACGGGCCGCGGCGACTGACGAGATGGGGACAGCCATCCCTGAGACGAGGGGACACCCCCTCCGCGGTCACACACCCCGGCCCTGGGCGGAGGATCCCCCAACCGTACCTAGAGTGGAGCAGGCTCTGTTCCCGCCGCCGGAGAAAGGCCCCGGCTCTGCGGAAAGCGTGACGTTGGCCGGCTGGTTCCTCATCTTCTTGGCCCGCTTCTTCTCCTTTGACCCGGACATCCCGGCTGGGCCCAGCGGGGTGTGGGGAGAGGACGCTCACACCGATCCGCCCCTCGGGGGCTGCTGAACCAGAGAGCGGGGACAGCCGGGCAGGGTTTGGCGGGTGGCACGGCAGCCAGCGGAGCAACCCCGTCCCGGTTTCCGCCTCTCCCCGCGGCGCGGCCTCCGCGCACTGCACGCTGCCGACCGGAAGCCCGCACCCTCACTTCCGCCATGCAGGACTACATTTCCCAGGAGCCCTTGCGGCGCAGCACGTGCGGTGATGCACCAGGGGGCGGGAGCGAGCGGCGGTGGTGGGGCGCTAGGGGGATAGACGGACGGACACACGGACAGACGGGAAGGATCTGGCGGTGACGGCGGCAGCTATGACCTCCCTTGTGAAGAAAATAATCAGCACTGCTAAGGCCCCCGCTGCACTGGGACCCTACAGGTATGGCCTAGCGAGCGGGAGGTCGCTCGGAACAAGCAGGAGTGAGCGGGAAGGGGTTGTGCTCGTGGAGTTTCCAGCAGATCCCTCAAAGGCAGCCCTGGGAAAGGTGGGCAGGGTGATCCTCTCCCTGGGAACCCCCCTGGGGTCGCATCTGATAGCTTACAGCGCTAAGGGGTCTGCAGTGCTAGCGGAAAGCTTCTCTGTGTGTCTGAGGTCCTGATCGTTTTAGGTGAAGTTTTAAAATGTCTCTTGAAATGTCAGTTTAGGAAAATAATTCTGAAATTGGTGATAAGCAATGAATGAAAAATTAAACGAAAAAAAAAAAAAAGGCAGAACTTCAAAAGAAAGAGTAATTCCTCTCAAGGGAAAAATGCTTCCCTAGCAAACCGCCTGTTGCATAGGGAAGTGGCAGTGAGCGCTAACTGGAGGCGATGGAAAGCAAGCGCTGAGCCCGGTCCAGGACGTGCTTTGGCAGCTGGGAAGTTCCCTGCCTGGAAATTGCAAATCTTATCTTATTTTTGATTGCCAACAGGTTATAAATGCTTTTCAGTCTAAAAAAAAAAAAAAACCTGCTGTAAATGTTTCTCTTTTTGACAAGTAAGCTGTTGCAACAGTTCCCAGTGTCGTTTTTAAAAAAAAAATAAAGTAATCCTGATTTTAATTGGAGAAAGGGTTCTCTTTGCTATTTGCATGTGAAAAGATGTTCAGTAACTACAGTAGACTCTTGCAGCTAAGGTGCTGAGGGATTTTTATCAGGGCATTTTATAAGAATCTTTAATTCTGCAGTCGTGCTTTGTTTCCCCAGTATAAACACAGGCTCTCCGAGGTTAAACTTTTCCACTTGTAAGCATTTCAGTGCCTTCCACCTGCATTTTTTTGCCTCCATTACTTTGAAACTGAGCTTTCTGAGCTTCAATCTATGTGTTCTTTGTAGAAATTACAAAGGTGGAGAAATACAAAGTGTAGAAGCACAGGCATGAGCTAAAGGTTAACTTCTGCAAAGAATAAACTGTTGGTGGGTTGCAGCCAGAGCCTTGGCGTCACTTCTAGGTAGGAGAATATCTAAGACACGAGAAGGCAACAGTTCTTTGGCTGCACACACACATCCCACTGGCCTAGTCTTCAGCAGAGCTCTGCTTCTGGTGTGGATTAAGTTCACTCCCAACCTTTTGTGCTTAGTGGTAGTTCTTGATGAAATGCTGCCTAATGTGCAGTCTGGGCCTAACATCAGTAAGTTTATCACTAACTTAGCTTATCAGGCTTCAGTAAACTTGTCAAAGTTCAGTGAGCAAAAGTTGCACAAGAAATGACTGCAACATCCCTGTGCTGTGGTGGGTCTGAGCATGGTAACAGAGGGCTTGATATGCAATGCAGGATTGGGATGTAAGGTCTGCATTCCTGGTACTGATAAAGCCCTTGAGGATGCTTTTTGGTGACCAGTTTTTACTGGGGTTTTGTGTTTTCCTTTATTGCATTCAGCTTCCAGTGCCTTCAGATGTGTAGGTAGGGAGATGTGTCCAAGCTTACACACGCACAATTCTTTCATCAATCAAGAATAATTTGTGTAAGATCTGGTTAACTCTGCAGGCCTTGTCTTTAAAGAGCATGCTTCTCAACTCCGTATCTCTGATGGATGATGTTCTTTGTGTACCCTCAGCAAGTTTCTCTGATGATACCAAATTTGGGGGCAAGGGCGGGGGGCTGTGCTGCCATCCAGCGAGATCTGGGGGAAGGAGAACCTCATGAAGTTCAATAAGAAGTGCAGAGTCCTGCATCTGGAGAGGAACAGTACCAGGCACCAGCACAGACTGGTGAACAGCAAGTTCTGCAAAGTGCCCTTGTGGCCAAGAGAGCCAATGGTATCCTGGGGTGCAGCAAGAAAAGTGTGGCCTGGTGAGACTTGGAATCCTGTGTCCAGTTTTGGGCTCTCCAGTTCAAGAAAGACAGAGACCTGCTGGAGAGAGTCCAATGGAGAGCCACAAGGATGATTGGGGAACTTGAACATCTCTGCAGTGAAGAAAGACTGAGAGCCCTGGCTGAGAGGGGATCTGATCAATGTCTCTACATATCTGAGGGGTGGGTGTCAGGATGGTCTCTTTTGGTTGGTGACCAGTGATAGGACAAGGAACAATAGGTACAAGCTGGAACCCAGGAGGTTCCACCTCAACATGAAGAGACACTTCTGTACGGTGAGGGTGATGGAGCCCTGGAGCAGGCTGCCCAGAGAGGCTGTGGAGTCTCCTTCTCTGGAGACATTCAAAACCTTCCTGGATGTGTTCCTGTGTGGTGACCTGCTCTGGGTGATCCTGCTCTGACATTCTGTGCTTCTGTGATCTAGTTGTGCCCTTAGCTATAGTGAAACCTGGATGACATCAGGCATATGTTCCAATCTCTGCCGAGTCTACAGAGTGATGAGCTGTGACTGAGCCTAGTTAGAGGAGACATCTGCAGTTAAAGTGTGACTGCGGGGGTTGTGTAGTTGAAGTTTCTCTAAGCTTCATGCAGGCATTTGACTGCAGCTGGTAAACTGTTAACCCCCAGTCAATGGAGGATTCCACTGCAAGCATCCCAAGAGAAGGAAATTGAGAAAAAAAGAAAGGAAGCCAATAAGACCACTGCAGATTTTAACTGGCAGTAGTATAAGAAGGCTTCAGCTTGTTGGTTTTCTTTTCTCCAATTATGAACAGACGGCACTGTCAGCAAGTTTGCTGATGACACCAAACTGGGAGGGGCAGCTGACACCCCCCTCAGGCTGTGCTGCCATTCAGCCAGATCCTGACAGGCTGCAGAGTTGGGAGGGGAGAAACTGGATGAAATCCAGCAAAGACAAGGGTAGAGTCTTGCACCTGGGAAGGAACAACCCCAGGAACCAGGATAGGTTGGGAACTGACCTGTTGGAGGGCAGTGAAGGGGAAAGGGCTCTGGGGATCCTGGTGGACAGAAGGATGCTGATGAGCCAGCAATGTGCCCTTGTGGCCAAGGCCAAGGGCACCTGGGGTGGATTAGGGCTGTGGTTAATAGATCGAGAGGTTTTTTCCTCCCCCTCTACTCTGCCCTGCTGAGACCACATCTGAAATACTGTTTCCAGTTCTGGGCCACTCAGCTCAAGAAGGACCTCAGGGAACTTGTGGTCAGAGGGCTTCAAAGCAGGACGTGGTAGACAAGGAAATCAAATGAAAGCAGCATGTGTTTGGTCCATCCACGCATTTTCTACCGACAAGATTGCATCAGCTCTTCTTTAAATGGTGTAGCTTGCAATTTACTCAAGTTTTATTAGTTGATGATACAGAAAATAATCACCACTTAAGATGTTTTATTACATCAGATAAGCTGCTGGCTGGTGTTCCCTTTTATGAAGTTAAAGAATGTTTCAGGACAGGGGTAAAAGAAAAATGGGAGTCATGGCACTGTTTTGCTGGGTCCCTAATTTAGGTTGGCCCCCTGTGAAGTCATTGGATTGAGACAATCCAACTGAGTCAATCTCAGTTAAGAGAGGTAATAAAAATGTCCTCTGGAGGAGTCTCTTTTTCCCACTGACATTAAAGGGAAGCTTACCTCCATACTGAGCTACTTAGGGAGGTGCTTAGCTCTAGGTGTGTGACTTTAGGGGCTTGTTGAGCTATCCATATAGGGCATCTTTGTGTGGAATGGGCAGAGAGAAGGCAAATGCTGTTGACTTCAAACTAATCTTTCTCTGATTTCTTTGCAAACTTTAATTACCAGCTGAAGAGAAGTAAATTGTCTCTTGCATGATGTTTGCTAGATGGTTGAAATCCTTGCTTTGATCTTTTAATCTCTTGGTGGTGATTAGAGATGTTAATATTTGCTAACTCTGCTTCAGCAAAGGCACAGCCTGGCATTTTAATAGAAAGGTTTTGCAAAGAGCTTGAATGGTGCAGCCTTCTGCAGGAATCCAGCCAACAGCTCACTCCTGAGAGGAGAGGGATTGTTCTGGGAGGTCAAGCTCTTGTGCTGATTGGCCACATTCAGAGCTGGAGGAATGCTGCCAGAGAACTAGCGTACAGGGCTGCACCTTGCTTGGAACTCATGGGGCCTGTTTAAGAAGCAAAATGTTACATTTTCTAATCAGCCCTCCTGATTTTCTTTCGTTTTCTCTTCATTCTCTTCATCACTCTGCAGCTGAGATGAGGATGAAAGGTATTGTCTGCTTCTCAAACTCTCTCCTCTCTTTTTTCTGAAGTGTTATAAACTACTGAGGAAAAAGTTCAGTGTGCTTTCAAGTGGTTAAATGCTTTGCTGGGGAAACATGAAACCTAAAAACCTGCTTTCTCTTTGCAGCCAAGCAGTGCTGGTGGACCGGACGATGTACATTGCAGGACAGATAGGTATGGAACCTTCTACTGGGCAGCTTGTCTCTGGAGGGGCAAAGGAAGAAGCTAAGCAGGTGAGGTGCCTTCTAGCCATAAAGGTTGGCATGTGCTTAGTTAAAAATGGACTTCAGAGAAACTGAGGAGACATAGAGAGCGTATTTCACACCCTCCAATGTGAGGGAAAAACAGAGGGAAGAGATTCCATCCTACCCCTCCCATTTTCTACCCAAACAGCTTGGAGGGTCAGGGGGAGGAATCTCTATTTCATGCAGGAAAGTGGGAAAGAATCAGTGTTTGCAACAAAGGTTCAGACCCCAATAAATAAATAAACCCAACAAAGGTTCAGACCCTTGCTTGAATAGGGGAAAGATAGCCCAGCAGCAAAGGGGTGGTGTGAGGTGAGGTAATAGGACGAGAGGGAGCTGCATTGTGCATTTATATCTAATGAATGGATGGATTAATATTTGTGGATTATTAGAAGCTCCCCTTTATTAATTTCCTACATTCTTTACCCACTGAGGACTGTTGAGGATTTACTGGGTGAGCTTGGCACGGGTGTAGCCAAGTTACAACTCCTTTCTCTACTTAGCTAAATGCAAGCCAGCTGCTAGTTAAAGATTTTTGTTTCATTTTTCACTAGGCTTTAAAAAACATGGGAGAAATCCTGAAAGCTGCAGGCTGTGACTATGGCAATGGTGAGTGCTGCTGTGATGCTGTCAAAGAAATGGTTGTTTTCACCTGGATTAAAAAAAAATCAAGTGACTCAAAACAAAGCTGTTTGCTAAACATTCAGCTGACAACAGCTGGAAGAAACAAACAGGATCATGAGTCTGGGTTAAGAGACAAGTAAATCAACACACAACTCTTGGCAGTGGCTATCAATGGAACCCTGCCTTTCACCAAAAGCTTCTGCCCATGGTACTGGAGTTGTAACTCTACCTGGAAAGCTCAGGTATAGACAGAGCTGCAGCTCCTGCAGGCATTTCAAGCATCCTAGGCTTTGCTGCAGGTAAAAGCAGGTTTGTATCTGTGCTGTTAATGTTCACAGATTGCATGGGGTTGGAAGGGACACTCAAAGGGCATCTTGTCCAACCCCCTTGCACTCAGCAGGGACACCTCCAACTGAATCAGGCTGCCCAGGGCCACGTCCACTCTGATCTTGAATGTCTTCAGGGACAGGGCCTCAACCACATCCCTGTCAGCTTGTTCCACTATTTCACCACCCTCACTGTGCAGAACTTCCTTCCTGATGTCCAACCTAAATCTGCCTTGCTCCAATTTCAAACCGTTGCCTCTCATCCTATCCCCACAGGCCCTTCTCAGCAGTCTCTCCTCAGCCTTCTTGTAGGTCCCCTTCAGATTCTGAAGTGTAGCTCTAAGGTCTCTCTGGAGCCTTCTCCTCTCCAGGCTGAACAGCCCCAATTTTTTCAGCTTGTCCCCATAGCAGAGGTGTTCCAGTCTTCTCATCATCTTGGTGGCCCTGCTCTGGACCTGCTCCAGCAGTATCCTAGGGAAGACTCTGACAGTGGAGCCAGATGAGGATTAATGCTGGTTTGGGCACTCAGAGATAAAAAAATTTACTATAGAAGATCTTTTCAGGCTTTTTATGGACCTTTTTAGGCAGTAGATGTGATGTAATTTATTGCCAAGAGTTGGCTTGCAGCTTCTTTTTTCAGTTGATCTGCTTCTCAGTTCTGTGCCTATTGAAGAACTGGGCTTAGAGGGAAATTTAGAATCTTCAGAGCTGGTCAGGAATGTCTCATTCCTTACAGCTGTATTACATAGCAGATACTCAGATTGTTTAGGTGGTAGCTCTAGGAGGTTCAGCTTCTGTTTGCAAAACTTTTTAAAATGTTTACACCACTGGAGAGAAATTCATGAAATAAAAGCATGAAATGCAACTTTTGTGTATGTCAGAGGTCTAAAATAACTGCAGCTATGTAATTCCCAGTTGTGAAGACCACAGTGTTGATGGCAGACATGAAGGACTTCAATGATATTAATGATGTCTACAAACAATGTAAGTAGATCTTTTCTTTCTCTTTTATCAGTATGGCTTGGGGAACAAATTACATGCCCAGTAAGCAAAGTGTTTTAATGACTCAGATGATGTCATTCCAGATTTTTTGGGATTCCAGTAAAACTATAACATTAAAAAAAAAAAAAACAATAATTTGCAATCACCAGATCAAGCACAGCCTGATTTCTTGGGGATTTGTGTCCTACCAGTCCACTAACTCCCTGTCATGTGAGGATCAACTCCTGCTGTCCCTACAGGTGGATCTTCCACACCTCTCTCTCTACCTTCATAGAATCATAGAGTCACAGAATGGCTCAGGTTGGAAGGGATCACCTTTGTGGCCTCCTCTGGACTCTCTCCAGCAGCTCTGTGTCCTTCTCATACTGGGGATACCAGAACTGGAGGCAGAATTGGAGGTGAGGTCTCAGCAGAGCAGAGTCAAGGGGCAGAATCCCCTCTCTTGCCCTGCTGGCCACACTCCTCTGGCTGCAGCCCAGCACACAGCTGCCTGCTGGGCTGCAGGAGGGCACTGCTGGCTCCTGGGGAGGTGCTCAGCAACCAACACCCCCAAGTCTCTTTCTTCAGGGCTACTCTCAACCCTCTCTGCACCCAGCCTGAATCTATGCCTGGGGTTGGCCTGACTCATATGCAAGACCTTGATAGATGCTGTGCTGTCCCTAATACAATTCTACTGTTAGCAGTCTTTGAAGTCATTTGTCACAGCCAAACCATGTCACTAAGCACCACAGCTGCACATCTTTGAAATACTACCAGGGATGGTGACCCAACCTCTTCCCTGGGCAGCCTGCTCCAGTGCTTCACAACCCTTTCAGTGAAGAAATTTCTCTAATACCCAACTTAAGCCTCCCCTGGGGCAACTTGAAGCCCTTTCCTCTTGTCCTGTCACTTGTTATTTGGGAGGAGAGACTGAGCCCTCACCTTGCTATGACTTCCTTTCAGGAAGTGAGTAAGGACGTCTCCTCTGAGACACTATTATCCTGCCAGTCAGTACAGGACCCTGAAATTACCATTCTGAACTTAATGTTCACTCTCACTAATAAAAAATTAATTTAATTATGCAAATTTTTTGGAAGTGCTCAGAATCAGGTTGGATGGGGCTTGGAGCAACCTGATCTAGTGCAAGATGTTCTTCCCATGGCAAGGGGGTGGCTTGGCCTAGATGATCTTTAAAGGTCCCTTCCAACTTGAACTATTCTATGATTCTATAAATTCAGCTCAAATATCTTTACCAGAGATCAAGAGAGGTTTCCTCTTCCACTCCCTCCTGTTTGCAGTTGTGTGATCACCATTCTGATTTAATCTTCTCCAGCCAAGTTGGTACTCAGGCCATGGAGTGGCAGCAGAGTTATCCCTGGCAACTGGATCACAACTGTAGCTGGCTTCTTGATGATGAATGGCAGCTTGCTGAGATGTTAGAACAGCCAGGGACCCAACAACCAGCAAGGGGGAATGCTAGCTGGCACAGGAGGCTGCTTGTCTTGTAGCCTTGAACCTGAAACTGTGCAGTGACTGCATTTTAGACAGTTCAGTGATTGCTGGATGCTTCTCTTTACAGTTTTCAAGGCAAACTTCCCAGCCAGAGCAGCCTATCAGGTTGCTGCTTTGCCCAAAGTAAGTGTCACTTTCCTGCATATAAAACAACTGCATTTTCTGAAGTTATTTACTCCTGACAGCTTTTCTTACTCTGCAATAGCTTCAGTTGCCAATATTTTCATGAAGACTCATATATATATATATATATATATATATATGGGGTTTCTAACTATACCAGTCTTATTCTCACACATGGTAAGAGAACTGACTGTGAGACATCTATTCCTTTATGGTAGAAGATGACCACAACCCTAGGAATAAGGAATTAGGTGACCACAACCCTAGGAATAGGGAGTTAAGATGACCACAACCCTAGGAATAAGGAGTTAGATGACCACATCACTAGGAATAAGGAGTTTAGATGATTACATCACCAGCAATAAGGAGTTAGATGACCACATCACCAGCAATAAGGAGTTCAGATGACCACATCACCAGCAATAAGGAGTTCAGATGACCACATCACCAGCAATAAGGAGTTAGATGACCACATCACCAGCAATAAGGAGTTCAGATGACCACATCACCAGCAATAAGGAGTTAGATGTGACCACATCACCAGCAATAAGGAGTTCAGATGACCACATCACCAGCAATAAGGAGTTAGATGACCACATCACCAGCAATAAGGAGTTAGATGACCACATCACCAGCAATAAGGAGTTAGATGACCACATCACCAGCAATAAGGAGTTCAGATGACCACATCACCAGCAATAAGGAGTTAGATGACCACATCACCAGCAATAAGGAGTTCAGATGACCACATCACCAGCAATAAGGAGTTCAGATGACCACATCACCAGCAATAAGGAGTTCAGATGACCACATCACCAGCAATAAGGAGTTCAGATGACCACATCACCAGCAATAAGGAGTTATGGTACTTCAATAAGAGTAAAGTGAATTTTCAATCTTACTTAACATTGCTAAATCAGTAACACAGCTGTCAGAAGATAATCAAAGGTCTGTCTCTTCTTCCAAGGCTGTGTTATCCCTCCAATTGCCTCATGAAATAGATGTATTAAATCCCTAATGTGTTTCTTCATTGTTGTCTCCCAGGGTGCCCAAGTGGAGATTGAAGCTATTGCCATACAGGGACCCCTCCAAGATGCTTCAGCCTGACTATAAACAGAGACTGAACATCCTCTACCAGCAGGGTTGGATATCATCCTTCTCCCTTACATCCTACCCCTACAATTGCCTATCAGTAGTTCCAAACAGTTGTAGTCAGGGAATTAGCCAGGGAAAGGCTCTTGGTTGGATTCTCTACAACAAGAGCTTGCAGTGAGTTCTCTGCTGGCAGACCCTGAAACCTCTGGGAGTTGTGCAGCCATGAGCTGAGCTTGATGGCAGGCCCAGGTCCTTCCTTTGAGATGGGGACTGAATCTTCAGCTGCTGAAGCAGATGCTTGGGTCAGTGTCTGACAGTGACACTGGGGCTGATCTGGACAAGGGAAACTGATGATTTGTAGTGGGAGGGGCTTAGTGACACCTTAGATAAAATGACAGGGATGGAAGCACAGAACACTGCAATTGCTAAGCAGGTTTCACTGCTGGTTGGGGTAGCTGCTGGACTGCCTGAAACTCTTCCTTCACAGAACAGATTACTCTTAAAACTCTTGTTTTTTCTCTCTCCTCTGGAAGCAATTGCTTACAAAAGGTTAATATTAATTCCAGGCAGAAGAAAATACTGATTTTCTGCTTTGTGAATCAGCTGTAAATTGATCTCCAACGTTTTCCATTACCTTTTTCATAGCAGTTCAGCTTTAACTATCTTGTTAATCTGAAACAAAACAAAAAACCCTCACCAGAAGTCCTGTTTAATGAGAATAAATAACTGCAGCTGTCAAAGTGTCCTTGTCTGTTCTGGGAACAAACATTTCTTTTCCTGATTAACCTTTGATACTCCATCACAAAAAAAAAGTCCCCATCTTGCTTATTTGATAAGGAATAATTAAAACTAAAAAAAAAAAAAATTAGTTTTTTTACCTCCCCATAGCAAAGGATGAAAATAATCCTCTAAGACAGGGAGCTGTCAGCTCCCATAGCACTGCAGTTCTTGGTATTTTTCTCTCTGCTTGGTGGGGTGAGACCCCCACCTCCAATCCTGCCTCCAGTTCTGGTATCCCCAGCCTAAGAAGGACACAGAGCTGCTGGAGTGAGTCCAGAGGAGGCCACAAAGATGATCCAAGGGCTGGAGTACCTCTGCTATGGGAATAGGCTGAGGCAGCTGGGGTTGTTCAGGCTGGAGAAGAAAAGACTCTGGGGGGACACTAGAGCTGCCTACCAATAGCTGAAGGGATCCTACAGGAAGGCTGCAGAGGGACTTTTCAGGAGGGTGTCTAGAGACAGGACAAGGGGGAATGGTTTGAAGCTGAGGGAGAGCAGGGTTAGACTGGAGCTGAGGAAGAAGTTCTTCAGTCTGAGGGTGGTGAGACTCTGGAATAGGCTGTCCAGGGAGGCTGTGGCTGCCTCCTGCCTGGGGGTGTTCAAGGCCAGGCTGGATGGGGCCTTGAGCAACCTGGCCTAGTAGAAGGTGTTTCTGCCTATGGCAGGGGGGTTGAAACTAGATGATGCTCAAAGTCCCTTCCAGCCCAAACCATTCTCTGAATCTCACACTGCTGGCCTTGAAATAAATTTGTTTAGAATTGGAGAGTTTGCAGCAGACACCCACTTGGATCCTGGACACTGCACCCTCCAGATCTGCCATTTTCTGCAAGAGTAAATTCTGCATTTAGTTACAGCCTAGCCTACCATCTTCCAGTCCCCTCTGTGCCATACACTGCAGCAGCTCCATACACTGGTAGTCCAAGCCCTTGGAGAAACTGCCTGCATATTGCCATTAAAAACCAGCAAACCCCTGTGCAGTGCTGCCTGAAGGTTTCAAAGGTTTGAAGTTAGTTATCTGAACCTGATAGAACTCCCAGGTGCAAACTGGATGGTCCTGCTGCTGGAAATCCATCCTAGCTGTGCACAGGAGACACTGTGGCAGGGAGAAGAAAGTTCAGGTATTTCAAAACACTTGAAGCCTTGGCAGCTTGACTTTAAAAAAAAATATACATATATATATATATAAAACTTTTTTTTCTGATTCCTTTTATTTATATCTGTGGCTTGTGGCTCAATCCATAAAAGCTTTTCTATTTCCCCAACCTAATAAAAGCTGTTCATGCAGACAGAAAAGCAGACCCAGGGAGATGTTCTTAGAGACAAAACTTCTATTCCTTGTTATGAGCTGTATCTGAAACACAGGGAAAAAAATAATTTAGTAATTAATTGAGAGTACAGCTTGATACTCACTAAATCCTCTCCCTCTACTCTGTTGAGACCACACCTGGAATACTGTGTCCAGTTTTGGGCTTCCCAGTTCAAGAGAGACAGGGACCTGCTGGAGAGAATCCAAGGGAAAGCTATGAGGATGATTTGTGGACTGGAACATCTCTGCTATAAGGAAAGACTGAGAGCCCTGGGGCTGCTTAGTCTGGAGAAGAGAAGGCTGAGTGGGGACCTTATCAGCATCTATACATATCTGAGGGGTGGGATGAAGGTGATGCTCTCTTTTGGGTGGTGTCCAGTGATAGGACAAGAAACAATGGGTACAAGCTGGAACCCAGGAGGTTCCACCTCAACATGAGGAGACACTTCTGTACTGTGAGGGTGCTGAAGGCCTGGAGCAGGCTGCCCAGAGAGGTTGTGGAGTCTCCTTCTCTGCAGACATTTGAAACCCACCTGGATGTGTTCCTGTGTGACCTGCCCTGGGTGTTGCTGCTCTGGCAGGGGGGTTGGACTGGATGATCTCTGGAAGTTCCTTCCAACCCCTGCCATTCTGTGATTCCATGATAAAGAATATTTGAGGAACTGCTCCCAGCCCCTGAAACTCTATGTGTAAGCCATCAGCAGCTGAGAAGCTAGGAGTCTTGCTGGCTTGCTTGATAGCTAAAAGATGGTGCCTAAGGGGCTGATTGACAGATATCACAATGTCAGACTGTCCAAGACCTTCTTTCCCAGCCAGCAGACCCTGCAAGGACAGACTGGGAGCATGGGATTTCCTTGTAGTGAATGGTGCTGTCTAGCACAGGGCTGGTGTTTATGTTCCCAGACTGCACATTACAGTCTAGCACTCTCCCCAGAGGGGCTCATTTGTCCTTGGTAAGACTCCTGTCATGGGTAAAGCTGAGCCATGTTCAACGCAGGACTCCCAATGGGTTGCTTCCAAAATATAAAAATCTGTTCATCTAAACAAAATTATTTATGACTCTGCCTCATGTCAAAATGCAGAAAGCAGCTGTCCAGCAGCACTGGGATGACAAAATGTGCTCAGTAAGGACAGCACAGCCCTTGCTGGCTCCTAAGCAGACCCTTCCCTCCTCTGTCAACACACCTATCCCTGTCACTGCTGCATTACCCACAGCTTCTCCTCTTTCTTCTTTTGTTTCAGGCCTTCCACTTTACTATCTCACTGAGCAGCTCAGTTTCCACCTGTTCTCTGGTCTCACCTGGGAATGGTAACCACAGAGATCAAATTAGGATCCACTGAGAAAAAACACCAAGAACCCCAGCTCCTGTATGTGAGCCTGCTTTTGCTTGGTCAGCTCTCCAATGACCCTTGTTAAGGTACCTCCTGAATGAGAGGTACCATCCTGAATGAAAGATGATCCAGGGGCTGGAGCAGCTCTGCTATGAGGATAGGCTGAGGGATGTTCAGCCTGGAGAAGAGAAGACTCTGGGAGGACCTTAGAGCTGCCTTCCAGTGCCTGAAGGGATCCTACAAGAACTACAGAGGGACTTTTCCTGAGGAGATCTAGAGACAGGACAAGGGGGAATGGTTTGAAGGTGAGGCAGAGCAGGGTTAGACTAGAGGGGGGTGAGATTCTTGAACAGGCTGCCCAGGGAGGCTGTGGCTGCCTCCTCCCTGGGGGTGCTCAAGGCGAGGTTAGATGAGGCCTTGAGCAGCTGAGTCTAGTTGAGAGGTGTCCCTGCCCATGGTGGGGAGGTTGGAGGAGATGAGCTCTGAGGTCACTTCCAACCTGAGCCATTCTGTGAATCCACTGGGAACAGCCAGGATGTTCCTATTCACTTTCCATCATCCAGCAGTTCTCCTGATGCTTTCACAAAGTCCTATTGCCACTCTATCCAATACACATCATGAGCACTATTTCTGTCCAGATTAATTTCCTGGATTTTCATTGCAACAAATCATCTCCAAATGTTTCTTGAAATCCAAGCCCAGTGGCATGCCCCTGCTGCTTCTATTCTGCTTGGGCAGCAGCCAAGCTTCTAGGACAGGCTGGGTAAGCCAAAGGTGCATCTGGGATGCTTTTTCTTCTACAACCAGGCATGCACCCTCCAGCTTCATGTGCACAGGGACATCTGCTTCATGATTAATACATGTGACTAATTAAATACAGTATTTCCCTTTAGTCTCTGCGTGTCTTAAGGGAAGGGTGTAAGCTACACAGGAACATGATGTACATGGGGGTATGGTGGGGCATGTTAGCTGCTAAGAACAAACAAGACACAAAAGGAAATAGCAGAGATAATGCCTGGAAATGCTGATTGAATTCACTACAGCTTGGACTTGTGAGACTGAGGCTTCTCCAGCCACATTCTCCTAAGCCCCTCATTGTGCAGACTTCCCAGACCTAATTCTGACTCGAGGGGCTCACTTTTGAGGCTCTCAGTAAAGACCAAGGGACCCATGCACAAATCTCTAGAGAAAGAATTTGGTCTCCTGACCTTATGAAAGCACAAGCATTACCCTCAGGGAGCTGCTCCTCTTCAGTAATGTGGACTTTCTCCATGATTTCCAACACAGTGCTGTCATAGCCCTCTACCAGCCCACTGTCCTCTGCTGGTCCTGGTGGTGGTGCCCCAGCATCTTCTGGTGCTTTGCTCTCCTCTGGCCACACAGCCGGCAGCTCGCAGCTCTGCTCTGCTCCCGCAGACAGGGGCTCGGTGCCCTCCGGCTCCTCCCTTTTACTGACCGAGTCGATCTTGCCCTCTACGGCCAGAACTATAGCTGCAGCCTCCTCTCCCAGCAGATGCTTGCCCAGGTTTGTCTCCTCGGAGGCAAGACTCACATCCTCCCCTGGATCCAGCTGTGTTTGGTCAGCTATGGTTTCATGATCGTCTGCAGTCGGAGTGTTTGCACCTGATGCTGCTTTTAGTTATGGCAGGGCAGGGAAAGAGAAAAAGAGAATCACAGACAATTAGTGAGTGGGTTGGGAAAGGAGGTCAGAACCGGACCCATAGGGGACAATCATGATCTGTCAGACAGCTCCCACCTGGCTATGGACAATGATCCTTCATAGGTCTGCTGCTCTTAGACACAGGGGCTGCCCCCATTGCTGGGGATAAAGATGTGCAGGGCAGTGTCAGGAAAAGAGAGCCAGGCTCTGCTCAGGGATGTCCAATGACAGGACAAGGGGCAAGGGGTGCAAGATGGAGCAGAGGAGGTGCCATGGGAACAGAAGGGAAAACTTTTTGCCTGTGAGGGTGCCAGAGTCTGGAGCAGGCTGCCCAGAGAGGTTGTGGAGTCTCCTTCTCTGAAGACATTCCAAACCCACCTGGATGTGTTCCTGTGTGACCTGCCCTGGGTGATCTTGCTCTGGCAGGACTGGATGATCTCTGGAGGTCCCTTCTAACATCTAACATCATCTGACCCTCATCCCAAAGGGTGAGCAGTGCCCATTTCTTCAAACAAACCCCAGTTTGTCTGCCTTTTAAAATGCCAAACTCCCATGCACATCATGCTGTGTCTAACAAAACATTATGAACAAGTTCTGCACCATGAAAGTGGTGGAACGCTGGAACAGGTTGCCCAGGGAGGTAGTTGAGTTCCCATCCCTGGAGATATTCAAGGTGAGGCTTGACAGGGCTCTGGGCAACCTGATCTCCTCAGGATGTCCCTGCTGAGTGCAGAGGGAGTTGGACTGGATGACCTTTGGAGGTCCCTTCCAACCCAAACCATTCTATGATTCAACAACAGGAAGCCTAACCAAATTAAAACTTCTTTACCTTTCATCAAGTTATTGGCTCCATAAAGCAATGGACCAGTCTGGCAGAAAAAAATTATGAACAAAGGAGTGACAAAATTGCTTTGACAGGTATTTCAGAATAAAAGCTGAAGACTGACAATGAGCCCTACCTGCCCATCAGACTGACTTCATAACTCTCTGATCAAATTCAGTTTGACAAGAGCTTGGGCTTCACCTTCTCCAAAGGCATGTCAGGATGAAAGCCCTGGGAGTTCATGTGTGAAATCTGTTTACATAATCATTACCAAACTGGACAAATTGGATTTCCTGAGAAAATGATGACTGCAGTGTCAAAGCCAGTGAGCAGAACCATTTGATAACTTCATACACACATAAATGAACAGAAAAAAAAAAAAAAAGTACTGCATCCTGTTCTTAACACAGCTGCTTCAATATTGCTGCTTTTAAGATAGCTTCCAAGATCTTTTGAGGCATTCAAGCAAAGTATCTCCCTGGCAAGTGTCATCTCCTACAGACCTGGGGAAGGACAGCTAAGGCAGAAGAGCAAGAACAATCTGGGCTGTCAAGACAGACAGAAAGCAATTTCAACTATGGCACAGATAAAATCTCATTTTTCCTGGGCACTGAAACCATCCAAGGTCAAATCAACCCCTCCAAATTCACAAAAATATAAAGCAACTCAAAGAAAGGAGGCAAGCTCAGCTGCTTGTGCCAAACCACAGCAACACCCTGCCTCTGACAGCAGCTGAGGGGCAGCTGGCAGGGCAGAAGGACCTAGCCCAGGGAGGTGGGTTTCAGTTCATCAGTAGACATTCCTCTGTGAACCTGCCCAAACTCCTTTTCAATCCGTTTACACTCAGCCTCCACCATGAGCAGTGACAATGAGGTTTACAGCCCTTGTAATACACATTCTGGCTGGGTTTTAAACCTGCTGCTAGCCATTTCTTCAGCAGCATCACTCTTATGTTACATAAGCAGCAAATCCATTTCCCTGTTCACCTTTCCTAGATCTCTCTCACACCTTGGCTTTCAGCCTCTCCTTTTCCTAACACAAAGCTTACCATGAAGCAGATACCTGGTCAGAAAAGCAGGGAGGAAGCCTTAAACTCAAGCTGCTCTAAGCAATGCTAAAAGCAGTGACTTGATCTTTTCAGTTTGTTTTTGTTTTGTTTATCCCTTTAGACACTTCTCGTGCTTTCACCTTGCATGGTTCCAGGTAGACAGAGAGCATTTAAAACCTACAGCCAGACAGCAATGAGCCATGAAAACCAGCATGTTATACTGAGTTTGTAAGTGGTGTTACCAGTGAGAGAAACTCTTCAAACCCATTATTACCATCAGCTCTGGTAACTTCCAGCAAGCTCTCTCTTTATATAATTTGGGTTATAAAATACTGCCATGCAATGCACTGCTGGAAACTCTAGAAGCATTCCTCTGCTCTCATCTGAAATGCAAAGAATTCTCTAACACAGAAAAAAATAAACAAATAAATTAAACCCTCCCAGCAATCTGTTCAATAACTTTATCTCCAAAGAAGAGTGAACACATGTGGCAGTCAACATTCCTAGGCTGCCTTCTAGTTTTGTTTCAATTTTAAATGGATAGTTTTCACTCCCCCTGCTGTAGGCAGTTCCAGCTGGAGAAACACTGAAGTGGACCATGGCCACTATATTTTTCCCTTTGCTGCCTTTTTTTCCTTTTGGAAAAGCCTCACATTTTTGTGAGTCACGTATGAAATCATATCAATTTGTTTCCTTCTTAACAAAGTCAGATAAATTCATTTGCAATTATCTTCTCTTATTAAATTAAATTAGAAAATAGCTAACATATCTGGTTAAGGGCCCAATTAATGGAGATTTTTCAGCTGTAATTACCAACTGCACTTTATCATTACCATGACATTAAGTGATGTATTTAGTATGTTTCATAACCTATTCTAACACAAACAGACCTTCAGACAGAATTCCTAAAATACTCAGAATAAATTGCTTCAGTTGTTTCCCTGAGCCCTTCAGTGTTCCTGTGCAAAGAGGATGGGAAGACAGAGGAACCTGGGACACTGACCAGGTGAACACAACAGCAGGTAGAACATAAAGAGGTCTCTGCCGATACTTTTGGCTGGGCTCCTGGGCGTGCAGATGTAGGCTGGCTCTGCAGTGGCACAGAAGACGTTCACCCCACACAACCTGCAGCCATCCCCACAGCCACAAACTGAAACACTGCCAGGCAACAAATAAATGCAAAACAAACCCATAGAGAAAGCAGACA
Source organism: Indicator indicator (assembly GCF_027791375.1). Lineage (NCBI taxonomy): Eukaryota > Metazoa > Chordata > Aves > Piciformes > Indicatoridae > Indicator > Indicator indicator. Next base: position 44,957 of record NC_072021.1, read on the forward strand.
TGCTCCAGCCAGGCTAACAGCAGCAGCTGAGATTTATAACTCAAGAATACAGGAAAGAAATGCAGTGAAATGAAATGCAGACAGCCAACATCTGTGACTACAGCTTTCATGTTCTTAGAAACCTTCCTTGGAGCAAGGAGCTAAATATGATGACTACAGAAACAAAGTTTTATTTAACTGCCACTGAATATCCAGGATATTCCTATGGAGCATCCTACAAATACATCTTGCACCCAAAATTAATCCTCTGTGACTTGAACCTAATCACAGCTGGAAGAGCATTGCTGATGCTGCACAGCCTGTTGGGATGGTTGTACAGATTTTGCAAGGGAAAGGAAGGCTCACGGGCTCAGGGATCACTACTTCACCACTATTTTAAAGGGAGAAAGGAAAAAAAATATTGACTTACAAGGTGTTGTACAAAAGGACCAACTGCAGGACATGGCTTAAATTAAAAAAAAAAAAAAAAGAAGAAGAAGCCAAAACAAACCAACCAACCAACCCCACAGTCTGTGGAGAGGCACAGAAGCTCCTGACTTACTGCTTTACAAAACTCATAGAATAAGTTTGGTTGGAAAAGCCCTTTAAGGTCATCCAGTCCAACCATTCTCTAACCCTACCAAGTCTACCATGTCCCTTAGCACCACATCTCTGTATCTTGTAAACACCTCCAGGGATGGGGATTCAACCACCCCTATGGGGAGTCTGTTCCAGTCTTTGAGAACCCTCTCAGTGAAGCAATTTCTTTTAGCGTCCAACCTGACCCTCCCCCGGTACAAACAAAAAGCCGCGGGCTACAAACCCAGCCCTCGGGAGCAGAATTGCAAGCCCGGGTGAACCTCGACGGACCCCCGCGACACCTGCCCGGGAACGGCGCTCCCGGCGGGCAGTCCCCCTCCCGCCGCCCCCCGGCCCGGCTCACCACGCGGCGGCGGGCCGGCGGCGGCCGGCGGCAGCTCCTCGGGGCGGCTGCGGGCGCTGCTGGAGCAGCCCATAGCGGGAAGCAGCGGGAGGCGGCAGCTGGCGCTGCAGCCGCATCCCGACTGCCCGGTCCGGGGTGGAGCGAGGTGAGGAGGGGCCGGAGGGGCCGCACCGAGCGACGGAGCCGGAAAGAGCCGCGGGGCAGGGCGGCGGTGCCTTAAAACACTGCCCCGCTCTGCCTGGGCGGCTGCCCCCTGCTACCCTGCCCTGGGGGCGTTTTGTCGTCCCTGCGGGGGCCATAGGAACTGAGCGACAGCCACCGAGAAAGGAGCCGCCGGTCGGTGTGACAGCAGCTGGGGACACGGGAACTCAGTCCCGCGTGCCTGTGCCTGTAGGTGACACTCGCTTGCAAACTTCAGGTGAAGTAGCATGGAGTGAGATGAGCCCCATGCACCGAGAAGGGGGGCCGGGGTCTGGCAGGGATGTGAGGTGGACCTGGAGGCCATGCTGATGCTTGAGGGTGCATGACTGTGGTTGTGGTTGTGACCCTAGGGTGTGGAGGTTCGGGGGGGGACTTCAGCGCAGCGCAGCAGCAAAGGAGCAGCAGGACTGGGGTGCCTGTACTGAGGTGTTTCTGGTCTTGGCATCCTGGGGCTGCGCTCCTACGCACCGGGGCTCGGCCTCGCTCCTGGCCCCCGCCCCCTACAAACGGCACAGCCGCGGATATATCCCTAGGACAGGGACCGGGAGACCTCTGGGGTCCCAGCAGCTGGGAGGCAAGAAGGAATCCCTGGGTTGCAAAGTTCTCTGGATTCAGCAGCCACCTGCAACATCCCTACCGTCAGCCTTAAAGGTAAAATAAAGACAATGTGGTTTTATGTTGGCATATAAGCAAACCAGCCTGATGTTTCGATTGCAAAATGTATTTTTCCAGTGATGGAAACGTCCAAGTCTTAGAACTGAGCCACAGTTTGACTATGAAACACAGGCTGTGGTGAGCAGTACCTCAAAGTGGCAGACGGTGGCAGGAGGATGACGTTTTAAAGCAGCTATCTTTAAGCGTGTGGTGGTAGTCATAGCAACTACTTTGAAACGCGGCCTGTAAAATAGGTTTTGCAAAGGTATATGAACCCAGGAGGTCAACTGAGTAGAAATGTGATTTAAGACACTACAATTCTAACTTATTAGCTGTCAGGAGAGAGGTACTTTGGCAGAAAATGTTCAACTGGAAGGAGTCTTAGCCAAGAAAGAGTCACTAGCAGACTCTAGCACACGAGGAAGATGGGTTTCCAGTTAAAGGTATTTTTAACAAGAGGAAGAATTAAATTCTCCTTCTCAAATTCAGGAATGTCACTGCTGATCTGCAAAAGGTTCCTGCTGGCCCATTTCTCCAGCCTGTTGAAGTCCCTCTGGGTGGCAGCATGATGCTGGTGCACTCCTCTCTGGTGTTGTCTTCAAGCCTGCAGATCATTTATGAAGATACTGAACAGGACTGGGCCCAGTCTTGACCCCTGGGGTACACCACTAGTTCCTGGCCTCCAACTGGACTTGATTCTACTGATCCCCACCCTTTGGGCCTGGCCATTCAGCCAGTTTTCAATCCACCTCCCTCTGTTCATCCGGCCTATGCTTCATCAGATTTGCTGTGGGGATCTTATGGGAGACCATGTCAGAGGCCTTCCTGACGTCCAGATAGACAGTAGAATACCCATGTCCCAAGACAGTTAGCTCACTAAATCATCATATTTACTAAAGCAACTGGCTGAAGAAAAGGAGCACTGGAGGACAAGGGTGGCAGGCTGCGTTAGAAGTAAGTGAAGCTTGAGCATGATTCAGTTCAATGCCATTCAAGCCTGATCTCTGATTCAGTGATTGTCCATTGCTTCAGGCTATAACAGGAGGCACCCATCTCACATGCTGATACCTGAACTGTGCCTTAAGTTGAAACCATTCACATATCTTATAGCCTCAAGGGAAAAAAAAAAAGAAAGAAAAAAGGAAAAAAAGGTACATTCCAAAAGGGAGGCAGAAGGACAGCACATTACACAGTCAGTGGGCACTGGAACAGCTGCCACCAGTCACTGACTGGGGCACAGGGACAGTCCCAGTGCTTCTGTTAGAAGCAAAGTGGTCTCTGAGTATCACCACAGTCATCTAAATAGATCAGACATTCCCTGGAGGTGTCTTAGAGCAGTGCTCAATACAGCTCTACACACTGGCTAACCAATCTCAGCTCACAGCAGAGCAGCACTTCTGGGGGTTAGAGCCTCTCAGGTGCTCTATTCCCTTGGCTGTTGCTTTATGAGCAATTCTTGCACTCCACAATGCCCAGTTGAGAACGTTTTATTTGCTGGTACAGCAAAAGTGATTTTCAGAGCCCCTGCATGAGGCTAGCACAAACAAGTGTGGTCTGGCACAACTTCACATTCATTTTTCATATTACCTATTTTTCCACTCTGTGAGGACAGGCAGAAGCGAGCAAACATGCCTCTGGCCATTTCCCAGAGAAGAAACAACATTTACAGGAGTCAAAGTTATTTAATTTCACTTGTTTTGGAAGAAAACAAACATGGAATTTAGAAGGTCTTTAGTGGATGCTGATGTTCCCAAGGCACAAGCAAGGTAACCAACAGACTTTCCTGCAGAGGTGTTGCCTGTATTGTCTTCTTCATCTAAGCAGCTCTAAGTGTTATGAATTCATCCACATCATAACCATGGGAAAGCACCAGCTCATTAATTTTTTACCTCAGCTTCTGCTGAAGTAAGTGACAGGGTAATTGTTATCTGGCCAAAGCAGTCCGAGCACTACTGAACCTTCTTTTGGGAGAAGCAGGACAGGAGTGGATGATAATTGTTTTCCTCCTCTGCTCCCTCCAATACCTCTCACAAGAGTGTTCACAGAGCCAGGGGCTGGGAAGCTGCAGTAGGCTCTCATAAAGAAATGAGGAAAGAGACAAAAACAACCCCAAAACCCAGAGGTAAAAGCACTGATTTAAGGGCCACTAATTTCATCCTTTCAGTTGCATTTCTTCTAACACTTTATTTCGTTCAGTTTTAGACATGCCTCAACAAATGACCAAATGAAGCCTCAGGTTTTCTAGTAACGCCAGCAAGCCTTTCTCTGGGCTAGATCCACTCTGAGTTAGCAAATATTTGTTTTTGTCTTCCCAGTGATGCTAAATCAGAAACTACAGCAATAAACAAAGAGAAGCAGGACAGAAAGGTGAGAACAGATCCACAACTCAAAACTTCATGGGGAAAAAAAAAACAAACAAGTTTCCTCTCTCTGCTACCTCCACCACAGTCAAATAGGCATTAAATTTTTAATATACAGAAAAGAATCTGAAGGACAAGGATTTGAGTTCATCCATCCTAATTTCGGGTGGGAAGCTGTAAGTGTAGTAAATATTTCAAAGCTCCTCAAGTGTTCAAGTTTCCTTTTCTATTAATTGCTCTGATAAATGATGGGAAAACTATATAATTCCTAATATGCAAATTCTAGTTATTATGAGTGAAATTAATAGCAATTAAATGAAAGAATATATTTTTTAAACCCCTACAAATAAGCCTCTAAGGAAATCAGTCAGGCACTTCCAGAGCAGTTGTCCTGAATATCAAAGAAGCTCTTCTCCAAACCAGCGATGCAGAATTTCACCTAAGAGCACAGGAGCAGGCAGCTCTCAAGTGCCACCGGCTGCGCAAGTGGAGCAGAGGGACAGCTTGGCTGAGCAGGGAGCTTGGGTGGGAAAGTGTATGGACACCGGACACAAGGACAGACATGGGAGGACCTCAGAGATGCTGTTCACCACTGCCGGGAGAGAATTTCTGCGGCCAGAGCTTGACTACAGCTCAGGCTGGCGAGGACTGTGAAGGACAGCAAAAGGAGAGCCGTAAAAAGCCACTGATAGCAGCAGGGCACTCGATGGAGTCCGGGATGGAGCAAGCAGGGACAAAGCGGAGCCGTTCTCAGCATCCGCGGTGGACCCCAGTGCCCCAGGCTGAAGGCCCAGGGCTGGGGGACAGAGCAACTCCTCGCTACGCCTGCTCCGGACCCTGAACCTGCAGGCAACTCGGCGAGCAGGGCCGGCAGCTCCCGGGAAGCGCTCGGCCGTCACGGGACGTCACCGTGACGAACGACACCGCCTCTGCCCCGGCGCTCAGCGGGGCCCGGGGCGCCCTGCAGCGGGCGGGGAGCGGCCGGGGCCCGGCCAGCCTCGCACCTGCCGGCCCCGCTCCCAGCTCGGCTCCGCTCCCAGCTCCAGGCCCGAAGTCGAGTGGCGCAGGGCTGCGTGTTCCCTCCCGCTTCTGTGACGGGAGCGGGAGGCAGCGCCGCGCCCAGCCCCGCCGGGCCTCGGCTCTGGCGGACACCGTGCCCGCAGGCACGGCGCTGCCCACAGCTCCCCGCACCGTCTGTGCTCTGGGCCCTGAGCAGCCGCAGATGGAGAATTTCTGACAATAAAAGGAATAGTGCTTCAGCTGCCGGAACTGTTTCCCTGTGCTTCTGCTGAATTCTCAATTATTTAATTAATTACTCTTCTAAAACTCTATCCACTGCTAAACGATGCTGGTTTGTGTCTTCAGCGAGGACAGAGGAGACACCCCAGTACACCTGACTTTAAAATCTCTAGGTGCCATGACAGGGGTTTGTATGAATAAAGTCGAGATTAGACATGGAAATGCAGCTTTTCTAACTGAAAATAAAGACAGCCAAAGGGAGAGACGAGCTCTAGGCCATGGGGATCTGGTTCCTGGCCTTTCCATCTGGGGACACGGTAAGTGGCCAGGCCAAGCAGATGTGTTTCTTCTCAATGAGATCATCAAATCATAGAACTGTTTTGGTTGGAAAAGACCTCTAAAATCACCCAGCTCCAACTATCAAGCCAACACCACTATGGCCAGTAAACCATGTCCCCAGGTGCCATGTCCACATGTTTCTTGAACACCTCCAGGGACGGGGACTCCACCAGCTCCTTGGGCAGCTGAACTTGGATGTTCAGCCCCTCTGAACATAGATGCACCCCTGTGCACCGGGCATTTACCAGTCTAACCACAGGTTAAGGCCAAGTTATCTGATCACAGGAACCTTCATTTCTCAGGCCACCTCCTACACTCTTTCCCAGAAGGAAAGCATGGCAGTAGCAGCTGGTACCCCAGGTACTGCTGTACAGAAGCTGCTGACAATGGTGATTATTTCTGTTTTGTTTCCCATCTAGCATGAGGCAGTTTTCATTACAAACAAACAGCTTGCAACACAGCAGTGAAACTGTAGCACTGCATTCACACCCCCACTCCATGATTTCCTTTGGATGTGGGTCCTGCTCCTTGCAGTGTTTTCTCCACAGTCACGTTGCAGGGGGGGGGGAAGAACAACAGACTTTTTTATAAAAAAAAAAAAAACTGGGCGGGGGAGGGCAGGGAATGAAACAGGCAAGATTCTGAAGAGCCTTTTTCAGTATCTGTCAGCAAAGCAGGACTGAGAAATCAGACACTGGAGCCCCATGGGTTCTTCAGTGTTACACAGAGTGAAAAATCAGTGCTGAGTGCCAGTGACTTTCTTGATACTGGGCTGGAACAAAAACAGGAAGATCTTGTTTAACAACTTCAGGCTAGATAGAAGGAAGAAAGCAAAGCTGCATTTAACCCAGATAATCTAACATACACAAATAAAGTGCCTGGAACAGATCAAAACCAGAAGTGGCAGACAAGATTAGTCACAGATGCTAAGTCAAAGGGAGCGTTTACCATCTTCTCCATTAGAGTCCAGGGGATCTGCAATGCTAAAGTGAGCCACTCAGAGAACAAGATGAGCTGCTGTTTTCTGCAGCCCAGGTCACCTTGACTTGCCTCTATGGTGCCTTTGGGGCAGATAATGTGTCTATTCCTTGTGTACTCTTGGTCATCAGGGAGGCCTAGCTGCTCTTCAATGGATGGAGAGTCAGGGCCACACATGATGATGTGGTGTCACCAGCTAGGGGCTCAGCCCCACAATGCCCAGGCAGTAGGAGTAGGACAGCCCCAGCAGTGATGGCAGGCAGGGTCAGCTGAGAGTTTGGACCACCAGACAAGCTTGTGCTGACGAGGCAGGGCTGAGGTCAAACTGGAAGTCAATGCCCTGGGCTGGTCAGGGTCAGGTGTAGTGATGGTGACCAAGGTCAGGCACAGCTGGTATGTGGGCAGGTCCATGATGACAAAGCAGGAGTGAGATGAAGCTGGGTTGTCACCAAAAGTTGGGGCTTGGATCTGTGGGGGCCATACTCAGGCACTGGCATGGGTGTTGCTGGGCTGGACACCAGCACTCCTGTGGTAAAGCTCAAGCAGGACAAGGTCTGAGCTGAAATTGAGCAGGGGGTGTGGGTAAAGGCTGTAGAATAGGCTGCTTAGTCCCCTCCCTTCCTGTGTTTCTCCTCTGGGTATTGTATGAAAATGTCCTTCCCATCTGAGAATGATTCCATTGTCACAGCTCTCCATTTACAGCATGATGAGATTTGTGATGTGCAGATTCTAACTCAGATAGGGCTATGGATAAATGGCTTTAAGGAAATGAAGACAATATGAAGTCAGGCAACCAAGCAAGACGCAACATGCAGAGCAGGATCACATACCATCTAGAAATGCAAACTGGTGAATGCACCTTGTTCAGGGCAAAACACAAGTCCCTTCTGCAGGTCACCTTCAGCCAGCGTTTCAGAAGACACAGACAGATCTTCCTAGCTAGTCCAAAATAAAAAAAGAGTGTGCCCTATTCTGTTCCACCCTCTACAACACTGACAATCATCTCCAAATTTGCTTTATTTCCAGTTTGTCTAGGAAAGCTGTTGATTCCCACATCTAGAAACTCCCAGCCAGTGTAGTGCTGTAGTGGAGGCCAGGGGCAACTGTCTTCTCTAAAGAATGGACATAAACCTCTTGGATGGTCTAAGCAAATACCCCAGACAAGAACAAAGACAACTCAATTACAAAGAAAAAAGAAGTTAACTAATTGGATGTTAATGACAACAGTGCTATGAATAAACCAATGCCTTTCCAGTGTCTGCTTTAGGTCAGGACAGGCAGTGGACAAATAACAGATAACTTGCTAGGTCCCTGAAGCCTGAGGTGCATATGAGGGGAGTGAGGACATGATAAAAGACAAGCTCCTGCCAGGCCAGATTTTCATGATGCAATCCAGCCTGAGTCTCAGCCTCACTGTTGAGGATGGGTCTGAGCAGCTGGCTTCCTGGCCACAGATTTCACCTTACTCAGAGGCAGTGTCCTTCTGAGCCCTGTCCCTGAGTCCCTTGGGATTTCTGAAGGGGAAGGATGAACACCAATACCCTGGAGACAGGCACTGGTGTCTTTCTTGTGTATTTTGGACAGGTTCATCTCTCTTTTATGCCAACAAAAAAATCTAGAATTGGACTGAGGACAAGACAGCCTCGGACAAGCACTCCCATGTTTTAATACATTCCTTCCTTTCCTGCCAGTTGTGCCAATGCTCTTGTTTGTGGAGCCATTATGTGAATTGGGTCAGGAAAGCCAAATTTGGAAAAAGTTTAAAACTGATGTAGTATTTAACAGGGTTTAAGGTCAGGTGGCAGATGTATAGGTGACGGTGAAACACAAGATGCCATCCAGTACCCAGCAACTGAGAGGCATCTTTCTCACCACGGACCACCTGAGGAAAGCCAGCAACATTTTTCATGGAGTAATTGTACTTTGAACAGTTTACTCAAACTATGAATTCTTTTTGTCTCTCAACCAATCATTCTGAGCTGACTTTCCTGCACTGATTTACAGCTTATTCATAATGTTGGATCTTCACTATTGCAGTATTCTCCCCATCTCTGGTAAGCCTGTGTGCTGCAGAGAGAAGTGGTTTCATGGACTCTTATGGTTCATTCATGGCTCATTTGCCTAAGAGAGTGGGGTGGGTTTATACACAGTGATTTTACAAAAGAAGTAACTTATGGAACCTCATCAAAATGACTCAATGCCAGACTATCAGTTCTGTTCATGCACCTACCTCTGCTGCTGGTGGGCAACTCATGGAGTGGACTGTGTGTGCAATTCACTCTGCGTGCTCATCCCTCTGTGTATCAGGAGCCTGAATCTCTAAGTAAAAAGGGGAAAAAAAAAAGAGTCACTTTGCCAAATGAGCACAAACTTTCAAGATTCAAGTAGCAGTTCTGTGGCACTTCAAAACATAAATCAATGCAATAGTCTCTCAAACACTGATGGGATCCCTAACAGCCCTTCTGTTCAGGCTGTGGCTGAAAAGGGGCTTCACAGAAACACTCAGCAAGCCCAAACCCACAGCTTTGTGTGCTGTGTTGCTTTCTCAGAAGAGCAATGCAGCAGGGCTCTCCCAGATGTTGCATGCTGGTTTTTACCTCTTCTTACTTTTATCACAGAGGTGTTACCACCGCAGCTGATGGGCTCAGTTTTGGCCACTGCTGGCTGTGTCTTGGAGTCATCTGTAACTGGCTCCATCCAACATGGATCTGCTGCCTTCCCACAGAAGCCAACCCCACAGCCCCTCAGCTACCAATCCCTTGCCATGTACACCCAATAGACCACTGGTGACCACACCCCCATCTGTGTGCTGGGTCCAGCCCAGTGTGTCACCCAGCTGCAATCCAGAGCTGGACTGGGGTCTGTAGGACAGTGGCCAGCTCTTGACCTGCTATGGACAGGATGCAGTGGCCTGTCACCAAAAGGTGCTCACTGTTAGTGTCACTCACTGCAGTCTAAGAGCTGCAGCAATGGCTACAAACTGAAATTAGGCTCACTTGCTCCACACTCTTTGTTTTAGGCCCCTGTGCATCATGTCATTAACCCAGATTACAAGCAATCTGGAGCAGCAAGTGTCTCTCTACTGCTGGCTCTTTGTTTGAAGGCAGTTAGCATAAAAGAGCCCTGGTGAAGGCATTAGTTACAAACAGTAATTATCTAGATGCATTACTAAATTAATCCAGTATAACAATGCATACAGACATTATAATTAGCAAAAAAAGCAAACAAAATTGACAAATGAATGCAGTGGCTGAGGATTCTTTAAAAATAACCAATATGATCTCGGGAATAGTATAGAAAAATCAACACAGCCAATCTTCGTATTGAAAAAGCAGGAACAGTTGAGCACTAATTACCAACTGGAAAGATGCAGCTAATACATTCATGTTGCAGCTAATACATTCATGTTCTAGTGTGATGATGAAGGCATTTTTAGACCATTAGGAACATCCTTCCTGAAATCAACCATTCCAGATAATTTTCACTCAAGAATTCAACAGAAACTGACTTAGGAGATATCAAACCTACTCAAGGACAGTTTATAGATCTTGGAATAGCACAGTCCTTTTGGTGATGCATTTGTGTACACAATAGTCAACCTGAAAGTAAAATTGTCTAGTTTTGTACTTAGATTTTTGTTTTGAAAAGCTGGAATAAAAATGGTCCACTCATTCTGAATCTCATTCTCAGACCAGGAGTGCCATTTATCTGGCCTAAATTTAGGTGTCCACACCCAAGACTGATAGCTTTGCTCCCTCTGTACCCAGTGGGGTTTAGCCACAGCTCATCTTTCTGTTTTTGAAGGTCTGAATTGCATCCATGGATGTAGTAAGGAGCCCTCCAAAGACTATAAAATGATCATGGGATGCCTTGTCCTGACACCTATGCAGAACCAGTGTTCAGCCTGACAAATTCTGCCTTAAACAACTATACCATAACCAAGACAGAACCAACTTCATCACTATTTTAGTCTCAAAAAAAAAAAAAATCCTTTGCAGTTCCCTGACAACAGAAAAGATACAATATCTAACAGATTTAAATAATCAACTAGAATTCTGCATTCCATTAGAGAGCAAAAATGCTGGCCACAGGAAGTAAAGCCAAGAAACTCATAAATTATTACCTTGACAGATCTTCCACAGGATGAATGTGTTAGCCATCAGGTAGTGTCTTCCTTCCCTGCTGCCTATGCATCTCCATTTTCCAGCATCCCACAGAAGATCAATACAGAGCAGAAGAAACTGAAGACACAGTGGCTGAATAAAACAAAATAAATCTATGCAGAAGCTGTATTGCAGGCCCAAAGCTTTTAAGTCTGCTTCCAAGTACTCTAAAGACAGACTTGGACCCAAGTATCCTGAACTTGTGTGGAGTTATCTGCTCAGCTATACCTGAGACCCAAGAACCACAAAAAACAGTCAAAGGCCAACCCTGAAGCACAAGAATGATGAAAAAAAAAATAACTGGAGCGTGACTTTAAAAGATATTTTCTGTGTAGGAGTGAAGGAAATGAAGGTAAAGATCACAGGGCTGCAATTATATGTGCAAGTGCATGATAAAAGAAACCAAATCATGGATAAAGTGATCTCTTCAGGTGAATGCAAATCTGAGGAAAAAAAATCTAGCAGGAGTTTGCAAATAGCATGAAAAAGTTTATATCCACATGTACATTAATAGGAGGTATTAACAGAGGAATATTGTTACTGGCAATTATGAAAATCCTGAACTTCCAGGCACAGATTGAAAAGTAGATGATAGTAACAGTGGCTGTGTCTAAGCTGTCACACAGGTGATAACCAACAGCCTCCTCACTGAATAACCCCAGAATCAGCAGAAAGAAACATTCTTTAAAATGTTGTTTTCTAAGTAATGAAGGGTTTACTGTAACTCTGACCATAAAACAAACAAACGAACGAAACCAAACAAACACCCCTTCCGTTTGAATGCACTTTAAATTAAATGGAAGGGCAAAAAAAATCAGTCCTGTATCTAAACTACTCACTTTTAAAAAGGAGAAATGTTGACAAATTGAGAGACAAGTGTAACTACTCAGACTGATGAGTTGAATATGAAAGCACCTTAAAATATCTTTAAGACAAAGATACTAAAACTGCTTTTTTAGCAATGGCATCAGGGAAGTTGGTAAGTCAGGTGGTATATCCTAAGCTGTGTTCCCATCTGGGAGGCTGTCTGATTTATGTCCTTCTTCAATGCTGCATTTGAATTGTAAGTGCCGGTTATGACTGAACTGCTGATAACTTTAGCCAGGAAAGGAATCACCTGCATCTCTAACAGTCCTTCCACTGGAAAGCAGGTACTTGAGGCAAATATCACTGAAAAAATTAAGAAATTACAGAATTGTCTTTTGTGTATAGATGGCCACCCAATCTGCATTCCTTACATCCCTGGCTGATAGAAACCCCAACATTTGTGATTCTTGAAACCTTGAACTAATTGCTCACAGTGAGTGGAACATTTCAGATGTAACATTCCCGTTCTAGTTCCTTTCCTCCGAAAGAGAGCTAATCACACCATCACGGCTCAATTGACTACGGAGAAGTTAATTGGTGTTTGTGAAGCATTCCAGTAGGATTCTGATGAGCAGCCTGGCGACACCTCCGTGGAAGTTAGTAACTCCATTCAGTGTGCTGTTGAAGTGGCATGTGGTGAATAACGCCCAGGGCAACACAGTGAAGGGTGATTAAAAGCAGTATTGACTGGTTACCTCCTCAGCTGGTACTCTCCATCCTTCACACCGGGTGAATTAAGTTCCTACAGAAAATAACAGCCCCAAATATGGGATTAGGTCTATGTCATCATGTCTTGTTTCACAATGCTGAGGACACCCCTCTCATCTTGGCATCTCAACATTATCAAACATACACACTAAATTATTATACAGGGACACAGGAGGCAGCACAGCCTGGAAGTGCCGAGTCCGCGGTGTGTGGCACCGGAGGTCACCGCTACCGTGCGGGTGCCCAGGGCCCGGCCAGCCGCCGCCTGCAGCCCGGCTCCTTCCCGGCCCCTCCTGCTGCAGGCCCCGTCGAGCACCGACGGCCAGCGGCCCACTGAGCGACACGGCTGCCCCCGGCGCCCACTCCCCGCGGTGCCCGGGCCCGCCAGAACTGGGCGGCCAGGCCTGAGTCACCGCCGCCTCCCGCGGAGCCGCCTCCCGCCGCGCCCTCCCGCCGCCCGGGCACCGCCCGGCACACAGCAGCCGCGGCGGTTGCCAGGCTGAATAAGATAGAACATGAAAGGCGAAATAACTGGAGCTGCCACGCCCGAGGCTGCGGGGAATCTCGCTTAACCCTTCTCCGCCTGCGCTCGCAGTGGCCCCCGCTCCGGGAGGGGCTGCGCTGCCAGCCGGGGAGCTCGCCGGCGGCGAGGCTGCGGAGCGAGTGGCACTAAACGGGGGGAGACAGAAGGTTCCGATACCCTTTGCATGGCAGCTCGGGGGACACGGGAGGCACGGGTACAGCCTCAGACGCTCGGTGCACGGCACCCCCAGGCACGGGGGCGCACAGGTGACCTCCACTGGCCTCAGCACACGAGGAAGGCGCAGGGCCCTGATGTAATGGTGCCGTTGCCCGGGAGCTGCAGTCTCAGCACACCTCGGTCCTCAGAATGGGCCCCGCAGCATGAGAAGTCCCTGGTGAGCCCTAAACCCCTTCCGGCGGCTGCTGGACTGAGATGTGCCAGGCCGGGAGCAGTGACCAGGGTCCGCGCCCCGCTGCCTGCCTGGAGCCTGCGCCCAGGCCTGCTTCGCAGCCAGGCCCGATCTGGTCTGACAGGCTCCGGGCAGACGGGAAGGGAGAGGCTGCCTGCGGCTCAGGAATGTGCAGCCCTTATCTCTGCTTCCCCTGCAATCCTGGGGAGGGAATAACTCTCCAGAGTTTGCCTTTCTCTTGCTCTTACTCACCCAAAGCCCTGGGTGGAGCCTGATTCTGCTGGCTCGGAGGTGCCCGTGAATCAGGCTGCAGACACGTCCAGGGGAGCGGAGAGCACGACCCACCACCTGCCCCGGCTCACCTGGGAAGGTAGGAGAGGGACAGGCACCTTCTGGGGTACCTGAATAGCCGCGTGAGGTGTTGGGGAGAGCTGGGGGAGGTCGTGTCCTGCTCCTCTGCGTAGGGCTGGGCGCTCTGGGACGTCTGGGACAGGGTCTTCCTCAAGCGCTCTGTGGGCAGCAGATGGCTGGCTCAGGTAGCAGGAGCTCCCAGCTACGCCATGCCTGGCCCTCTGGGGAGTCTCAGGAGAGGCAAGGGGGTGACAGAATGTCCCAGCATAGGCAGCAGGCACTGTGGCTGGCGAGGGACCTGCCACTCCCCAAGTGATCTGAGCAAAACTGCTTGGTGGACGCTTCACCAAACTTGTGTCCCACTTCCCTTGAGAAAGACACCAAGGAGTGGATATTTCCAAACTTTGGGGACAGATCTGGCAGCTTGACTCAGCTTCCCATGACAGAGTCTTAGCTGGTCTTCTTAAATAGGAAACTGTAGGGAGTCAAGAGACTCGATAGGAAACTCTTACATGGTCAAGAGATTGGGACAATCCCTTCACTGGTGGTCATGCTGGAAAGACCAAGATCTGCAGCAGGCTAAGGGCCGAGAAACAGTTCCTGGGGGCCACTGTGTCTTTGCTTGCTTTGACCTGGCTGCAGAGGCATGGGTGTGGAGCTGTCTGCCGACAGGGCCTATACACGACGACACCGACAGTCGTGCTCCCACACGCAAAGCGCGGACAGATGCGTGTGGACACGTGTGTGCACAGGCACACAGCCACACACTCACCCCTTGCTTTCCAGAGCTGAGCCCGTCTGACAGACCTCAGGTTTTGTGAGCAGAGAGGAAGGGCAAGGCCTTGAGTCCCCTAAGGTTAAGAGAGGTCAATTATGGCTTTTGTCTGGCCTGGGGACTGATGTTCTATCTTGTAAAACAGTTAGAGGGGGAGGAGGCACTCGTAAAGGGATGGAAATGCCTATAGAAAGATCTGCCGAAAAGATCGAATTCATTAAAGTTGCCACAAGCTTGGCTGTGATAGAGACCAAAACATCACGAGTAACAACCAGAGAACGAGAGCGGCCCCAGAACACAGTGGTGACTATTGCAGAGCGCTGGAGCAGGCATCCAGACCACAGCCTGCAGTGGCATCTGCTTCCAGTGGATGAAGAGGCAAGCAGACGAAAACACAGCGCACCCTCACCCTGTTACAAGGCCACAAGAGGGCTGCAGCTGGGCAGAGAAAGTTGTGTCACTGCAGCCTAATTCCCATTTATCTGAGGAGCTTTAGAGTTGCATTTGAGGGACTAAGAGTTGTATTCGCTGTCACTTGGCAGTGGAAATCGTACTATTCTGAGAAAAAGGGATGCTCTTTGTGTGATTGCAAGGAAAGCTGCCTGTCAAAGGAAAAGGTGGAAATGTCACAGCCCACAGTCTGGTGTGATTGTGCCTGAGCAGTCTCACGGCTGAGGACAGAGATGTCTGTGTCCTGTGCATCATTTTTCAGGCAATCACAGCTTTCTAAGCAGCTGAAATTCACCTCCAAACCCTGTGTGATTTTACTTATTTGTATTATGGTTAAATGGAAAATCTCTGTACTGCTTATCAGACCCTTTTGGCTGCATTTTTGTTGCCCTGCTGAGGAAGAGGAGTTTCGTGAGTGCATTTCTAAAGTCAGGATGTTGGGGGGAGTAAAGTCAAGGGCAGTACCCTTCTCCAAATTATAGCTTGAATTGATGGAGGTTTTTTTGAAGTTCTTTGTCTTAGAGTACCTTATACCTGCTACCTAGTCACTAAAAACCTAAGGAAAAAGGCTGATGCAAAGAGAGTGAGCTTGGCATGAGCATTGCTATCGCAGATGTAGCACCAAGGGCCGTGGTTTGGTGGTGGACTTGGCAGTGGGAGGCTTACAGTTGGATGTGATGATCTTACCAGGTTTTTCCAACCTGAATGATTCAATGATTCTGCCTCTTGAGGTTTCCTGCTCTCTGTAAGAGGCCCCTTTTGCACACAGGATTGCATTTGATTTTTCAGTTTCTGTAACAGCTGCATTTTGCCCAGGTGACTCTCTGCAGGCTGGACTGACAAACCTGCACAGGACAGCTAACTGACATGCTGGCTCAATGACCACTTCACAAGGAAAATTATGACATACAATTTTTCTGCTCCTTTTCCCTTCCTGGCCTGTGGGAAGATGCCCTGGACTTTCTGAATGTCTGGCTAATTTTCTGGTTCTCCAGCAAATAATATTTTGTAGGATCCCGTGCACTGACTGATAAACAGAAGTGAGTGGGAATCCAGTAGGTGTTCTGAGATGCTGGCCAGGCTCCCAGTTGTACTCTGCCACATGCCTGTAGCATTCAGTACATTCACTACTCACCTTAGATACAGAAAGAGTTTATTCTGCCAGTTTGTGGAACCAGCTGACAAGTGTAAGCAATATGGAAGATAAAAGCTGTCATCTCTGGAAGTTCAGTGAATTAATTGATTAAATTAATTGAATCAATTTCTTATCTGATGACCCCAACTTCAGATGAACTTCTAGACTGCATACATGTTTTTTTTTTCCTTTTCAGTGATGGCTGAGATCCATATAAGCCCATCTAGAGTAAAGAGTGGGATGACATTCACTCAGATGCTTTAGCATAGGGTGATCAGTACAGGCTGGTCAGATGACCAAAGGAAAAGGCCTGGGTCTTGTTTGCAGGGCACTGTAACAGGAATGACAAATTCCCTATCTTCATCTTCTAAAGAAAAGTTTGAACAGTAACCCAGACTTTGAGCCTACAGCCTAAAACTGAGAACACAGAGAGACTTCAGCAAGAAATAGAGACAGGAAAATTGAGAGAGGAACAGTAATGGCTGTGAGGGCTTAGCAGACAGTTATGGCTGGAAAAAGTCTAACTCAGATTGTTACCTGCATGTTTCCCATACTGTTCTGGGGAGCATAGCTGAGCCTTGTATGGTGAGAAGAGCACTTAATGTATCCAGCACTCTGCCATGGCAATGTGCTATGGCTGGACCAGGAAATTCTGGCTGCACTTGAAAACTGGCAGTGCACTCTCACTCAGACTGGCAAGTGAAAGGCCTTAACCTGAGAGAGGTCCTGGCCTTAGCACAGAAAGCTGGCACATGCAGGGGAGCTTCTGGAAAGCATAAGCACATCTATCACTGTTAATACAGGTTATTTGGTCTGCTCCAGCAGGGTTAGAAGGCACCAGCTCTCCCTCCATCCCACAATGCCCACACATTCAACTGGCTTCCAGGAGACAGGTCTCTTTCCCAGATCCCGAGGGGGAACCAACATTTTCCAAGTGGTCTTGTCACAATGTCTGCTCAAGCAGTTTTACCTTAGGCATTACTGTCCTCTCCTTCTGACCCTCCAGAATATTAACCACCTGTTTTCATATAATCTTTTATCTCTTATTAGGCCAAATAATTCATTTTTTTTCCCCAATAATTGATTTCTAACCTTTTCCTAGCCCACCATAAGAGATGTAAGTGATGTCATGGAACATGGTGCATGGGTCAGCTGTAGCCCACACATTCCTGCCTGCTGGATTACTGTTTGGGAATTACAGCTTTCATTTGTCTCCTGGATGTAGCATTCACTCTTTCTTTGACTCTCAAAATCCCTTCGATTCTTTTCTTGACCCGGGCTTGGAAGTTCTTCAAGCATTAGTAGCACAGAGGGGTTTTGTGGCTGGCTGTGGAGTCTAGTAGGCTACAGTGAAATCTTCTGTGTTACCTTTCTCATCTTGCTGATATCCAGGGCAGTGAAAAGACAAGGTGTCTAAGCCCAGCAAATTGTGCCTCTGCTTTCATGCAAGCCTGAGGTCTCGGACATCTTGCTAGGCCCTTCCAGCCCGGGTGACAGTGCTCTGCTCCCCTCAGGCTGTTCCCTCTGCTGGGGCACAGACCTGGGAAGGCCTCAACTTTTGGGAGTGTCTTGAAGCAGAGAAGCAGGTCCAGCCAGGGAAGTGATCATCTGAGAGAGGTAGTCTGGGAACTTGCTGTGCAGGCAAAACACGTAACAACAAGCACTGGAGTCAGCGCTGGAAAGGAAGATAGAGCCAGCCTGAGGTGCTGAGACATCAGCAGGGGCTGAAATCAGGCAGCAGCAGCAGAGAGAGAAAGGAAATATTGAGCCAGTTTCCTTTGGCTTAGACTGGGCAGTTGCTGTTGATTCACACCTGGCACAAAATGCAGGTCCTTTTGTTTATGTTTTAATCTGTAGGGCTCTGTGGTGATCATCCACTCAGCAGAGCTGAAACTAAAATTTTGTGCTACTGTCTTAGAAAAAAAAACCCAAACAGTTCACTGAAATGGAACACAATATGGACAGGCAGCAAATGATGCACAAGCCAACAGGGCTCTGCTTTTTCTAGTTTCTGTTCTTAGAGTTAATTCAGAAGTAAAGGGAGAATTTTTACACCTAGCTTCATCTGTCAGTGACTTTTCCCTGCTCTGCCTAGATGAAACATTTCCTTATGTCTGAACCCTGTTTTGTGTAGCCTGTGCTTACACCACTGCTGACTCTGCCTAGTATTAAGAAGCTCTGATGGCTTTTGGGGATCACAAAACCCGAATGCTTGTGAGAAGAATCAAAACTGTAAAGTCACTCCCAGTCTCACCAGTGTGACTAGAAACAGGCTGTAGGCCAAGCCAAAGGGAGATTTTCTTTGGAGGCTTCCTTTTTAGAAGCTCTTGGTAATTGCTCATGGATAGATGCCTGCTCTTTTCTCTCCTCCTGCTTTTGCCCTGCTGTTGTTGTTTTGTTTTGTTTTTGTTTTTGTTTTTTTTTTGGCTGAGGAGGGGAGTGGTTGCAATAGTGCTCACTGCACAGAAGTGCACTGGCACAGGAGCAACCAACCCAGTGTCTTTGGGAAAGCCCAAGCAGACGGGTGGAGGAGGCCTTTGCTGCTGATCACCAGCCTCTCATCAGCCTATTATATCAGCCTTCATCTCCCACTTGTTAAGTCTTCAACAAGCTCCTTCCTGCTCTTCTTTATCCACTGCCCCTAAGCATGGGAGTTACTCACTCATAAACAGCTATACAGCCTGCCTTCTTCTTCTCCTTCAGCTTCCTCCTGAAAAAACATCCAACAACTACCCCATGTTAGTATGCTAAGAAGTAAGTTCTAAAGAGTTAGTGTAGTGAGTACTTGTTTGTGGACTTCTCTCTACCTGTCCATGTTCCATTTTCTTCCCATCTACTATGCTTAGAGGAAGGATTTATTGAGAAGGGATTACAGTTTGTCATGACTGGTGTTCTTGATACTTCTAAATTTATGAACAAGGTTTTATGAAGTGCTTGCTTAGGATAGGAGAGAACTGCATGAAATGCCAAGTAATGGTAACAGCCTTCTAGAACACGTGGGTAGAAGGCACAGTGGATCAATACTATTTTCCTGACTTAATGAAATACCAACTCTGAGTGACTGCAAAATCAGAGGAACAGGAAATGCAGATTACTGCAGGGCTTGTATGGAGAAGATATGAGAGCCAGTGTGGGGACTTGTCAAATGATGAATGAAAAATGTGTGGAATACCTGTGAAAAGAAATTCACAAATGTTTCATCTTGGACTATGTGCTCTTCATGGTGGGCTCCAGGGGACTATGGTGGTGGTTCTCCCATGCTTCTCCTTGTGTTAAGAAACATCATCAAATACTTGGGTTTCAAATGTCCCTGCAGGAGCTATCGGTAGGACGGTGCCTGCAGACCACTTCTGTTCCAAACTAATTACACATACAGTGTTGAATTTGCACATCACTCAGATGTTGCTTTGTACCTCTAAGCTCAATTTTCTCTTTTGTCTATCATGACTGATGTGGCCTAGGTTATGAGACCCTCTTGTGCAAGAACCAATGTCATGATTGCTGATACTTCATCTGCTACAGTGGGATTCTGTCTCTGATCAGAGTCTTACTGTGGCTGCATATGCAACCAAACCAGCAGGGCTGTTGGCCTGTAGCCACTTGGGTTGTCACTGGGGCAGTTCAGCAGCAGTGAGACTAAAAGAAAAGGCCACGAAGCAGAGTAATCCTACCTTATAAATCATCAGGATGCTTATTGTTCCTTAATTGTCAAAAAGCAGGATGCCTTCTTAGGAAAGGAACAGAATGTAAACCCTGAATATAAAGCCATATTTCAGTTCCATTTTGCAGCTCCAGCCCCACTATCTCTAATAAGAATAGAGAAAAGTGAATCAAATTCAGAGAAGAGAGGAGGGGATCACCAGAGGCATGGCACAGTTTCTATACAAGAAATGGTTGAATAAGAGGATTCTCCATCCCAAAAGAAGATGGGTAACAGGAGAGTTGATAGGTGTATAAAATTAGAGTGGCATGATAAGAGCTAACAGATGTCATTGTTTTTAACAGATTTGCATAAAGTTCAGTGTTTTACCTCTTTAATATTTTGATCAGTGAAGTAAAACCACTTGTGATTAAGCTTTTAGTACTTATTATTGTGAAAGTCAATGAAAATAGGAGATAGGGCAAGTACCTATCTTGGCAGAGCACCTTGGATGGCTTGATAAACTGGTGAATCACAATTAGCTATTAATGGAACTAACTAAGAATCCATTTCATACTTACCAAAAAGGAGACTGTACCCCAGCAGCTACTGCAATAATGAGTGGGTATCAGAGGAGCCAGTGAGCTGAAGTGCAAGGCCATGGCAACAGCCAGAGCTGCACAAGCAGGAGCAGGGAGGCAGCTTTGTCTCAAATACAACACCAAAGGGAGCCATCAGAATGTCAGGTCCAATTCTGCTGGCTGCATTTCTGAAGTGGGCCTGGAACAGAAAACAAAAGAACTCTTCATAGTTAGTACAACTTGATGGCTCACAAAATGTTGTACAGTAGTGGTAGGATTTATCAGGCTTAATGTGAGTGTCTGCTTTAGTGTGGGACAGTCATTTCACTGCATTCACTAGATTGGGTGGGTGGCAATAGTATGGATATCAGACATTCATGTTTTGCAGTGGAGGTGTGTGAAGCTGAGCAAGTCTGATCTGTCCTTCTGTAGAAGTTGTGCTTGAAAGTACAACTGAAAGAAAAAACCAACAAAACCCTGCTCTAATTTCTTTACTCCCATTTAAAGACTGAAATCTGGAACTACTCATCTCCTAGACAGGAGTGTTCAAAGTTTCATGCTGGATCTTGGTAGAATGGATTATATGACAGGCTCAAGGTAATCTTGGAGTTAAAAAAGTGAAGACTGAGCACTGAAGCTTTGGAAGGCTGATTTGTTAATGTCTCTGGGAGAAGGATTAACAGAAGACTTGGCAAAATGTAAGCATCTGTTTGAGAAGGTCAATCTCATCTCATACTCCTTTATTTACTTATTCTCCATCACCTATAAAGGGGAACTGCAGGCAATTACGTTGCATGGAGGCATGTTATACATCTGCATTTAATGACTCTGACCTTGAGGAACAATCCTAGTTCCTAAATTTAGGTGTTTAGTGTTATTTTTAGGGCCATTTAGGGGTTCTTTACAAGAGCATGTAGCGACAGGACAAGGGGTGATAGCTTTAAACTGAAAAAGATTTAGAGTAGATGTAAGGAGGAAATTCATTACAGGGAGGGTGGTGAGACACTGGAAGAGGTTGTCCAGAGAGGTTATGGATGCCTCCAGAGAGGCAGCTGGAGGCCAGGATACCTTAGGGCATCCCAAGTGACATTAAGCATCTGTGTGCAGACACCTGAATTGCTCCCCTGATTATAGTTTACACTTTATTTCTATTCAATTTACCCAAGGCTTAAGGGCTAGGTACAGGCAGAAGTTAGAATTTTTCCCCTTGCTATCTAATTGGTGCTGGAATTTTTCTTTAGTCTTCCTCTAAGACAACTGAAACTGGCCAGCAGGGTAAGTAGCAGCATGTGCCAGGATGCATAGTGGTCTTAAAGAGTTGTCCACATTGGTGTGTGCTGCTCATCAAATGGTGTTCACAACCATGACTGCATTTTCCCCCAGGTGGTGTTGTCAGGATGCAGCAGGAGTCCTTCGCTTTCTTGTGCAGTGCAGGGGCAGTTCTCTGCCCCCTATGCTTTCCCTGATACAGTTGCAGCTGCTGTAGGTGTGAAGGATGCTGGAGGTGTGCTTGACTTTTCCTGTGCCCTTCTGGTGGCACATTGTACGGTTCATGACTTTTGTCTTAAGGGTCTTTAGGGTCTTACTCTTTCAGTTCTTGTCATGCACATGGAAGGAGGGGTGTTGAGTGGTTCTTTTTGACAGGTGATATGTCCCAGCTGCTCACAGCTGCAGATGCTGGATGTATATGATACCTTCTCCTGTAACCATAAACAATTCAGCTCCTGAACTATAACTGGACTACAGAATATCTCATTGCCCTTTATAAAAACACTCAAGAGCAGTGTGGAGATGCCACACATTATTCTCTATAGCATCCTCATTTTTCACTAGATTCTCCATAGCTTGTGTCATAAAAATTTATAAATGGTGACTAGCAATTAAAATAATATTAAAATCCCAATTAAATAAAATAAGCAAGCATATAACAATGGAAGATTCTCTATTAACTAGTAGTTACAAGTTACCATATACCTTTGGTAGTTTAGTTTGTAACTTGGTTTGCTTGACAGCTGTAGTAGTTCTGATTTCCAAAAATACGTCTATCTTTTTCTGGGGTGAATGAAGCTTCAGAAAATAGATCTGCAGGTGAAATTCAAGCAAAGAGGCAACCCCTTCCTAGAGTTCCTCTTTCGTTTTAGACACCACCGTAACCTAGAAAAATACAGCCAGGCAAGAATACCAATCAATAATGTGTGCCCTCATCTTCTGTCACCCTGCATTGAGGAAACCTGACAAGATGTTCAGTAATTCCCAGTACAGGAACCAAGGCACAGAGCAAAGAATTGCTAAGAGAGCCTCTGACAATCAGTTCTAAGCAGGGGCCCACATGGGCTACGGATTTCACAGAGCTCTCACTCAAATTTAACTGCTTCTGCCAAATAGTTCCTTCCTTTTGCTCTTCCAGGCCTCCTATATGTGAGAGAATAAGAAAATGCTTACACTCAGCTGCCCTTCCTGGTATGGCACATCCTGAATACCCTGCACAGTAAACAGAATACTCATTTCCAGAGTCAAATGCTAGCAGTGAGTCAAGTATCTCATCTCTGAGGATCTTTGGTCCTCCACAGTATCCAGCACTGTGCTGTCAGAAGTGGCACATGCTGAATGGATCCAAACTAGTTAACATAGATGGAAAAAAAAATTATATCTCAGAAACCTCACTGTGGCAAACAAATATTAGCCATAAACTGTATGTTTTAATTTTCAGCCAGTTACTTGCTGTGCAGCACTAGAGCTACTACTCTGGTACTGCCTGGGGGCACTGAACTTCTGTGAACACAGAGTTGGGTTGAAAGGGACCTTAAAGATTACCTAGTTCCAGCCCCTTGCCATGGGCAGGGACACCTTCCACTAGAGCAGGTTGCTCAGAGCCCCATCCAGCCTGGCCTTGAACACCTCCAGGAATGAGTTGTCCACAGCCTGTTCAGTGCCCCACCACCCTCACAGTGAAGAATTTATTCCTAGTATGGAATGAATCTCAATCTCCCCTCTTGCAGTTCAAAGCTGTTACCTCTTGTTCTATCACCACACTCCTTGCTGAAGAGTCCCTCCCCACCTGTCCTGCAGGCACTTGTCAGTGCTGGCAGGCTGCTCTGAGGCCTCCCCTGCACGCAGAGCATGCTGCCCACCCAGCTGCTGCCTCAGACAAGCCACAACAGAACCCAGTCAGAAACGTGGCATCTCCAGAGGCTTCCTCAGCTTCATTACCAAAATAAAGATCTGTTCAGGAAGGATCAAAGTACCTGGCACCTAGACTTTAAAAGTCATCAGACTCTAGAATTTCCTCACACTTAGGCTCACGTAACCTAGGGTCTTCCTGGCAGCAGGGTTAGGGGGGAATAGATAATTTTTTTTTTTAACGTTTTCCTGCTCTTCCTTTGGAACAGGTTAATGGTCAAACATGCTTGTAGCTACTCTTACAGAACCTATTTGTTAGGGACGTGTCCTTATGTCCGTGTAGGAGTGGCTTATGGTGGCAGAAAATTTCTGGGTTTTATTTCATAATTCTCAGATTTGTGTGTCTCTTTTGGAAATCATTAACACCAGCTGAAGGAAGTGAGGAGGCTTAATGACGAGAACCTTGCCTGGGCGAACGCAGGAGTGGCAGACTCAGCAGGCTGGAGGCTCTTTCCAAGCAGGAGCTGCTAGTGCTTTCTCAGCGTTAACTTCTAAGAAGGACCTGGCTGAGCAAAGATGAGGCATCTCCCTCTTTCCCTCTCTTCTTGCGAGCCAAAGATGGTGACGGCGCAGATTTTCCAGCTCCGTCAGGTAGCCAGAGGCCTGCTCAGGCTCCAGAGCTGGGTGCGCTCCAGTTCAGGTGTTCGCTGCGGCCCTCGCCAGCCGCTTCCACAGGTGAAGCGTCAGGGACTTGGCAGCCCCGCCCGGCCTGGCCGCTCCCGGGGCCTCCCGGCCTGTCCGATCACGGAGCCTCCAGGGGCCTCCCGGCCTGGCCGCTCCCGGGGTGGCTGAGCGCTCCTGGCCCTGTCCACAACACGGATCAGTCTGCCGAGGCCTCGGAGGCTGGAGAGACCCCAGTACGGCCGTAGGCGGGAGGTAGGCTGGGCTGAGCAGCCCGAGGCTGGGTGCGGACGCGGCCCGGGGCAGCCGGCACCGGCGCATTCTCCCGCTGAGGCCCAGGCTGGCTGAACACACGGGGCACGGCAGGGGTGGGCGCAGGCAGCCCTTCCGGAGAGGCTGCTTTCCCCTAGCAGCGCAGCAGTGCGGGTGCCTTGCCGGCTTACCAGGGCACAGGCGCCTCCCGCTCACCCCTCACACACCAGCGGCTCTCCGGGGCCAGCTGCCCCACTGCAGGCGTAGCTGGGGTCCCTCCAGCCCCGCATTTGTTCTCTCCCGGTGGCTGGGGGCTTAGAGAAAACCATGAGGATGATTTTTGTTTTGCATAAAATTTATCTCTTCGCTGGTACTGTTTTCCCTGCATCTTCATGAATACGTTGACTGTCACTAATCCTTAGAGAACAAAAATGAGTCCTTGTACTGTAAAAACTGCCCTGATTAGCTTTGCCCTTTGTGTTTCCTGACCTACCTTTCCTGCCAGAAATTGTGGGATGGTGGAAAAGTGTTCTGTCAAAGTACTACCTGCCCAGCCCATTTACACACTTTCTCTAACCATCCTACAACGTCCTGTGGGAAGGAGTTCTGCAGAGTAAGTACAATGAAGCAAAAGTGCTTCCCAGTACCTGCTCGTTTAATTTTATTTTTTAGTTTGTGTGCCAGAGGAGGAAATGGACAGTTGTCCCTGGTCATTTTGGAGATACCTCCTCTAGACTAAAGAGTCGTTGTGCAGATTTATGATAGCCTTTTTTGTGACACAAGGATTGAGACTTCACAACACACTCAGGTTGTGAGTTCCCTCTGAACCACTGCATTGGTGTTTTGTCTGTTCCTTACCTGATTCCATCAGCTGACACTTAAGGATCTGTCTTCCTGTTTTACAACAGTATTGAAATAATTACATCCGTCAATAAAATACTAAATTAAAATTGTTTCACCACTTTATCAACATTATCTTCCTTCTCTCATTTCAGTGGTCCAGTGAGTATCATAAGGTTCTTCTGCTTCTTTGTTCCTGTTTGTGTGGTTGGCAGTCACCATCACTGTTCGGAGCACGTTGGTGGTATGAGCAGTTTGCTGTCTGCATGGCTGTTCATCCACCCAGGAGTTACATCTGGATATGTTGGTCTCCTATCCAAGGACAAAGGAGCTCTGGGAGTGTTTTGCTAGAAGGCACAGCTAAAATAGTTAAGAGCAGGTGTCTTGAGTACACCAAAATGGAAGTACAGAGTGGACTGCTGTAGAGAGAGAAGGCAGAATGGGAATTAAGAGTGGGAAGATAAATCTATAGGCAATTCAGACTCTGAATAAGTTTAGATGTGTAGACAATAAAGAGGACTATCTGTTAGAAGACTTTGGACAGGGACCTGCAAGACTTAGCTGCTATCTTTATATTAAGAGCATGGGTTTTTTTCCTGTTGTAACTTTGTGTGAGTGGCCAAGGACAGCCAAGCTCTGTTTCTGCTCATGAGGAAGCCTCTGTTGGCACCTCAGTGCTGGAGCCCACGGAAAGAATGTCCAAGCATTGACATTAATTGAGGGTCATAAGCCAAAGTGCTTTGGAGTTCTTTGCAGATTGGTAGGAGATTATTTATTGAGTTTCTTCCCAAAAATTGGTTAAAACCAAATTTGTCTTTAGTCTCAAATAATAGGTCCCTTGCACACAGTTATCAAATATGAGCCCTAACCAGTTCAGATGTTTCCCAACAGCAACAGATTGAAGAAGCAATCATGTGCCTTGTTTTTTACTTCATGGAACTTATGGAGAGCTGTCTGCCTTCTGGTCATGTAACAACAGCAGGGATACCCTCCTTACACCTGCCTGCATCCCACCAATAGCCTGCATCTATTCATATGCTGAGTTGATTCTAACACTGGATTTATGTGAACTTAGAGAGTGCACTTGTGCACATGCTTTTTGGTTTACTGACATACTGCGCACAGTAAATACTTCGTGTAGCATGGGGAATGCTGTCATGGAATCCACATTGCTCTGTAGAGGGAAAAAAAGACAATGTAGCTTTAAACCAAGATGAAGTTAAGCTTGGTAATGGGCAGCCTAGAAGACAAAACCGCGTTGTTAGATGCATCACCCTCGTCCAGCACCCTGCTGTCCTGATTTGTTCCTTGTTTTGCCCAAGCTGTTAGAGTAATGCTGAAGTGATGAGCACCTCTGCCTGATGGAAGGCTTCCCATCTGCTTGGGATGAACTTTGCCCAGTGTTACTCAGTGTGTTTTTAATCTCTCCTCTTTGGAGTCTGCTGTCGCGCGCCCCCAGCTCTCGCCGTGTATGAGGTGTCTGTGATGTGTCACTGGAGTGAAGCTGCTCTCATTGTTGGTTGTTCTCTTTCCAGCTCTCCCTCCCCTCATGGCTCGTCGCTCGCAAAGCTCCTCGCAGGGGGACAATCCCCTTGACCCCAACTACCTGCCCCCCCACTACAAGGAGTATTACCGCCTGGCTCTGGATGTGCTCACCGAGGAGGGCAAAGAGAGCTACCAGCGCTTCCTGGCAGAGGAAGCAGCCCCTGATTTTCTTTGCAACTCAGAGGTGGATCACATCATACAGAATCTCCAGAAGCCCCAGTATGCCCATCAGGAAGGAAGCACAGATACTGCAGGTGACAATGACATGGATGGATCCTCTGGGACTTACTGGCCCATGAACTCAGACCTCGCTGTCCCAGAGCTTGACCTGGGCTGGCCAATGGTGTTTGGGTTCAGGGGAACAGAGGTGACAACGCTCGTGCAGCCCCCGCCCCCGGACAACCCCAGCATTAAGGAGGAGGCTCGCAGAATGATTCGAGCAGCTCAACAGGTGAGACAGTGAAAAACCCAACTAGAGCACAGATAAAATTGTATCTGTGTGAAAGATGAATCAGAAGGCATCAGGGCCTCAGCTAATTCCCTTACCATTGCTCCCAGGACCTGACAGAGGGGAAGGATGAGTCTTAAAACTAGTATCCCAGTTAGCCTCTGGTCTCATGGAAGGAGTGTTCTAGGTCATGCTAAAGTACCAAGAGTTCACAGAATCACAGAATAGTTGAGGTTGAAAGGGACCTCTGGAGAGGGTCTATTCCAGCCCTCTTGCTCAAAGCAGAGTTGACTAGAAAGGATTATCTAGGCCATGTCCTTGAGTATCTTCAGGAACAGAGACTCTACAACCTTTCTGGGCAACCTATCCCAGTGTTCAAACACCCTTACAGTAAAGGAGGTTTTTCTTAACTAGAATTTGCTGTATTTATCTTTGTCCTTTCACTGGGCACTACTGAGAAGTTTGGCTCCATCTTCCTTACACCCTTCTGTCAGGTATTTCTACTCACTGATAAAATAAAGAGCTGTGGAGAACAGGGAGATAGAGCTTCGAAGCTACTGCCTAGATGATCAGCATACAGATTGACCTACATAGTGGACAACTGAACACGAGTCAGGAGTTTATCTAAAAATGGCATGGGGGTGAGCAGGCAGTGGCCAAGCAGCTCCATACAACCTTACAGTGTAGGTTTTGTGACAAAAAAAAAAAACCTGCTGGCATTACTTAATGGGTAAGGAAATGCTCTGCAGGAGGGAGGGTTCTCCCTCATCTCTCACCCTCACATACACCATATGTGCCTTAGGAAGCCATTTTCTTTCCCGTCCTGAGGCCCTCAGTATTGAAAGGAACCTTTAGATGGGAAGGTTCCCATTCAGAAAGATTGAACTGGAGACAGGGCAGCTTTGGAAGAGGAGGTGCTGGGGGATGTGATGGGTCAGGGCAGAAGCAGGCCGAGTTGGTGATGTCTCTCTCATGTTCTTTTCCTAGGTGGTAGCCATTGTGATGGACGTTTTCACTGATGTAGATCTGCTGTTCGAGGTGCTGGATGCTGCTGCTCGGAGAGTGCCTGTCTACATCCTGCTGGATGAAATGAACTCTCAGCTTTTCCTGGATACAGCTGCTAAGTGCAGAGTCAATCTGAACTACGTGGAGGTGAGCAAGCCAAAGACCTGCCCTGCCCCTAGTCTGCATCCTGAGGGGGACTCAGAGGGCTGTTCTGACAATAAAACCTGAGAAGCGGGAGAATAGGCCAGATCCAAGTGAGAGATGAGCGTGGAGAAAGCTAGGAGAGCTGGCTCAGCAGTAAAGGGCTGAGGACACACTCAGAAACATTTATCTATCCACTGTGTACACAGAATTGCTAGAGCTGAAATACAGAAGTGGTGGCAGGGTGGAAATTAAAAGAGAAAGGGGAAGAAGGAGGGGCAGGGAAAGGGGAGTAACAGCTTCCAGCTGAGTCAGTGCCTTGTCTGCTTTGCAGTTCCTAAGGGTGAGGACAGTTTCTGGCCCAACCTACTACTGCCGCACAGGGATGTCCTTCAAAGGCCATGTGAAAGAGAAATTCCTCTTGGTGGACTGCATGGTGGTGCTGAGTGGCAACTACAGGTGAGAACATGTCCTGGTGTTGGTGAGGAGGTTGGTTAATGGTAAAACAGTGCTTCAGTGCTTCCAAATGAACATCAGTGGCAAAAGTCTTTCTCACTGAGGGATACTGAAAGCAATTTTCTGCAAGAAAAAAAAATGTTGCCTGTGCAGAATTCAGTGAGAGTCTTGTCAGCACATTTCCCAGACTGTTGAGGTGCCCCTGACTGGCACATCAGCTGTCCCATCCCCCCATTTTGGTGTCATCTGCAAGCTTGCTGAGGGTGCACAGTGTCCTGTTGTCCAGGCCATTAATGACACAGTTAAAGACTATTTTCCCAAGTCCTGACCCCTGAGGAGCACCATTTATAGCTGTCTGCAGTCAGACTTCAAGTCCTTGGCCACCACCTGACAGGCCCTGGTCCAGCCACTGTCCCATTTACTGCAGGGCACTCTCATAAAGTCCACAGTTCTTCAGTTTGGTCACAAAGACACTTCTGCAAAGGGCACATGGAAAGCCTTACTAAAGTTCAGAAAAACTTCATCTTCTGCTGTCCCCATGTCCCTGCAGCCAGCTTCTCTCTGTAGCAGGCGGGCAGGCAGATTGGGGCAGGCAGCTGTCTTCCTGTTACTCCTGTGCCTGCCAGTGGCTTCCCAGGGCTTTGTGGTTTTCCCTCCCATGAGGCAAGGCTGGGGTTGCTGCATTTCCCATGCTGATCCTTCTGCTCTGTTTAAAGATGTGTGTAAGATTTTAGTTATAAAAACAATTGCAGCGTAGAGTAACTGCAGGAACAACTACTTGACAGGATTTTCATCAGCTTGCTTTCCTTCTGTTGTGACCATGGACTGGCTTTTAGAACAGAAGCCATTTACTGCCTTGTGAAACCCTCTATAAAGATGTGAGGTCAAAGCAAATCATGACTGAGGCTAGGAACAAAAGGGTGCAATGGCTGTCTAAGCTGTAAGCTTTCTTATCATAGAATCACAGAGTGGTCTGGGTTGGAAGGGACCTCCAAGGGTCATCCAGTCCAATCCCCTCTGCACTCAGCAGGGACATCCTCTACTAGAGCAGGTTCCCTGTTGAGCCTCACCTTGAATATCTCCAGGCACAGGGCATTGTCAAGCAGGCAAATCACAGAATCACAGAATGTTAGAGGTTGGAAGGGACCTCCAGAGATTGAGTCCAACCCACCTGCCAAAGCAGGCTGCCCAGGAACACATCCAGACGAGTCCTGAAAGCCTCCAGAGAAGGAGACACCACAAGCTCCCTGGGCAGCCTGCTCCAGGGCTCTGTCCCCCTCCCCATAAAGAAGTGTCTTGTGTGTTGAGGTGGAGCCTCCTCTGTTCCAGCTCGTACCCCTTGTTTCTTGTCCTATCACTGAGCACCCCACCCCACCCCACAGAAAGGTTTCTGAAGCCCCATTACTTGGGACTAAATGGTTTAATGCAAGGTGGTGCAGTCGAGGTGCTGGCTGCTCACGCACTGTCACTACCTGTGTTTGTCCCTGCAGTTTTATGTGGTCTTTTGAGAAGATCCACCGGAGCATTGCGCACATCTTCCAGGGAGAGCTGGTAGCCAGCTTCGACGAAGAGTTCCGAATCCTCTTTGCGCAGTCAGAGCCTCTCGTTCCTCCAGCCAACGTCCTGGCCAAGGCAGAGAACGCCTTTGTCATGGCCCCTTTTGGCAACAACATGCCTTTCTTTCCAAAGAAAGCTCCCCTGATGTCATTCCAGAGGGACGAGAGTCTCTTCCCTTCCTTCATGGACCGCGTGGACCCTGACAGGTACTTCCTGTCCAACTTCCGCCGGGACGACATGCTGCGGCACACCGTGGAGGGCTCGGCCATGCGGATGTACAAAAAGGTGGAGATGGAGAATTCCCAGATGGACCCTGTCAGGGGCTTTCTCCGTTCCAAGCAGCTGGAGTTGGATGCTTTTAAGAGACACAGTTTTGCAGAAGGGACCTTTGAGAACTTTGCTTCTTCTAAACAGTATGCCAGACAGATGTTCATGAACAACATGGACGAGTTCAAAATCCAAGCTAGCCATTTTCAGAAGGATCAGTTCTACCAGTACCAGTTTGAACATCCACATCTTTCTGGCAGGCCTCAGGGACTCTTTGAGAGGCTCCGAGGCGGCAGGCCAGGATTCAATGAGCTGGAAGACTATGGAGAGGGACCCAGATACCCCGAACTTGACTCTGGTTTTCCACAGGAGGGTTTCCCCTTGAGGCTGGATTATGTGCCTTCAAATTCTTCTAGGGAAGTGAGACACGGCTCTGATCAGCTGAATCCTGCAGGCAATGGACCCATGGGAATGATGTTAAGAAGGCAGAACATAGGACAGAAATTTATTTGCCAGACTTCTCCAACACAGAAGCAAAGCCTGGAACAACGCCTGTTCTTGCAAGACAAAGAGGAGGACCAAGATGAAGACAAAAACACCCAGGAGAACAGAACGGGTTTACGGAACTGGAGGATCTCTTCGTACCTTAGTGCCTACCAGTCTGAACCAGAAGAAGGTCTTCCAATGCCTATGGAATCAGAGGCATATAATGATAGTCTTGGGGATACCCACACAAAGCACCCCACTGACCTCCTCCCAGCATTCAAATCTCCCCTATCTTTTAACAGCAAGTCACTGGGAATTGAAGGTGCCAAAGAATTTGCAGATCCTGATCGAGTAGGTGAAGAAACTCCTATGATGAAACAAGATGCCTTTAGGTCCAGAATAAATCCTCTGATACAGAGGAGCTCGAGACTCAGGTCCTCTCTGATCTTCAGTGCTGCCAAGTTAGATCAGCCTAACACCACAATAGAAAAGGTTCAGATGATCCAAAAAGAACAAATGTCTAGTGAGGTGACAAAAGACAATGAAACCATAAAGACAGCTGCTTCGTCTAAAGTGGCAGAACTTCTAGAGAAGTACAAAGCTGTGGGCAAAGACACAGAGCGAGCCACGGTCACTCACACCAAAGCTGTTGCCAGCTATCTACAGGAAGAATCACAGAGTGCAGAGAAGAAGTGCACCAGGTCTGTGCAGTACAAGATTCTCGAGAGCAGGGTGCTGGACTCCAAAGACTCCTGCAGTACTTACAAAATGCACGGAGAGGCTGACAGACCATTTGGAATGGCCTCATCGCCTCCCCAGCTCACCGACACCTTCAGTAAAGATCCCCTAGCACACCTGAGCACCAAGGTGGACAAGTTATCATCTCGGTTTTACCCCATAGACAATAAACCTGCTCTGCCAGAGAAGGAGAGTCTGATATTTGTAGGAGACACTCAGAAACTGACCCTTCCAGACAAAAAGGAAAGAGTGACATTCAAAGAAGACACCCAAAAATTAGGCAATATAGAACCGAAGAAACCACAGCTTAGGCCAAGTCCCACATCAGTTCTTGAAAGCTTATCTAGAAGCCAAGGCTCTGACAGCTCCCTCAATAAATCTGAGGAAGACTGCTCAAAACAAGAGCAGAACCCCATGGAATTCCTACGGAAAGGGTCGCTCCGGCTGAAGCAGCTTTTGAACCCAAAGAGTGAGAAGAAACTGGAGGAGGAATCTACTTCTGAGAGTGGAAAATCTGACAAGCAGGGTGTGGCTCTCAAACGCTCTTCCATAGGGGACAGTCAGGAAATGATGGAGGAAGAAAAACCTCCTAAATTTGCAGCAGCACTCCCTGCCAAGAGCAGCCAGCCTGCACAGGGCAGATTCCCTTCATCCACAGCTAACATCCTGTACAGCAGCAACCTCCGCGATGACACCAAGGTGATTTTGGAACAGATCTCTGCAAACAGTCAGAAGAACAGAGCTGAACTGGCCAAGCAACTACCATCCACCAGCAACCCTGATCTTTCTAGGTCAACAGCGAGCTTGGAAAGGAAAGGGGAGAAGGAGAAGAGCTGCAACATCCACAGGTCAGAGAGTTTTGGGAGCCAGAAGCGGAACCTTCAGCGGCAGCCCTCAGAGGACAGAGACACCCTCCTGAAAAAGATGGAGAACATGCGGAAGGAGAAGAGAGTCTACAGCAGGTTTGAGGTCTTCTGCAAAAAGGATGAACACACGACCCAGAGTGAAGAAGATTATGACACGGATGCCAAAGACAAGAAGATGGGGAAATTCATGCCCAAAATCCTGGGGACCTTCAAGACCAAAAAATGATCCTAGAGGTACTACTGAATTCCACAGAAGCACTGACTGTCCAAGGGCAGCGAGGCAGGCACTTGTCTGTGGTGGCTCTAGGCACCATAGGCAGTGCTCCTCGTGGTTAGTGAGGGGAATGTGCTCACCATTAGACTCCTGTGCATACCATGATAAAAAGTCACCTGGTATCAGGCAACCTTACACACAAAATTTTATTTGCAAATAAAATTATTAAAATTGCCAGGATGCTTAAAAACAAGGAAATAAAGTAAGAGTTTCTTTCTGTTATGCTCAGGGAATATTTTCAGCAGACAAAACAACTCCACTTGCAGAAGGAAAAGAAAAAAAAAAAAAAAAGAATACAATACTTGAGGTCAGTCCAGGAAAGAAAAAAACAAAAGACACCCACAGAGACAGCTATGCATGAGCATTAACTGGAAGATGTGTTTAAACCCCAGTTCTTTCTCAGGTACAGTTATCATTTCTTCATCTCTAATAATGAATTAAATATTGGAGGCACCTTCTTGAAGGTTTACAGGAGGGGAAAAGAAAAAGTATTGTAAAGAACTTTTTGCTCTTGCCTATGGTTATGATCTTGTCTACCAGCACCTGCTCAGCTTTCATAGTTAGGACTTTCTAAGCCTAGCAGTTCTGTCCTCTTGTTGGTTTGTTTGTAGTAGTTTGGTACCAAGCTTTAGAGCTGTCCAGATGAGCCTGCAGGTTCACTCTGTTGTGTCAGTGTCTTGCAGGACAGAGGCCAGAGACAGAGGCTCTCAAGAAAACTTTGTAGATGTTTTTAGTTACTTGGCTGTTGGGCTTTTCCCCTCAGCTTGGACTGTCTCTGCCTGGCATCCAGCAGGACTGCTAAAGTGGGACTCCTTTTTTCCAGATCTTTGTGCCATAGTGTAAAAAGATGACAGGGAAGGATGCTGTCCCCTGGAACTAAGCTCCTGAGCTGCCTGTTCCCATTAGCCTGGGTTTCCTGACTGCTTACCCTGGCTGCAGCAAACCACCTCAGGATGTGGCTGCATGGGCTCCTGAGGGTGACTTCAGCAGGGCCTTTAAAACCTCCCCTGTTTTAGGGTGCCAGCTCCCACAGCAATTATGTAATTCAGCAGGCTTTACATAATTTACATATCTGTAACAATTAATGACTATTTACTGTCTGTTGAAACTCTGAGAAATAAATGTGTGGAGAGATAGATTGAGCTGGAAAAAAAAATAGAAAATGAAGCTGCTTTCCACATTAATGCAGATGGTGGCAAAAATCTGCCAGAATCAGAAGGAATTATTTTAACACGAGGAGGTAAACCTAGAAATAAACTTGAGAGGGAAAAAAAAAGGCGGGGGGGGGGGTGGGCCAAGAAGTGGCCAAAATTTGCAAGAAAGGCTGAAATGGATTTCTCGGGGCTACCACGCTGTGTACATGTAGAGGGCAATGCAGCATTCCAGACAGCCCAGAACTTGTCCCAAAAGCTGTCTGTGTGCTACTTTTGTCTGCTCTTAGTGAATCAGATCTAGGCACTGGTGTGAGTCCCCAGTGAACTGCAGTGCTTCTCTGCCAGGTGATACAGACAAAAATAATTTTGCTCTGGAGAGGAAGATAAGCTGTATAGATATACACCCTGTTGTATATTGCTGGCCCTACATCTTTAGGCTTTTACTTTGCTCAGTGTGGTGCTGACCAGACCCAGGACAGCTCATCTCCTTGGTGATGTGCTGCAGGTGTAAATACTGCTGAATAACCAATTGCCTTGGTAATAACCAAAGCCTTGGCAATAACCAAAGCCAGGTTGGTGTTAACAGCCCACCACCTCTCACTCAGGTTGAGAAAAGGTTCACAGAGGATGGTAGATGCCATATTGTGTTGTCAGGTGCCAGGCTGGCTCCATTTGCTGTGCATGAGAACTGGCACCCTGGACTCAGGAGAGCCAGGACGCTGGGCAGAGCACTGTGCCACCCCCTCACCCCTACTCCTGTGTCACCTGTGCCTGAGACAGACAGCAAATGCCTGTTTTATGGATGTGCCAGAAAAGAGCAGGACTTCCTGGCAGCTGCAGTCCCATCTCCCTGGTACTGCCAGGCTGAAGAGCCCACACTTGGTACAGAGGTGAATGTTTGGCCCCTGGTGTTCAGACACCAAAAGAAAGAATGGATCTTCTGTCCATGGCAGAGTACTCACCTGTTGGACTTGAGTGCCTGAATCCCCTCTCTATCTGCAGGCCCAACCTTCTGGAACAGGTGAAGTAACATTTCAGGGACAGACTTGGTGTAAGAACTTCAAGTTAATGAGGAGAGTGTACCAAAAATCAGAATTACAACAGGAATACAGATTTAAACTTTCCTATAGTCCCACTGTTGCCTGACAACAACTGCATGATGTTTCACCATTGGTATCTCTTGGAACATTGCTTTCTGAAAGAAAAAAAACCCACAAAAATAATAATTACCATATTATTCCTTGAACAAGATACTCCTGTATTTTTTTCTTTGCACACGCAGCAAACATTGATTGGAACCCACAGACGCTTCTGTAGTGCACTATGAAGTATTTATTATTACAACATTTACATTCTTACACCTTAGGTAAGTTATTAAACATTTTAGCAGAACCCAACTATGTTGAAAATGCTTATCTGCTGCATTTTAATGAAAATAAGGCACCACTGATTATGTTCATTTACCCCAGAGAAGTCATAGGGAAAAAAAAAGGGCTTTAAGATGATCTGTGAAGAGTTCAGTCTCCTTGGTCTTCAGAGAACAGTCAGCTACCTGTTCTGCTGGGAAACAAAAATAAATCTGTATTTAGGCAACTGCTAAAGACTCAGAGAATGGCCTGGAAGGGACTTCAAGGATGGCCAAGTCCAGCCCCCTGCCATGGGCAGGGACACCTCCTGCTAGAGTAGGTTGCTCAGAGCCCCATCCAGTCTCACCTTGAACACTTCCAGGGAAAGGGCATCCACAGCTTCTCTGGGCAACCTGTTCCAGTGTCTCTGCACCTTCATTGTAAAAAACGTCTTCCTTATGAGCCACCCTCTGCCACTTCATTCGGACTGCTCCTTATTCTGGCACTACAGGCCTCAACTGAAAGTCATCCTTCGTATAAGCCCCCTTCAGGTAACACCCAGAAGGTCTTCCCACAGCCTTCTCTCCTCCAGACTGAACAACCCAAACTCTCTCAGCCTGTCATTGTGAGAGCTGTTCCATCCCTTTGATCATTTTCTTTGCTTTCCTCTGGACATTCTCTAACCAGTCCATGTCTTTCTTGTCCTGGGGAGCCCAGAACTGGATGCAGAGCTCCAGGTGGGGTCTCACAAGAGCCAACTAGAGGGGAAGAATCACCTTCCCTGACCTGCCGGCCATGCTTCTTTGCATGGAGCTCAGGAGACTTCATGTTGGCTTCTGGGCTGCAAACGCACACTGTTGGCTCATGTCCAGTTTTCATCCACCAGTAACCCCAAGTCCTTCTCCATCCCTTCATCCCCAGCCTGGACTGACATCTTGACTTGGCCTTGTGGAACTTCATGAAGTCCAGACAGTTTAAATATGCCTACATTCATGTATTAGAACATTGCCAACTTAGGGGTTTTTTTGCAATCAATCAAATGAGGAACATGAGCTGACAGTGTTCACTGTTCAGGGTGGGAGAAAAGAGTGCTGTGCCCAGGGCTGGCAGGGCTGAAGGCAAAGGGCTCAGCTTCTCTTTCCTGCTGGGCTGTCCAGAGGAAAGCAGAGCACTGTCCCATGTAAGGAACAAAGCATTCTCCAGTGCCTGCTGCACCTTGCTGTTAGGGGACTGGTGAGATGAGCTGTATCTTACCTCCACCCTCACTGCTCCTGTTGTTGGCAGGACTTTGGTATTGGCAGACTCTGCAGTGCAGATTTACAGATGGTGCCATAGGCTTGGGAGTAGCTGCCCATGGATGCTTTAGGATCACCAGCAGCTCCAACATTTGCAGTAATCTGGAACATCTTCTTACTGGGCTTCAGAAGGGGACAAACCTCTCTGCTGTGAAACTGAGTGCTTCTTGGATTCTGTGGGAGAAAGAAAAGCCAAGACAATTAGTAACTTGCAATCAGAGCTCTGAAATACAAATAAGGGACACAAATTTGACTTCTGCTGAGAAGCAGGACACATCTGGAGTGTTACATGAATAATAAAAAAAGCAAACTGTTTTGTAAGATCACAGTGAGAATGATGTGAGGGAGAAGGGCTTGAGAACAGGTGCATCAGGAACCAGGGCACTAGAGCAAGATACAACAAACTAGTCCTGCACTGGAGCAGAAGCCCCAAGGCCTCTTAGGCTACCACCTTCTTTTCAACAGTGGTGAATGCTTGCAATGTATGTACAGAAAGGTTCACCATCAGCATTCCCCAGGATACCCTCCTGGCTCCTGCCAGTCTAATGGCCTGGTGACTTTCTGAGGTGGAAGCTGCACGTGGATATTTTGTTTATCAGCCCCTGTGGGGAGAAGTTACTAACACATTACAACACATGGTAAATTACACTTGAATCTGCAGCTCAATCTTTGTGACCCTCTGTAGTTATCTGAAAGGCAAGAGTTGCCACTCAGTATTGTGGCCCTGGCTGCTGCTACCCCAGCCATTTCAGGAGTTGCTGAGGAGAAAGGGCTGTTACTTCACATCTTCTAAAGTACCCAACTCCTGTACTTAAATTCAGCAGTCCTTCAGAGACCTCCTGCACCCCTACAGGCACTAAACGACTCTTACTGCTCTGCTCACAGGTGGTAAGGGTTTGCTCAAAGACTGGGGTTAGATTTAAAACTCCAGGAGAAAGTGTTTCTAACCCCAGACTAACTGCAGACCAGCATTACATATGCTGGAGATGTAAGCTTTAAGCTTTGGCATTTCCTGGGGATTCCTGTAGCTGCTCTTCCTCTCAACACTCTGCCTCATGCACAGAATTTAACTCAGGGTTGTTAAGTTCATTGGCAGAGAAAACACCTGGGGATGTGGTAAATACAACACTACGTTCACAGAGTGGTTTGGGTTGGAAGGGACCTTAAAAGATCATCTAGTTCCAACCCCCCTGCCCTGGGCAGGGACACCTCCCACTAGACGAGGTTGCTTAAGGCCTCAATTTTCTGCTGCACATGGGAGGATGCAATGGTTAGACTGAGAGAAGAATGTGGGACCAGTTTCTGGTCACAGAATGTTAGAATGGTCTGGGTTGGAAGGGACCTCCAAAGCTCATCCAGTCCAACCTCCCTGCAGTCAGCAGGGACATCCTCCATTAGATCAGGCTGCCCAGAGCCCTGTCCAGCATCACCTTCAGTATCTCCAGGGATGGGGCCTCAACCACCTCCCTGTGCAACCTGTTGCAGTGTTCCAGTGTGCCAGCACCTTCATGGTGCAGAACTTTTTCCTATAAGGCTGCTGGAGGCCTGAAGCAGGCTGCCCAGAGAGGTTGTGGAGTCTCCTCTGGAGAGCTTCCAACCCAGCTGGCCATTGTGCAAGGTGCTATGGGTGACCCTGCCTAGCAGGGGGGTTGGACTGAAGGCTGCAATATGAAAGCCCCTATGTGAATCTACCCCATATCAGCCCCAAGTTGTGCCTAGTTATTTCCCCTCCCAGCAGAAATTGTTCAGCCAGCTCTTCAGCTCTCCAGTGAGGAGGAGCAGCCTTACTCAGGTCCACTACTACTCAGGTCCAGCTGCCTTATCAAACCAGGCCACTGCTACCATTTGACTGACACCCCAATTCAAGCCATAAAACTGAAGTGTGTATCTAAAACTGCAGTGATTTTAACTGGTAAAAATGTATTTGTTTAGTTACAGAGCATAATGCCTGGCCTCTCACTGAAGATAGTTTGTGTCTCTGTCAAATGGTTTGTGTCTATCATTTTGGTCTTGTTTTTGGTTTTTGTAGGACAGCTACTCACGTTGTGAAGGCTCTGCAGGCTTGCAGGAGGTGGCTGAGCATTTGCCCCTGTCATTTGTCTCCCCAGTTTCCTATTGCTAGTGCTTCTGGCCTGTTGAGGAGGTGGTGCAGAACAGTCCCTGATCACAGCACCAGAGTTCGCATTACCTGCGGAAGAAAAAAAAAAAGTGAGAGCACAGAAACCCTGACCTAAAAACTGTCAGCCCCTGCCAGCTTGCTTTGCCTCACAAACAAACTGACTCTGAATAAAATCAGAAAGCTGCAGCAAACAAAACCAGTTCCGAAGGGCATGGGGAAACATGACAGCAGTATAGAATCAAAGAGAAAGCTGAAAGGAACATAGAGACTTAGGCAGGAAAGAGACCAAGAGAACATCATACACTCAGAACTCATTCAGCAGTGTTTTGTTCTTCTTTCCCTTCCACACTCCCATCCTCTCCTTTTGCCATGTCAATTTCCCCTCTTTCCTCACTCAATCTCTTTTCTTTTTCCTTCTCCATGAGAATGCCTCATGGTGGATTATCCCACTGCAGGAGGGCTGTACCTACCTTGAACAGCAGTGTGTGTGATGGGGTTGTAGATCACACTGAGCTTTGGTCTCTGACATAAAGCTCCTGCTGAACCCTCACTCTGGCTGGGTACTTGTGGCTGGACACTGGTTGCAGCTCCAGCATGCACAGATGAAGCTTTCAGAAGAGGAGGTGTTGGTTGTCTCTGGCCTTTCCTGGCAGGCAAAGTCACAGAACTGGGATTTGGAAGAAGTGGCCTGGATTCAGGCTGGCCTAGTTGAGCATCTTCTCTCTTTGGGTGGCCATTTAATTTCCTTTCAAGGATCATCTAGAGAAAGGAGAAGTTGGTTAGACCTAACACAGCTACACAGCAGAGCAGAGGAACAACACACAGGAACAAAGAGAAAGACTTACAAATAACTGCAATTTATACAGGATAGGTAACAACTATAGTTTTACAATTAATTTAGGACTGGAAAGATAATAATAATAATAACAATAACACTAATAATAACAATAATAATAAAAATAATGAAAGGGCTGAAGCATTAAGAAAAAGGATTAAACAGGCAAGTTCAATATGAGCCCTAAATAAGTGGCTGTTAGGCTTGGAAAAGACAGAATGTGCAAGCCCACTACTGATTATGTTAACTTGCCCCAGAAGAGTCATAGAAATTAAAGGAAGGAAAAAAAAAACACAACAACAAAAAGAAGGGCTTTAAGATGATCTGTGAAGAGTTCAGTCTTCTTGGGCTTCAGAGAGCAGTTAGCTACCTATTCTGCTGGGAAACAAAAATAAATCTGCATTTAGGCAACTGCTAAAGAATCAGAGAAGGGGCTGGAAGGGCTTTCAAGGATCAACAAGTCCAGCACCCTACCATGGGCAGGGACATCTCCCACTACAGCAGGTTGCTCAGAGCCCCATCCAGCTTGGCCTATGAACATTCCCAGGGTGGGAGAACACCTCCTCATCTCTAGAGGCAAAACACTAGGGACAGAGCTCAGCTAAAGGACCTGCAAAGTCCTGACCAGCTATCTATCTGCATAGTCTGTCCCAGCCACTGGAGCAGGTCTGCAGCCTTGGGGCCTTGTATGTCCCAGTGCCAGCAGCTGAGGAGAGCAGGAGCCCAGGACCAGCTGCTGGGCAGTCTGAGGACAGCTGCTGCAGGAAGCCACCTTGTATAGGTGTTCTCAGCAGTGGGCTTCCACCTTGCTCAGGCAGAGACGGGAGCAGGACTGAGGCTGTGGGTGCTCTGTTGGTGCTCCATGTGGCCAGCCATGTGTCCGTGTGTTTCCTGTGTGCCTGCTGAGAACACAGCCTTGCTGCTGGCTGGACATGGGCACATGGAGTGGCAGCAGCCTCAGCTCCCTGTTGGATCCAGTCTATTTTCCTCCAGCACAGTCTTTCTTAGACACCATGCTTTACACACTTGCATTTAAAGCCTTCTCAAAAACGGCAACAGTGTGGAGCAGACTGATAAGAAGCATGCTGTAGGCACACATGGAAAGCCTAGGAGAAGTCAAACAGAGGAAAAGGACAGCATTCAGTAAGTGTGTGCAAGAGTGGCAGCTTACCTGGAGGACCAGGAGTTTGGAAAACAGAGTAAGAGCAAGTACCTCATATAATTTATTTCGATACTCTGCCACAGACAGCTGGACATCATCACCTAAAGGAAGAACCACTTCATAATCCAGAGAGGGCTCCCTGGCAGGAAGGTGAAACCTAGGAAGATAAGACATAATGTAATTCACTAAAATTAAAACCACCACCAACACAGATTAGTACAATGTTCAAAAGGATTGTTACAAATCTGTTGTGGCCTCTGGTGTAAGCAGGGTTAGAGAAAATGAAGAATTAGCTTTGTCTTTTTATTTTTTGATGTTATGCACACATGGAAAACTGATGCCAAGAGCAGGCCCTTAGCATCCAGAAAACAGCAGGGGCAAGTGCACAATGGCCTTGCACTCACCTTCTCACATAGGGGTGCTGCAGAGCCTCCTCTGCTGTGAGTCGTTTCTCAGGGTTAAATACTAAAAGCTTCTTCAGGAGGTCCAAGGCAGGCAATGGAGTAGAGGATGGGAAAATCTCCTCAAATGTTACTCGCTGCCTGCAAGTCAGAAAACAACTTAAGCTCCCAGTGGCCACAGTGAGGGCATGAATTGCAGTTCTGCCACTCACATCAAGGTGACAGCTAGCTGACTCCAGAGCTCGCTCACAAATGGTCTCATAACCCTGGGGCACAGGCCTGGGGGACAGGAAGGGCTTTTAGCCCTTGGTTTGAATGCCTTGCTAGCACAAACAGCCTACAAGAGATGCCTGACCTGCAAGCCTGGTCTTCCTCATTTCAGTGGAGTGGGAGACACCAGGCAGTATCAGACAGAAGGAATAACAGGTCCTCTGGACAGCTGGTGTCCCTGGGGGAAAGGGAATCATGCTCCAGGATGCCAGCTGAAGGCAGCACAAGTCAGCATGAAAATGCAGGTGCTGCTCATGTGAGCAGCAAGGCAGCCACTAGAACTTGTGGCCTGAGCCACTCCAACCCAAACCTATGAACCCCA
Source organism: Indicator indicator (assembly GCF_027791375.1). Classification (NCBI taxonomy): domain Eukaryota; kingdom Metazoa; phylum Chordata; class Aves; order Piciformes; family Indicatoridae; genus Indicator; species Indicator indicator. The sequence continues at coordinate 86,832 of NC_072021.1, forward strand.
GCTCCACAACTCCCACCACAGACAGCTTGGCCACACAGTCTGCAGACCCCCAGTGGGAAGGAGGTGCCCACTGGTGCCACCTCAGATACAAGCAGGGAGTACTGGCAAGCTGAGGAGTCCTTTGCTGTGGCCATAAGATAGCATAACAGCATGAAGTTTACTCATGAGATGTGTAATAAACACAGCATTATCTTGTAGTCTGTACAGGACTGGAGCATCCAAAAGAGCTGTGACAGATACAGGAGAAGGAGGGAGTGTGACAAAAATCAGAGCAAGAGCTGCTAAGCAGTTGGAATGAGGCTGTTATGTATGAACCAATGCCATCAGATGGGAATGCCACTCAGGGTAGGAAAATGTTCTCCTTTTGAGAAAGCACAGATGCCAAGAGCTGGGAATGCAGGCCCAGCCTCACGCTGCTTTCCTATTCTCAGATTTGGTCTTGTCATCTCTGGTTTTATTTGAACTTTGCATCTCTTTCCACGGGTAGGTGAATCTGCAGAGAGCAGAAGTCATTTCTTCTCATGAACACTGGAAGGTGAACTCCAGGGATCACAGGATGTTCACAGGATCAGAGGATGTTAGGGGTTGGAAGGGACCTCCGAAGATCATCGAGTCCAACCCCCCTGCCAGAGCAGGACCATAGAATCCAGCACAGGTCACACAGGAACACATCCTGATGGGGCTGGAAAGTCTCCAGAGAAGGAGACTCCACAACCTCTCTGCACAGCCTCTTCCAGTGCTCTGTGACCCTCACAGTGAAGAAGTTCCTCTTCCTATTGAGGTAGAACTTCCTGTGCTGTAGTTGATTTCCACTGCCCCTTGTCCTATCACAGGGTGCAACTGAGCAGAGCCTGTCCCCTCCCTCCTAACCCCCAGCCCTCAGATATTTATGGACATTGATCAGATCCTCTCTCAGTGTTCTTCTCTCCAGACTAGACAGCCCCAGGTTTCTCAGCCTCTCCTCCCCAGGCATTGCTGCAGTCCCTTCAGCATCCTTGTAGCCCTCCCTTGGACTCTCTCCAGCAGATCCCTGTCCCTGTCTTGAACTGGGGAGCCCAGAACTGGAAGCAATGTTCCAGTTGTGGCCTCACCAGGGCAAAGCAGAGAGGGAGGAGAACCTCCCTGGATCTGCTGGACACACTCCTCTTACTGCAGCCCAGGATCCCATTGGCCCTCTTGGCCACAAGGGCACATTGCTGGCCCATAGGGAACTTCCTGACATCATGGAGATGGAAACAAGTTGGAGGCTTACCGGGAACTCAGGCGGCTAATGATGGAGGCCTTGTAGTCTGACTGCACAGCCAAAATATCTGCAGTAAGGAAAGGACACAGTTCATGCCAAGGTTAGGATCACCTGAGCTGCACAGGTAGTGCAGAAAAGCAAAGATTTGATACTAACATAGGCAATGATCCAATATACTCCATGGGAGATCTCACAGAATGGTGATGGAATTCCCTCTGCTGGTTTTCTCAGTTCCTATTCATTCTACCATAGGTTTCACAAACTCACACTCTGACACCCACAGACACAGAAGCACCAAGATAGCTGAGGCTAAAGGATCTGGCCAGTCACTTGTGTGGGACACAGAGAACAAAGGCTACCAGCTATTGATTTCCTCTGCCCATCTGCTGGGCTGCTTTTTGACCGCTGACGATAAACTGTTTTCTGAACACACACTCTCAAAAACTCAACAGTTGCTAAGGAATTTTCTTGCTTCTTTGGTCCCATAAATCCTAGGCAGAGCTGCTCCTCCTAGGTTGGTTCTCTTTCCTTGCAATAACGTTTGGAACAAGTGTTTGTTTGCACTTGTGTGGCCCAAAGCAAATGTGCCTGTGAGATGCTGTAACCCGGCAGCCATTGTCCTGAGGGACTTCCTGCTAATGAGCCATCTGTCCTGTGCTCTTCCTTCTGCTTTCCATATCATCAAGAAGTTCTTCAGTAGGAGGGTGGTGGGACACTGGAATAGGCTGCCCAGGGAGGTTGTGGATGCTTCCTCCCTGGGGGTGTCCAAGGCCAGGTTGGATGAGGCCTTGAGCAGTTGGGAAGTGTCCCTGCCCATGGTGGGGAGGTTGGAGGAGATGAACTCTGAGATCCTTTCCAACCTGAGCCACTCTAGGATTCTATGAACACATTCCTCAGTTGTACTGCTGAGAATGGAATAGCATTTTCTCTTATCAGTGCTGGCTACTCTTCTAATCCCTGCTTTCACACACACATTTCTATTCATATTACATTCACAGCAAACAAATCTCTAATGAAAAAATGATAAATCACTTCAAACTTGGAGTTCTTCAAAACTGTGATGTCCTTCAACTGAGGGTAGTTATTTTTCTCAAAACAATTTGATAGCTTAGTGACAACAAATTAACACATTTGTAAAAGTTTATCAGATATAGAGGCTGTTAGACTGGAACTCACAGAAGACAGTCATCACCATCATCATCATCATCATCATCATCATCCCCTCTTTGGGATTTAACATACATTTACCCCAGCATTCACTTCTGTGTTTAGATTTCCATACAAAAGGTCTAATTTCCCTTTCCTACGCAAGATCCACTGAAGTATGACACTTTGGTTTAACCTGGTTTCCTCTTGTAAATCTCAGCAATGTCTTGGAGGCCTAGTTCTTGTTTCTCATCTAGTCAAGGACAGCCTTATTTTCCTCCCACACTAGCATTTCACAATTAACTCTTTAATTTCCTTGGAAAGATGTTTGATCACCTCACAATTTCCTTCTCTAAATACAGGGGAGGGTCCTACCTTCTGGGGATGGGGCAGGAATGACCCTGAAGATCTGCTCAATCTGATTAACTGTTGATGTTCCAGGGAAAAGAGGTTTCCCCAGTAGCAGCTCCCCCAGGATACAGCCAATGCTCCACATGTCTACACCTTTAGTGTAACTACAAATAAGAACAGAACAAAGTTTTGACTCAGTTAAGCAAATCTCTCTCTGTTCCTAGCATTCCCAGCAGTGACACTAGCCTGTTCTGCTAGAAAAACAAGCCTGGTGACTCCCTGAAGATGAACACTCAGAGGTTTGAACTATAAAATGAATGAGATTCGGGAATCATGACACTGGCAAGCATAAAACAGAGAGGAGACTGATCCTACTAATAGTCTAGTCTGGGGAACCATGCCAGGAAAGGCACCAGAGGTTGAAGCCAGGACAAGGCCATGTTTACTTCTCATGTCATCAACACTGAAGATTACAGGTTGCTGTTTGGAAACAACTGACTTTTCAGGGCATAATGTAGCTAGAAAGTAGTTACAAGTACTTAAGCAAAGTAAATGCCAAACAATGGGTTAATGACAGTTTGCAAAACATCCACACTTCAAATTTGGGATGGTAACCCAACCTGTATTTATTTTCTTTTCTGATAGTAACCCAATCTGTAGTTATTTTCTTTTCTGATAGCAACTCAACCTGCATTTATTTTCTTTTCTGATCAGTAAGATTTGGTATATTTAAGTCAAAAAAAAAAAAAAAGGACAAAAGGACTAAGCCTGAATAGCAGGCAGCTTATTGAACATTTCATTGTAGACTATTTTCTGAAGGCCTATCAAAAGAGCTCTTCTTAAACTTGGAAAAGAGGACTAAGGTACTCAACCAGACTTTGACAAGATGAAGGTTTAAGGAGATAAAGGATAAGTCTAGTGAGAGAAAGGGGACAAGCAGATGAGCTGATGATATATGTAAATACACAATCTAAGAAGCCAGGAAGGAAATGTACAAAGGAGAGCTTTTTTTGCTGCAGAACTGAAGTTTAAATGGACTGTTGACATGCTGCTGTATCTGGTGATGTCTGGAATGAAGAGAATTAAGGCTTTTAGGCTGTAAATCCTCCCAGTGGTCCCCCCCTGGCTCAGGTTAAGGAGTTACCTGTGAGAGGAGAGCAGGATCTCAGGGGCACGGTACCACCGCGTTGCCACATACTCTGTCAGAGCTGGGCTACCTTGGTCCTCATTCACCTGGCTCAAGGACCTGGCCAGCCCAAAGTCACAAAGCTTAACAAAGCAGTCTGCATCCAGCAAGATATTTGAAGGCTGAATTGGGGAAAATGAATAAGGTTTTTAGTCTCTGAGTGGCAGAAGATTCTGATCAAGGTTCTTCTAGCAGTCTCATTCTTTTCATACTTTTCCAGTTAGTGTTTAACAGAAAAAGTGAGCAAAGGACAAAGACTGTGACTGAAATATACCTTCTGATCTCTGTGAATAACATTTCCTGAGTGGATGAATTTAGTTGCCTTCAGAAGTTGGTAGAGAATGTAACACTTGTGGATATCTTTCAGCAAATTCCCCTTCTTAATCACAGCATGTAAATCTGTCTCTGTAATATATTACACCAGTAATATATTTACATCAGGAAAGGATTACCAAGTTGTGAGCACAAGTTCCTCAAAGCAAGGCCAGAGCTGACTACCATCCAAACTGTAACCTTCCAAGTGCACCCTCAACAGAAGTGAGCACTGTCCTTACTGAGAGCGCTGCAATCTCTCTGTGTTATCAGTGTGACTTGCAGCTCGTGCTGCAGTGACCATTCTGCTGTTGCACACTTTTGCTCTAATGGGATTGCACAGCCTCTTACATGTGCAGCTCTTCTGTCTCTGCAGACCTTCTCATTTACTGCAGACTGACATCTTTCCTTCATCTCAGCCACGCAGTTCTCATATATCCCCTTTAAAGCTTCACTGCTATTCCCATCTAATCATAGCTTACATATTTATATAAACCTGCACTACTCCTACTTCTGTGTCTGCTTACATGAATATTTATGTCAATCATCAACACACTACCAGCAAAGCAGGGAGCAAAGGCAGCTGCTAAGGGAGGCTGCATTTAAGTGGCTGGTGCAATGCCAAGTCTCACCCATGGACTCAAAGATGAGGTAGATGTCCTTGTCGTTCTGAGCACGGACGACATCAAGCAGCTTGATGATATTTGGATGTTCACCAAATTGCTGCAGAGGGAAGAGATCCCACTGTCAGAATTCAGTGTCTTGCTTGAGAATCATAAGAGAGGACAGTCACCTGTTTCACTTGGTGCTGTAGTCTTAAGAAGCAGCATTAACATGCTTCACCTGAAATAAGGGCAAGGTACCTAAACAGTTGAAGTGTTACTGGTTAAGAACATACATCAGACTGAAAGCAAACCCCAGTGCCTCACACTGTCTTGCACTGGAAGTGATAATGGAAAGTTATGAAAAAGTTTCAATCTATACTCCTATGAGGACAGACTGAGAGAGTTGGGGCTGTTCAGGCTGGAGAAGGCTCCAAGGAGACCTTCTTGTGGCCTTCCAGTATCTGAAGGGGGCCTACAAGAAAGCAGGATAGAGACTTTTTAGGGTGTTAGGGAGTGACAGGACTGGGGGGAATAGAGCAAAACTAGAAATGGGGAGATTCAGATTGGATGTTAGGAAGAAGTTCTTCCCCATGAGGGTGGTGAGACACTGGAACAGGTTGCCCAGGGAGGTGGTGGAAGCCTCATCCCTGGAGGTGTTTAAGGCCAGGCTGGATGTGGCTCTGAGCAACCTGATGTAGTGTGAGGTGTCCCTGCCCATGGCAGGGGGGTTGGAACTGGATGATCCTTGAGGCCCTTCCAACCCTAACAATTCTGTGATTCCATACTAAAACGTGGCCAAAATTGCTTCCCATGTGACGTAAGGAAAATATGTTGGCATGTAAATCTCCTCCACACCCCAGCCCCACCTCTAAAGCATGACATCCAAAGATGTAGGAAGTGCCAGAAAGTCCAAATGCAAGTCAGTGTGGTAATCCCAGCATGGAGATACTGCTGACACCAGGGAAAACACAGGGCATGCCTCAAAGGAAATGTAAGACCAACTATCCCTTTCCTTCAGGTGTTTTTGCCCACTCATGGAAAGGCTGCTTGCCCAGAGGGTGCCGAGAAGAAATGAATCGAGTTATCAACACTGCTCATTGCATTTGGAAAAAGAATGGGAAGAAAAGATGTGAACACCATCAGAGAGAATTACAAAGCAGAGAGGAGGTGGCAGGGAATGGACATTACCTGCAGGAACATAATCTCTCGAAATGTTCTCTGGAAATAAACAAAAATAAAAGTTTAGTATCACCTCACCAGAGCATGGACTTCCAATGAGAGGGTTAACTCCATTCTGACCTCTAGAAAACTCTGATGTGGCAGAGAGGCTGGGGAAAAGCAAGATGCTCACTAGAGCCACAAGTGTGCTCTCTGTGCTTAGACAGGAGAGCACAACATCAGGGACAAACAAATGGAAGACAGCATTTCCTGAGGGACATCAAACACCAGGATACACAAAGCTTGACACTGATTGCCCCTCTTTACCCTAATGTAGCTCTAGATTGTGTCACATGCATAACTGTCAAACAACTGACATCTTTCCAAGACTTCAATCATGAAAATACCTTCCACCACATCCTTCAGGACACTTTAGAACAATAATTTCTCACCTGAGCATCTGTTCTGTTCCTGAAAGCATCAAAAATCTTTTTAACAGCAACTATCTCTCCTGTCCTGCGATCGATTGCTTTCCACACAATGCCATAAGCCTAGGGAGGAAAGAGGACAGATGAACAGTGTGCTGTGCTATCTGCAGCACTGCCCACACCTTCACTGGGGAACTAGAACACACTTTGTGTTGTGCCCAGTTTTGGGCACCTCAATACAAGAGAGACCTCGAGGTGCTGGAGTGAGTGCAGAGGAGGGCAACAAAGCTGGGCAAGGGCCTAGACAATAAATCTTATGAAGAGCAACTGAAGGAGCTGGGGATGGTTAGTTTGAAAAAGAGGGAGCTGAGGGGAGACCTCATTGCTCTCTACAGCTAACTGAAAGGAGGTTGTGGAGAGGCTGCTGCTGGTCTCTTCTCACAGGCAATTAGCGATAGAACAAGAGGGAATGCCCTCAAGCTGTGACTGGGTAGGTTTAGACTGGACATTAGGGAAAATGTTTTCCTAGCAAGAGTGGTCAGGGATGGGAATGTGCTGACCAGGGAGATGGTGGAGTCACCAGTCCTGGATGTGTTTAAAGGTGGTATGGATGTAGTGCTTGGGGGTTTAGGGGTGAACCTTACAAAGCAGGGCTCTCGGTTGGACTTGGTGATCCAGAGGGTCTTTTCCAACCTGAATGTTTCTGTGATTCTGTGATTCAGTGTGTAAAAGGGATGCAATATATTACACTGAGTTAAGGAGCGGAAAGGTGAAGCTGGTAACAAGGGGGCAGCAAGCCTCAAGTCCAAGGCAAACGTGGAATGAAACACAAACCATAAGGAAAGGTCAGCCTGACTTCAAAAGGAGAAAACCAAAAACTTGACTTAGAAGAGCTTTGTGTGGCAGTCCTCCAATAAATCAGAGGGGGAAAAAAAAAAAAAAAAAAAAAAAAAAAAAAAAAAAAAAACCCAGACGGGGAATCCAAAGGCAGTTTCAGTTTCGCACGCTCCGCTTCCTCGGAAATGTAGCTGCGCAGCAACTGTAGGGACTCAAAGAAAGCTACCGGGCTGCGATTTTTGGTTTGCTTGGGTGTTTTTTTTCCTATCAGGCATAATAGATATTCCAAAGATCATCTTTACATCGGCTGTACAGGCTCTCGACCCGCCAGGCGCCGGCGGAGCCCTCGCTGCCCGGACCCCCAAGCTCCCGCAGCCCCGCCGGGCACTCACCCCCTTGCCCAGGCGCTTCTTGATCTCGTACTTCTGGGAGATAAGCGGCTCCACCTCGGGCACGCTCATGGCGGCCGGCTGAGCAGAAGCAGCGGGCGGGCGGGCAGCAGGCAGCTGGCGGCGGCGACTCCCACGGCCAGATGCCTCCGGGGAGGGCAGACTGAGCCGCGCGCGGCTGCCATAGAGACGGCGGCGCCGCGCGTGCGCCAGGCCGCGGGCTCAGCGTCCGGCTGCGCGCGGCGGCCGCCGCGTTGCCTGCAGGGGCTTGAGGCGCGGAGCGGCCGCGGCCGCTTTAGCCTCCGCGCCGGGAGCTCCGCGGTCCGTGAGCGCGAAAACCAGACACCGAGAGAAGGGAGTCGGTGCTAGTGCGGCGGGCCGGAGGTCGCTCGCAGGAGCCGGTGCCCGTACAAACCGTTCCTACTTTGTTTTAGAACCTAGCAGCCATGGTTGCTGACGCCCTTGGTGCAGAGCTCCGCTAGCACTGGGAGATTTTCGGAGCACTCTTGGTGCTGGTACTGTTTAGCTTCTTCATTGATCAGGTTGGAGTGCAGAGGAGTGGTTGACAGAGCAGAGGGACTCCGTCAGGCTGGAGAAATGGGCCAACAGGAACCCTATGAACTTTATGGATGGAAAATGCCCAGCCCCGCAGCTGGTGAGGAGTAATGCCCATGAGCAGGACAGGTTGGCAGCTGTCAGGCTATGAAAGAGCTTGGCAGGAAAGAACCTGGTGGACACCAGGCTGACCATCAGCCAACAAACGTTCTCTTGCAGCAAACGTGGCAAATGCCATGCTGAGCTATGTTAGGAGGAGCCTTGCCAGCTGTTCAAAAGGAGGCAGACATGGATGTACAGCTTCTGTCCAGCAAAGGACCACAGAGGTGATTGAGGCTTGGAGCACCTGTGGTACAGGGAAAATGCTGAGAGCTGGAATTGTTTAGCATAGAGAATGCTCAGAGAATCTTAGTAATGTATTTTGTGTCAGGCAGAGCAGAGGGGAAGGCAGAGCCAGGCTGCTAGGAAATGGAATTTTATGATGGAATTGGAATTCCAGTTTAATGTAGCAATCTTTTTTTTGCTGTGAGTGTAGTCAAACTGGAACAGACTGCATGGAGATACTGTGGGCAGAACCTGTCCTTGAAGCTACTCCAAAGCCACTGGAAGTGGATCTGCTCTGACTGACCCTTCTTTGAGGTCTCTTCCCATCTCAGCTAAAGTCTGGTTCCCTATAAAATAACATTGTGTGGAAGAGTAAGGATCACTTCTGGTGCAAGTGTAGGTGACTGAAATTCACAAGTGTTCCCCTTCAAAACTGAACGGAGGTCAAGGCTGTTGGAACTCTTTTGCTTCTCAAGTGAAACACTAAAGCAAGAAAAGAACAAGAAAAAAGTAAAACTGGCACAAATAGATTCAGTGGATATATTCTACTGATAGTTAGGAGGTCAGTGGCCTCAACTGCTTCTTTTAAGGGATTTGGTTACTCAAGGATGTCTTTTCTCTCCTGTGGAGACTAGCAGAAAGTAAAAAAATAGTCTTTGCAATGCAGAAAAAGGGGAAAATTCATGTTGCTGAAAACTAAGAGGTCTACATTGGTCACCACTGTCGTACCAATAGAGAGCAGTTTGTAGTGAAAAATAACATGGAAATTGCCTCCCTGTGTCTAAGATTATCATTTGCCCACAGAAAATTGCTAATTAATCAAACATCAACATCTGACCTCACAGAGAAAAATGTTGTTTATTGTGAGACAGGATGAGATTGCAGTTTCCAGTGTCCTAGATGTCATGAGAGTTAAAGCTGAGGTTGCTTCTCAGATCTGTTGTCTGGACTGCCTGCTAAGCATGAGATACTTCATCCTTCCCTCCACCCAGAGTGTCTGTTCTGTTGTCTAAGACAGCCCGGCTGTGTCTGTGAGGAGTGGCCACAGCTGAGGGGGCTGTGGGACTGCAGGTCTCAGAGCTGCACGGTGTGCTGGTGCAGCCAGCGGCGCCGGTGTGCCATGTCCTGTATGCACTGCAGCTCCCAATGGAGCTGCTGCTGCTGCTCTCTCAGCTCAGCTTTGGCCTCTTTAAGGGCTGTAGAGTGCTGGATGAGCCTGTGCAGCTGCCTGCACAGCTGCCAGTTCTCTGCTTTCACTTCTGTGATGTGCTGAAAGAGTGCCTGCATCGCTGCTGCTTCTGCTGTCCTGGTGAGAACCTGCATCTTCTGATCAAACTCCAGCTCACAGTCAGCCTTGGCCTGCTGAAATCCACTCCTGACTCTGTGCATTTCGTCTGCGTGCTGTATCTTGGTGACCAGTAATTCTTTCTCCAGCTCTTCAATCTTTTTTGTGTGTTCCACCTTGTCTTTGAAAGGCTCCAGGTCTTCAAGCTCCTTGTTTGTAAGGGAGTACTTTGTCTCCACATTGGTGAGAGAGCTCCTTACCTCCTCCTCTTTTTCTGTGTACTGGGAGATGAGTGTCTCTTTCTGTGCCCAGACTTGAGACAGGTCGGCATGATTCTGGTCATTTAGTGTTATAATCAGATTCTGGCACTTCTGCCTGTGTTTTCTTATGTAAGAGAGGTAAGTGCTGCTCTCTTCCTGATACTGTTTGGCTTCCTTTTCTAGGCATTTATTTTCCTGCAGGAGCTGCTCCACTTTTCCCAGGTATGTGTTTATATAGTTGGTGAGAATCTTGCATTCCTTCTCTAAGTACAATTTCCTCTCTGTGACAGGTATTTCCATGTCACTCCTTCCTGTGGATATATTCCCATTCTTGGTACTTTCTCTTGGCTTATTTTTCCCAGCACTCATGGTGTCTTGTTTTAAAATAGAACTAAAAAAAAAAAAAAAAATCACCTGCAATAGAACAACAGGTTCCAAGCTGAGAGTGCTGCACTCACATCAGAAGCAGAGGCTATAGGGAGAAAGAAGAATCTGTCTGGAAATCACTGCTGTTGTCTAGGAAATAGCCTTGAAGAGCTAGAAGGGTGTCAAAAGGGTTAAGCAGGGAAGTAGTAGAACAGAGTTCATACTATATGTGTGGTTTTGGTGTGGGGTGGCAATTGTGGAGCTGTATGAATGTTGGAGAAATGACTAAATCTGCATGGGAAAAACCAGACCTGGCCAAGTTTGTATTACTCAAAATGTGTTTGTTTGGGTGTTTTTAATATATATTTTTTTAAAAAAGCACTGACCTTTTCTGCTCCTGTGGTCTTTACACGTTCTAGCTTGCTGTTCCTGGCTTACTGGGCTGCATTTTGATAGCCAAACTGTGATCTCTTGAGGAACGGTGGTGTTTGTAAGCTGTGGGTGTCCATGGTGATGAAGCATGTGAAGTCACAAGAGCAGCTCTGTGGTGAGATTCTCAGAGGCTTTTCAGTTCCCAGCTTGGCTGGGAGGCCTGATTGTGACCTGCATTGTTACCTGTTGGCATTGATTAAGCAGAAACACAAAGGCAGTTTGGCTTACAAGAATGTGATTTATAGAGGGAAACAGCCTCAGCTAGCTGTTGGACACACACAGAGTGGGAGCTGTGGCACGAGACTTTGGTATCTGCCATACATACTGAGCACAGAGCAGTTTCAGATCTGAATATTTACTCTCAATTCACCATACTCAAAACAAATGCTTTTTAGTACTTTCAGTGACATAAAAATAGGTTCCAACCCTCCAACAACAGACCTGTTTCTACTTTCTCTTTCTCCCTCCTCAGCACAGTACTTCCAAATGGGTGCTGGATTTGTCTCTCAGACCACAGTTCTCTTGCACTTGCAGAACATGAGTGAGGGACACCAGTTCCACTTTTCTCTGTATTCTCCATGTTGCCCCCTGCCCTCCCAAAGCACCTTATGCCAAATGGTGCAGGAAAAAAAGAGCTGTCCTGTTTCCATGTTCACTACATTCTCATGATCTTTTACTCAGACCACTTGCAGTATGTTGGCCACTCTTCAGTTGCTCTGTTCTCTGCATATGGCATCGAGAAAGGAAGAAAAGTTTTCACAGGCACATGCTGGAGCACACCAAAACCCAAGGAGCAGTCCTTTGTGAGATGCTGCTAATGAATGCACACTGCTTCAAGATTTAGTTTGGAAAGGTTTAATAACCCTCCTCCAGAAGTTCTCCTGTGGCAATGGTTTCAATGGTTCACATTAAACACACAACTTGAAGTACCTTCATACATGACTGGTGCTTCCTGACAGCCCAAGCAGTATGTAGCACCTCAGTAGGTAAGCCCTCGGAGTTATAGAAGTTCTCACCTCATCAAGGCAACAAGTAGAACCAAGAAGGGCAGAATATCAGATCAGATACAACAGCCAGAGCTGGCTGCTCCAGAGTCAGTGCAACTACAAACTGCTTAGTAAGGCACTTGTTCAGAGAAGCTGGGAAACACAGGCAGCACAAGCCAAACAACTACAGGATGTGTTTCTTCTCCACTATTAGCAGGTTTGCCTTTTCAAGGATCATTCAGTCCTTTTCCAGGCGCATTCAAAGTCCTTTCCAAGGATCATTCCAAGTCCACTGACTTGCTCAATAACAGCTGTAAGACAAAATTCTTATGTATGCAATTTAAATTCCTACCCACAGCCACAGGTTTGCAACCAGAGTAAAAAAAAACATGTTCAGACAGAGCCCAGGTTAATGAGGAGATCAAAACTGTATCCTTGGATTTAATAAGATTTTTATAGTTCATACTTGATTAATGTCTTCCCACATTCAATCTGCAGCAGGACAAATGGGAAGAGCTTTTACTCTAGACCAAATCTCTGCCCACGGAAATAGAAACCATAAAAATAATTTATAGCAACATATATACATAGAGTGAGGCCTCATCTGGTTTGCAGATTAAAACACCCTAACACCAGGTAAATACATAGTTTGCTTTCTTAAACGCTACCAAAGGCTTAAAAAAGTAGCAGTATCCAGGTCATTGTTAAAGACAGTGCTCACAGCAGATGAGTCAAGGGGATCTTAAAAAGGCCATCCTTTTCAAAAGTCTTACAGGTTTGTTTTTTTTTTAAAGGACCCTTTTACTTTTTATTATTAAATGAAAGAAATATATTTACTTCTCAGGAAAAAAACCCAAACAACAAACCCAGGAGGCTCCAGTTCCAGCAGAGGAAACAAAGACGACTTCAGAGTAGAAAGCAAGATGGGGAGTGGGAAACAGTCTGTTTGCCAAGTTATCAAAAATCTGCATCCAGGGTGAAGACATTGTCCATGGTTTCTGCCATAACAGCAAATCGTTGATACTCTGAAACTCGCTTCTCAAAGAAATTTGTTTTGCCTTCCAAAGAAATGTTCTCCATGAAATCAAAAGGATTTTCTGCACGAAAGACCTGGGGAAGGGACACACTGTTACACTGCTGGTTCTGATAGCCATCATGCTTCAAAAGACTCCAAACAAAGCAGTTAAACTCTTCCAAACTAGAGCATCCCTTGCTGTAATATGCTGTAGGATGCAGGGACATCTATCCACACACATGGAATACTGTCACTCCCCAGCAGCTTGGTCCATGGCAAAGTTCACAGAATCACTGAGGCTAGAACAGACCTCTGGGATCATCAAGTCCAGACTATTACCTAACACCACCACATCAACCAGACCAGGTCACTAAGTGCCACATCCAATCTTCACCCATGCAAGGTGCTTACTACTCTTCAAGGACTACAGCATTTGAGCACAGCAGAAGTTCCCCATGACAAACCAGCAGAGCAGCTGAAGGGAAACAATGGCCTGCATTGGTGTTGCTCTTTTAAACAGTGCAGCCTATACAGTAACGCTGTGGTCTCAGCTGCCACTCACAGAAAGTGCAGGCACATTAAGAGAAGTGCTTTGTGCTGACAGCTTTCCTGGGCTGTCCTGGCAGGGCTTTGGGACAAGTGCATCTCTTACCTTTGAGAAGCCAAGCTCCATCAGCAACCGGTCTGCAACAAATTCAATGTATTGTTTCATCAAAGTGCAATTGATTCCAATCAGACCTACAGGTAATGCCTCTGTTAGGAACTCCTGGAAGTCAAAATACAGATGACATGCAGAGAAATTAAGTAGGAAAAAGGAGATGAGACACCTATGTTTCACAGTAACACCACTGGTGGTATTCCAGGCTTGGCAGGCAGTTGTTTGAATAAATAACTTGCACCACTAAACTCAGCAAGTGTCTTTTGTTTTCAGGAGTTGTTTGCACCTTCCTTTATTTCTAGCATGGTTTTCTGGAAAAGACACCCCAAAAAAATTTTATTACTGCCCCTCTCATCTGTCTTTAGCCAGCTCCTCATAACACCCTAAGCTTTGGTGTAAGCTTGAGCTTTAAGTTCACTAAAATGTACAGACCATACTGGAGGGAGCAGGAACAGGTCCAGAAGTCCCCAGTTTTGCTGGCTACAGAATGGCAGATCAGAGAGAACAGTGATATGTATGAGTGTGGATCCCAGCCACGTTCATGTTTAGGCACCAATGAAATACCTTTCAGGGTTGTGAGGCAAAGCTAGGGCATTCACCATCATCATCACAGTAGTCAGATGACAATTGGACAGAAAGAATAAGCTACAGTCCTACTGCCAAATACTTAGCAGTGCAGAAACCTGTAGTGTCAGATGGGAAGCACTTCATGGGAAAGAACCCAACAATAACCTCAGAAGCCTGAACCCAGCACAGTACACATGGCTAGAACAGACCCTGTCTCCTCCAGAGGACAAGCAGGGATGTGTATACAGTAGGGACAGACAAAGATCTTGAAAGGACACAGGTAAACTGGCCTAGGTGATTGTTGCAGGTCCCTTGCAGCTGTACTGAGTCAGCCTGTCTTCCTTTCTGTCGTTAGGAAGGAAACCAGCCACTAGCTTCAGCTTCTCCCAGATGCCTGACAGCTGGATCAGAAAGTTTCTGACTCTCATTGTCACCATTAAGGAAGAGGGAAAGGATCAGAGATCCAGGCCTGAGCCAAGCATCCAATATGGAATCCCCAAAGTCACTGTGTTGGTTTCTGCAGAGCAGCCTGGTCCCGTGCTGCCCAGGCTGCTGCCCCAGCCAGCCTTACCTGCTCGATCTCAACGGCGTTAACGATGATCTCATGGACTCGCTCTTCTGATGGTCTGTTTACCAAGTAATGGAACATTAGACAAGCAAAGTCACAGTGTAGACCCTGAAACAATGGAGCACAACAAGAAAAAAAAGTCATTTTTCCCTTCCTCGATGTAGTTTGCCCTTACTTTGAGGTAGTCTTTTTCAGACTGAAGCTTTCTGGCCCCCCAACCTGTTGACAGTTCCCATGTGGAGTGGGCACTCTTCATTTACAGCCCAGTTAGTAACACCTGAAATCCAACATGTGCCATCCATGCCAAAGTAACACTAAGAAGACATATTGCCCAGGTAGGTAATTCTGAGAGCTGCTCTCCTATGAGGGATCCCACACAGAGCCCTGCTGGGTTCCTGCCTCCCACCAGAGATGCTTTAGCAGGGGACTGTGCGATGCCACAGCAGTCCTTGGGCTATGCACTGGGGTTTGCCAATATTTATGATGACTTCCTTTACAAACAGCTATTTCTGCTGAGGGATACAGCAGCACCCAGGCTTTAAGCTCATCAGTAACTTGTAGAAGTCTGCCTCTTTCCCCTTTTAACAATACTTGGGGAACAGCTTGCATCTTTGCAGAACTCCAGTCTTCCTACACGTCAGCACTCACAGCTCCTCCATTAGGCTGCAGAAACAGGGTTGGCACTGCTCTGGGGAAAGGAAGTCTCTTCCCTGTGCTGCCTCGGAGGCAATGTTGAAGGAGATGCAGACAGCTTACTGCAGAAGGTCTAAGGAGCACAGCCTGCAGTTACCTCACAGGTAACCAGGACAGTGGGCCCTCTCCGGAAAACCCTCCTAGCACAGCACCTACTCAGACTTCTACTACCTCCTTGGCCTTCAGCAGCACTGACCTTAAAAAGATTCCATCATACCCAGAAATGCATCTCCTACTCACTGCAGGGTTCTCTTTTTCACTGATTCCTACCCTAACACTGCTTTCTGTTCTCACCTTCCCTCCAAACCTCCTTGCTACCAGAGCTGGGCACCTATAATTCTGCTCTTCTCCTGGAAACTTGCTTTCTGTCCCAAGCAGTATGAAGGGCATGATACATTACCTCATCTCTGCTAATAAGTTCATTGGAGAAGGTCAGTCCAGGCATCAGGCCCCTCTTCTTCAGCCAAAAGATAGCAGCAAAGGAACCCGAAAAGAAGATGCCTTCAACTGCAGCAAAGGCAACCACTCTCTCACCTGTTCAACAGAACACATTCTCAGTTAGACACAGCACAGTGTACTGCTCCTCAGAAAGAGGCACCATTTGCATCAGAGAGACAGGTGCTGGAGAGGAGCAATCCTCTCTGCAGCACCAGGTGCTGTATCTGACCACATCTTTAAGCAGATCCCAAAGCATCTGGGCTCTAGACATGTGACAGCACTTAACTACAGGCAGCCCCAGCACAACTGAAGAGCAGCACCCACTGAAACTGTCACAGATCAGAAGAGAAAGAACATCACTGTCCAAAGTGGCCAACACATTACTATTACTTTATCTCTTTCTCTTAAAAGGCAGGAAAATGGCTAACTACTAGACAACATGGAGGGAAGAACTGATCCCCTATACATTAAACAAACTCCCCTGCACCTCAGCTTCTGCTTGGTGAGAATCTACACAAACCAACCCATATTCTTACAAGAGTGGATTGACACAGAGCATAATCCACCCAGACCCACAGAACTGTTGATGTTATCCTACTTTTCATCCAAGGAAAGCACAACATTAGTGGTCCCAGTTCTCCCCTTTCTCTCCTCCTTCAGGCTGCAAGGCCACGTGGATGCTGAATGAACACAGGTCATTCCACATGTTCCATTTCCAACAGGATCCTTGGCTATGTTCTAACATGAAGAGCTTTTACATTAAGATGCTGGCATGACTTCCCAGTGAGAACTGCAAAGAATTTTGTCTCAAAAACGATCCCCCAAAAGTTCAGATGTGCCACTTGCTCTAGGAGATGCAAATGCCATCTGCTGGCTCACCTAGAGAAATTCAAGCTAGGAAAAGGGCACCAAGAGCAATACGGACTTACAACAGCAGCACAGAAGTTACCAAGGAAAGAATTTGTCTGGCAACACTGAAAACCTCCTAAGTTACTTCTAGAGAGGAGTGGAGGAAGGCACAGAACTGAGTCTGGATATGGTTTTTACTCCATTCCATCTTACCAATTACCATGCACTTGAGTTATGCTGAATCAAAACCTGCCCATCAGCAGCACAATGGTGGGAGTCCACAGCAGAGCTAGAGCAACTGAACCCTCAGCACAGGGAATCAGCCAAGGCTGTGGAAAACTTCGCCAAGTCCCCGAGATGGAAGGAGATACTGAGCAAACAAGCCTACTAGCCACTTCCATTACCATTTCTCATAGAACTGTAAGCCATGGGTCTCCCCAAATGTTTTAAACTTGGGAAGTTTGCTGAATGAGATGAAAAAACAGAAGAGTAGAAATGTACTTTACAAAAACTGAGATAGGATGCATGAAGTTTGGAGGCAGAGAGTGGGGGGGAATTGATTGCTTTTTAGGTTAGGAAAGCTTCTGACTCCTGGCATGCCCCACACTGCTGGGAGCCAAATGAAGGAGATGAAGAAGGGACTCCACAGGCAGCAAGCAAAGCCAGACTAGGAAAGCAGTGGGATGCTCCAGGACAAGACAATCTACAGCTACAGAAAGTACCCCACTCAAACAAGAG
Organism: Indicator indicator; assembly: GCF_027791375.1. NCBI lineage: Eukaryota > Metazoa > Chordata > Aves > Piciformes > Indicatoridae > Indicator > Indicator indicator. Next base: position 104,221 of record NC_072021.1, read on the forward strand.
CTGTGAACAACAGATGCTGCAAAAGAATGACATTCGGATTTATTTTCTTTGACTGGCTGAATCTATCTCTTACACTTGCTCTAAGTATAGAGGATGTTCAGTTCAGAAGGTTCACCAGACTCTGCTCATTATTCACTTCAGCTGCAGCACATCCTTCAGAGTCCACACTGTAAGCTGAACACAGAAGAGGGGAAAGAATGCCCTGCCCCACGCTGATGGAAGCTGAGCCAGTGTCCCACCTCTGAAATGAGATAAAAAAACTAGAAAACTGGTCCCAACAGAAACCAGAAACACCAGAAACACCAGAGAGAGGATTCTTGAATCATTTTTTTTGCTCAGGCTCAGTCATGCTGTTAAAAAAAAAAAGGCTAACATCACACAGAAATTTGTCTTTAGAAACATGAACACAGAAAAAGCCTCCACTTGCAAGACTTCAGCTGCCCAGTTCTGAACACTAGAGTACTAAGTAGGAGCCAACTGGAAGAAATCATCAGAACCCCTATAAAACAAGGTCTACAAGCAAAAAAAAACCCTGAAGAAACTAGGGTTGTTCAAGAGAAAGAGAAACTCACAAGAGGTTTTCATAATATGGTTCCAGTGGGCACTGCCATTCCTGTACTGCTTTAGCTGCAGATAAAAGCTTATGTGCTCATCAGGAGTTACTTCTAGCTCTTCAGTCAAACTAGAGACCCATAAGCCCCTGCATCATCTGCAGGAAATCTGATTTCACGTTCCAGAGATACAGCTTGCTCCTAGAGGATGTCTGTGACAAGTGCAACAGAAACAAGATTTTAAGCAGCCACACACCAAAAGTGGCTTCTCTGTCTTCAATCCACTTCAGAGCCCAGTCTGCTTTCTTCTTGACACAAGGCATTGTTTCAATCGCATTAAATAAGAAATCCCTGCAAAAGAAAACATAAAAAGTGATATATGGTAAATCTGCCTTGGCTGTCCGTGCTGGCTCCACCAGACAGAGGAACCATTACCAGGTTCTGGTCTAACCCCAGTAAGAGAGGATTCCCACTCCAGCAGGGTGATAATCTCAGGTAACAAGGGCATGAGGAAGCAGATGTGCAGCAACTGTGTCAGAGGAGGTGAGCTGCAGAGATGGGAAGTCAACTCAATGTCCATCCCAGGAGTGCCCACCTGCTGCACCACGCTGCCTCTCAGGCTTTGAGCCAGACGGCAGCCACTTCCTCCCACCCAGCTAAACCTCATCTTGCCCAGCTCCACAAGGGAAATGGACAATTCCCATGAGCACTGGCTCTGATCCCATGCTAAACACCTGAAAAGAAACCTTGCTGTCCTCCTGCTGTCACCACACACGGTGTCACTGTGGGAAACCAAGCTCTGCGTGACCATCGCCCTGCTGGAGTTTCTGTGGGAACTAGGACGTTCTCCAGACAATAAAGGTGCTGGGGTTCTCCTAAGAACCCAATATTTTTTAAACAGTTCAAGCGCATGAAAAAGCACTGACACCAGAAGAGCTGAAAGGATGCAATGCACTGATTCATCTGTGTAAGAAACACCAGCTGGATCACCAGTACTCAACTGCCTGAGGCAGATGCTTTGCTGATGGGAGAGCAAGCTTGTCTAACCTTTGACACCATTTCATACAGTCCTGCAATCAAAGACTTACACAAATATTACCTAACCTCCTGACACTCCCACACGAGTCTGTCTGCTGGTCAGAAATACCTCTCTCCGTTTTGGGGTCAAGAATGCAAGCCCTGAAAGCTTTAAGGAACCATCCCTGATTCCCTCAGTGAGTTAGTATGAAACAGAAAGCAGCTGCTGCTGCCCAACAGCAGTGCCACTGAAGTAGGTGACAGATTTCCTGTGGGTGTGTAGCCCAGCCAGAGGCTTACCTTTTCTGGGGATCTCTGATGTAGGTATCTATGAGCAGGCTGTACATCTCCGAGTGAACGTTCTCCATGAGGATCTGAAAGCCGTAGAAACATCGTGCTTCTGGGATCTGCACCTCCTGACTGAAACGTGCCACCTACCAAAGCCAGAAAGCATGGCAATGAGCACAGCAAAACCAGCCCTGCATGACAGCACTCTGAGCTTAGTGAGAGGCAGTAGATCTCTATCACACAGAAAGGATGGGAGCAGTTCAGGCCTGCTTTATTCACAGGTATGTCAACAGCATAGGTGTGGTATACAGAAAAGAAAGGCAGCTGACTAGAAGTACACCTGGATAGAGAGCTGCAGGGAAGCAGGAGAGCACCTGTGTATGGGAGGAGAACTGCAAAATATTGCAACAGTGAACACTGAGCAAAGTCTCAGACTTTCTGCTCACCACTGACAGAAATAAACAGCACGATCTAAGTGGTGTTCATGCAGTACCTGCATGTGTGCTATGACATACTCCACACATGAAAGGCATTTAAGATCTAACCTGGACATCTGCAGCAAGATACCACTGCCAACCTCAGCTAAGGCAGCCTGCAGCCCAGAACTGATTTCAGCAGAAAGATTCCTCACCTCTTCAGCAGCACCCACTTACAACCCTGAAAGATCCTGGGATGCCATTCAGTGGGAGTGAAATTGTGTTGACTGAAAGGAAGAACACAAAGCATAGCACAGCACAACCTCTCCCTGCTTCTCCTCTAACACAAGCATGGACAAAGCCTGGGGTTCTATTAATGCACTGAGAAGTGCAGGTCAGTACAGCCAGGCAGAAGGCTGAGCTTTAAAATGGCATCCAAGAGGGATGCAATTTGGAGTCTTGTAACCACAGCTGACCCTATTTTAAGTCCACCACTCTCAGCAAAACAAGCAACTTACACCCCATGGCAAAGGTGAGGTAATAGGAAGAAGAAAGCAAGCATTTAATAAACGTATGCATTTATGTGAGAAAACCAAAAGGAAAAGCAGATGAAGTTTGTAAAGCTCTATGTAAAGCTTTCTCACCAGGTTTTCATTTACAATTCCATCACTGGCTGCAAAAAATGCCAGAATATGAGAGATGAAGTATTTCTCATCTGCTTTCAGCTTGTTCCAGTGAGGAAGGTCCTTTGACAAGTCAACCTAAGGAAAAGAAGAGAAATGTTATTGTCCTATTGAGCTTGTCACTCTGTAAGAGCAGAAGGAGCCTAGACAAAGGACTCAGGCAGAGCCTGGTGCTTGCTCTCACATCTTCACAAGCAGAACATTTAATTACACCTGACTGTAAGACAATGAGCACACTGCAGCAGAGCTGTCTCCCTCTTTACCTGTAACATCAAGTGTTTGCTTCACAGTTTACACTGATGCAATTTGAAATAAAACCCAGAGTCTGCTGAATTATAAATAAATCAGACTTTAAAACGCATTCCTATCTTCCTGTCAATGGTATGAACATGCACCAATAAGCAGAGCTCACTCTGAAACCCTTCAATTCTACTTGAAATAAATGGTGATACTCCAAGAAACCTCTACCCAGGTGTGCCAAAAGATGTAGCAAGAGAACTTTTGCCTTTGGCAGGTGTTCAGCCTCCATCCTGCCACAGAATGGTGTAGTGGGAACACTGTGCAACTGCTCTGGTCTAACGGAATCGACTCTACCCACAGCAGAAAACCACAAACTTCCCTCACTTTTTTGTTTGTTTGGAGAGAAGGATTCCTGACCTGCAGCAGCAGTTAAGTACAGCCAGATGTGAAACACACAGAGGCCTAAAATCTTGTGCAGGTGTGTGTAAAACAGGTACACACACACCTGTGTATATAAACACACCCCCACACAAAACACTTTCACAATTAACTTTCCCAGCTCCTTTGGAAATGCACTGGCAGATGGTAGGGCAGTGCAAGAAGGAACTAATAATAGGATAAAAGGGCAGTGCTGATCCAGCAGGAGTTCAAATGCCTCCTCTTTAATGCTTTAAAACCATCTCTTCTGCAAGAGGGCAACAAGCCTCCCAGGCAGGCAATGGAATAGCACTGCTAGGGACAGCTGCTACTCACCATCCCAGAATGCTTTCTGTCCTCCTTAAGAGTCTGCCAGTGCTTTCCTCTGCAATTACAGAATTGTCAGGGTTGGAAGGGACCTCAAAGATCATCCAGCTCCAACCCCCCTGCCATGGGCAGGGACACCTCACACTAGATCAGGTTGCCCAGAGCCACATCCAGCCTGGCCTTAAAAACCTCCAGGACAGATCACTGTTCACAAAGAAGCAAAAGTTGCAGAAGCCTCAAGTTGGAACAGCCAGCCCAGCTGGCAGGCAATGCCTCCAGATCAGTGCAGTGGTCAGAAGGCTCCACTGCTGCAAGTGCCAGGAGCTGAGTACTGCTCAGGACTGGTTAATCAGCAGCCTTGGGGAAAAATACACAGTTTGTGTTGTAACAGGGGGCAGGCACTTAACCATGGCAATCAGGAGTCAATGAGAAGCATCTGTAGCAAATGTGCCTGATCATCACCACCCTTCCAGAAGATCAGTGTCGAACATTGAAGAACAGCATTCACAGAAAATAATGCTGTAATGCCACCTCATCCAAAACCAAGCACCTAAACCAGCTCTGCTGATCACCCTGTGTGGAAGCAGCTTTCCTTCCACTGTCCTTGAAGGGAGTCCTCACCTGGTGCAGGTACCTAACATTTGATGCAGTTAACTCCAACCCTTACAACACAGAAACCAGCAGCAGAGCTAGGAAGGAAGCACCAGGACTCCAGTCTGAGTGCCTCGTGCCAACCCACTGGCCCCAGGGCTCACCTCTTCTGCTGTCCAAAAGGAGGCCTGAGCCTGTTTATACATCTTCCATATGTCTGGGTACTGGATGGGGAAGATGACGAAGCGGCGAGGGTTCTTCCTCAGCAGAGGCTCCTCGTCCAGGCCCAGCCCATTTGCAGCAGCACTCGGAGAGGGGCTCTGAAGACAAAGCACACCTCTGGTTAAGGTTGCCATTACTTATTCCTCCTCTTTCCCACATGCCAAAGGGATGGTCCAAAAGCCACCGGTGTCACACAGATGCTCACCTGCCTTCCTCGAGTGGACTCGCTGCCCACGCCTGGGGTGCCTGCCCCCTCGCCCTCCATCTGTGCACCCACAGCGCTGCCTGCCCGCCCAGCTCACCGCTCACACCGACCACTCCCTGCCAGCTGCTGCTGCCAGGAAGCACCCAGTGCCTGTGTGCCACAGAGAAAGCCTTTCTGCAGCATGAGGAGGAGGAGGAGGAGATCTGCCCCGGAGGTGACAGCAGCTGCTGCGGTCCTGCACGTGAGGAGCAAAGCGCAAGGTCAGGGCACACTGCCCCCAGAGCACACCCAGCACAGCTCCGGTGAGCCTCACTGCCCAGGGCACCTCCAAACCTTTCACTTGGCATTGAGCCACCTGGGCCAGGATGGACTTCTTTAAAAATGCCACAGGAGCACAACAACTCATCCCATTTGGTAGGGGAAGAGCCCTGTGCCACGGTGAGACTCTGCAGGGAGGTTCCTGTATGCAATCCTGCAGCCATTTCTGACATCAATAGCAGGCAGCAAGAAAATTCCTGTCCGGAGTCACCCATCCCCACCCCATGCCCTCTCTGCCTAGGCTGCTGCAGAACACCCACTCACAGCTATTCCTCACAGACCTACCAGCCTGGCTGAGGAGGCGATGGATGATGTTTAGGAGACAGGCAATAAAGAGCAGGACAGAGAGACCAGTTCATGAGCAGGGCATTCACCTCACTGCCAGCTGGGGACATCTGCTCTTGGGATCAATGTCAGACATGTCACCAAGCACCTGCTAATGACAATTGCTGTGAAAAGCTGTCAGGACAGCAACTTCTCCAGAAGGCTGGTTACTCACACTGATAAAAAACTGAGCCAGCAGGATGCCTTTTTCTGGGTCAGTTCTGAGGCCCTGCTGACACTACTGCAGAGGGTAACTGACCAGAGGCAGGACACCAGACCAATCTATGTCATATAGCAAAGAAGAGGAGCAAAAAGCTTTTCAATACTATGGTTTCCAAGTGCCTAGGAGTCCTTTCCCTACCCAGGCTCCCATAATCAAAAGCAATCCTTGACTTCCATTTGAAAAACACCTTCAAACAAATAATTCTGCTGACATTTAAAAACCAAACACATGCACACTGCATAGCTGGCATAAGTACTGCAGATTCCCAAAGAAAACACATCAGGAAGCACATCCTGGGGTTCAATTTTACCACTTTGTTATGTTTTGAAATATTTCTCAATTGCATAAGGAAGATTTCCCAGCATCATCTTGCAGAGACTCTGCTGAAGGCCACCAGAGTGCAAGCCATTTTGTGTTTCCCAGGATGCAGAGATGGTTGCAGTAGCTCCCTGGAAGCACCAAGGGGAAGGATTTGGGCCCAGCAAGGATGGCATCCTGCCTTAACACACATCTTCTCAGGCCTGACACACAAGTGGCATCTCCTCTGCTTCTGCACCAACCATCACCCTTGAAGAAAGAAACACTGCAAAAGTCTTCCCTGTATTCCTTAGCAAAACTCTTCTACGCTGCCTCAGGACTGTGCCCAAGTATTGGTTTTGGCCCAGTAAGGTGAACTAGCAGTCACTAACCTCAGCCTTGATGTTCTTGAGACACTCCAAAGCCAGCACGCAGGGACAGCCAGAGGGGAATGCACAGGGCTGCATCCAGTCGAGGTGTCAGTACCTCCAAGGATGGAGACCACACAATCTCTATGAGCAACTGTTGAACAGCATTTGCCACCTTCACAACACACAAAAGTGTTTTCTTGTGTGCAGATGGGACTCTCTGGTGTTTCAGGGTGTGACCACTGCCTCCTGGTCCCATCATGGGGAACCACTGAGAAGAGCCTAGTTCCATTCCTTTATTCCCTTCATCAGATATTTACACACACTGATGAGATCCCTCAGAACTTTCTCTTCTCTATGCCAAACAGCCCCAGCACTCACCAGCCCCTCTTTTGAAGGCAGGAGCATCATTCCCTTAATCATCAACCCTTTGCTGGACACAGTCTACTACATCATATCCCAGTTATCCTGCAGCTGCTGAGAGATAAACTCTTCTGGTGAGGACAATAAACTCAAGGCACAACAAAGACTGTATAGTGGTACTGAAGCTCCTTCCATTCATTCCAAGTCGAGTGAAGTAGGAAATGATCAACATACATGCAGGTGTATGACTACCACCACACAGCAGGAGCTGCTGGGCTGCCCATGCAAGTATCTTGGTTACATGCATCATGTCAGCTGTAGCCAGGAAAAAGCTACAGAGCCAGCAGTGGGATGTGGCACCTACCACGTCATGGTGTGAACCCAAGAACCCCTCTGCACCCCACTGAGAGGCCTCCCACAAGCTCCCAAAGGCTTCAGGCCAGCCCTGGGCAGCACCATGACTGGGAAAAGGTCCCTGGCACTCTTGGGAGAAAAGGCAGAGGAGCACAATGTCTGCTGGTTCTGCATGCCCCAGGAGATGCACGGGACTGCTGGCTGCCGCTGGCAGCCAAGAGCAAGCACCACCTGGCTGTAGGTACAGTGTGCAGCTGCTGACAAAGGTAAACATCAAGGACTTCTTTAAGATTGGATTTAACACTGCACACCACAGCTTTTGGAAGCTTTGGTATTGCTGAGATGCAAAGGTTTGGGAAGACCACCTGCGTTTTTCTGCTGTAAAGATCTTTTACCCTCACACACCTCGGCCTGGCCTCTCCCGGGCTGTAGCCGGCAGAGGCCTTAACCCAGCTCTGACACTTCCTGGGGGCAGGCTCTCCTGACCCACAAGATAGCCGGAGCCGCCCCATGACATCCATGTGCCTCCGCGGCAGGTGGGGGCAGAGGGGACAAGCTCTGCCTTCCCGGCTACAGGCAGAGCTCTGCAAGGCCGGGCGCCCACAGGTGGGCAGCACCTGCACTGCCCAGGACCAAACCGGAGCCCGAATCCTGCCTGCCTGCGTTTACCTATCACACGGACACTGCCTGCGCTCCCCGCGGCCCCACCGCCCTGAGGCTGCGACTCTCCCGAGCCCGAGCAGACAAAGACGCGGGAAACGACCTTGTGCGCTCCCCAGGACCACCCAATGCACCGCCACGGACCCGTGTCAGCAGATGCCCAGGGTGTGCGGGGTGAAGCCACCGCAGCGGGGCTGGGGATCCCCCTAAGCCAGCCCCACACGCCCCCGGGGAGGCCTGGCCCAGGAGGGTGGCAGCGGCAGCTGCCGGCACTTCAGCGGTAGCGCAGGCCGCGGCGCCGGGCTGCAGGCGGAGGCTCGGGCAGGGCCCCGGCCAGGCAGATGCCCGCAAGGCCGGAGGGCCGGCGGCGGCAAGCGGGGCCGCGCTGACGCCCGTACACCCGCGGCACCTCTCCCCGACAGCGGGAGGGTCCCCGGGCAGGCCGCCCTAGTCCGGTGGCAGCGACTCCAGGCCCGAGACACCCGCAGGGTCCCGCCGCTCCGGTCCCAGCCTTACCCGCTTCGGCCCCACCGCCTCCTGCACGGCCCCGCGCCCCCGGCGCTCGCCCATGGCCGGCAACTGGGCCGCAAGGGGGCGGCTGCGGTTGAAGGGGCACGGCCACTTCCGCGGCCGCTCCTCCTCCTCGGGGCGGGACGGGCGGACAACGACGGCGGCCCCGAGCCGGGCGGCAGCGCCTGGGCGCCGCATGAGGGCGGCCCCGGTCCCGAGGCGGCGCGGAGCAGGTGCCGGTCCCGTGCCTCTGCGCTCCTGAGAGCAGGGAAAGGACCCAGTCTAGAGCCGGCCTCAGGGGGCAGCAGCTGCACACCGGCTTGTGCCTGCTCGCCTTGGTCTCCAGGCCTCAGAGCCCTGAGGGAGGCAGTGTAGTGCCTGCCAGAGATGGTCTTATATATAAAGAAAAAAACCCCAACACAACAACAAAAAGCCCAAAAACCCCAAAGCAGGAGAAAAACATAGGCAAGGCACCAAAAGATGATAACGGAAGATGAACTAGTGGAGGGAGTGAACTGCTGTGTTGCAAATATTTACTGACGAATGCATACAAAGTTGAAGGCAGGAGGGGTAGCTGGGTAAAGGTGTCCAGGAAGAGCAACCTCTGTAAGAGAAAAAGTCTTGCAAAAATCCATCCTGAGCTACTACAGTCATCAGAACAGCCTCCAGAAACTGCATAACAAACAGTGTTGTAGCACTTGGAGGTGCTTCCAGGGGCCAGTGAGTAGTGCCATTTGTTTCTGTCAGTTCTAACAAGCAGAGAGAGTTGATGCAGAACTGGGAACTGTCAGAGTTGAGTGGTTTCCTCTTCCTTCATCTGGAAGCTGGCCCGGCCCTTAGGCCTTTTTCCTGTAGACAACGTGGGTCATTGACCAAAACAATCAAGCAATCCAAAAGAAAAATTTAAGCCCCATCTAATGGGCATGAAGACCTGAAATCAGAGATACAAACACCAGTGAGCAAGAACTAAAAGTTTATGAGCACCAAGACAGGCAGGCAGCATACAAGGACTCAACCATTCTTTGGAGGCCAAGAGAAATGCCTGGAGCCCAGGGTGGTCCCTTCAGGAGGTAGACCTCAAGGTCCAGTGTTCCTCAGTGAAGACACATCCACAGACAGCATGCACCATCCATGCAAATGCTGCCTGGTGGTCCCTAGTCCAAGCACTAGGCAAACCTCCCCCCCCAACCACTCACAGCTAGTGTAGAGGTATGGGTTTGGAGGGATTCTGGTATCCTTTCCCAGAAAGCTAACCCTGGGTTTTGTTAGTGTTCTGCCACAGAATGACTGAGATCTTCCCTCTCCTTGTTTTTCCAAGCATGGGAAGAGGGAACCGGCCAGCTAAGCTCATTCAGACTTTATTTACCTCCTGCAGGGGGTGAGGATAGGTCAGCAGCAAGATCTGCCACTGTGCTGCTCCTAAGCATGAAAACATCTTTGGTTTTCTTACACGGAGTTTCCTGAGGCACACAACAGCTGCCTAAGCAGCAAGTTACTAACCAGTGTACCAGGAGCACACACATGAGAAAAGGAGGCTTTACACAGCTGCTGTTACCTGACTTCTACAACTTCCAAGTTTTATTAGCCAGAGATACCCACACAAGTTGCTTAATAATCACATCCAGCAAAAGCTCCACTCCCTGAGTGCCAGGGATTTGGTTTTATGTCCAGAGTGAGCCATTAGAGGAACACTGATTGAGACAGAGCAAACCCAACTGACCCATTGACGGATCCTACTGGGGTGCGTGTAAGGTGCTGTGCTGGTGGTTTAAGAAGGAATTCCTGGGCCCAAACCAGTATTACTAATCATATTCAAGAACATTGACCTGCCTATCACTTGTCTTAGCCCCTTAACCTGATTATCCTACATGCTGTTTCAAAATTCCCGAAATAAGGAATCATTCTGTTGGGTATTTGACGAGAGTTTAAAGGACTACCACAGATTAATATAATCAGCAACAGAAAGGAGTTCCAGTAGCTGGGGATAACTTCTTAAAGTCACACCTGTGCCTTTTTACAAGTCAACATCTACGTATATGGTACCAAAAGCTTAATATACAAAGGAAAAAATACTGCAAAGGAAATGTACCACGAGGATTAGCAAAACAGCACTTGGCTGTTCTTGTATCTCCACAAAAAACCCCAACAACTTCTGTTAGCTTTGTTTTATACAAAATAATTTCCACAGGAAGTCCTTAAAATGTGTATTAAAAATTAAAAGCCCTTTGGTGCTTCCCAGTTTAGCCAATCTGCTCAATGACAAGACACTCCAAACAGCTCCGAATGAAAACCATGGAGGTTTTCCAACTAGGAGAGGATTTATGAGTGCTCCTGATGATGCTAAGAAGTCCTGTCAGGCAAGGACTACGCTGCAATGGAGGCCAGATTCCAGCTGTGAAGCCTGTTTACGTCCTCACCACACAGACCACATGGAACTTCCACCACTGGGAGTTCGAGATAGCTGCTGAAGCTTTTGCACAACCAATTCACCTAACACATTTCAACCTCAGCGTGGACATTCAGACCTCAGGGTAAGCAAATGCCACAAGCATCGAAACCCAATCAATCCAGACTGACAGAATTTTCTATTAGGTTTTGGCAGAGCTGTTATTAAAAAGGTGAACTGAAGAGTTCAGAAAGAAAGGTTAAATTATATGAAGCTCGAAAAGAGAATCAAAGCTACTAAGATGGCTAATCTGTATCTTGCCCTAGAGAGAGGAAGCCAGAGAAATGCAAGTGCCAATGAAGTAAAGAATAGACACAGCAAAAGGTAAGAATAGCAGTTACAGATTCACAGAGACGTGATCCAGAGATTTTAAAGATACTGACAAGAAGGAGTTAAAGGAGAACAGCAATAAGCTTCCTCCAAGGTCGTCACTGGTAATCCACTGAACAATCGTTCATGTGGCATTAAGAATGACAAAGAGGTGTGCTGAATTTAGGGCTCTCTAGGAGAAGCAGAAGCGGAAGGGAGGCCCTTGGTGGTGCCAGGTGCTTCTGCTGCCTGCACACGAGCTACTGAGGAAACGTTCATGCCCTCCTCTCTGCACACTTCTCTTTGGATGCACGCATGGAATTAAACTTCCAAACCCCACCAGGTCTGCATACAGCTGTGCAAAATATCCAAAGATAAAACTGCCTCCCTGAAGGACTGCTGCTGTCCAAGGGTATCACTTTTGTTGCACAGATTTGCCGGTTTACAGCTCTTTCACTGCCTGTTACCTAATGATGAAATGACTAACTTGCAGGGAAGAAAAAAAAAAAAAAATCACTTCCACACCAAACAGATGGGAAAGGCCACTTGGTGACAAGTCCATACAATTTGTCAGTTCTGGAAAACTAGAAAAGCTGGAGCAAGTGATTTACCTTCTAAGTGGGATACAGTTAGAAACCAAAGCTGAGAACTAGCACTGATGTGTCAGATTCCCTAGATTCAGAATAGGAACGAGTCTATAGCTGGCAACAGTACTTCATTAACAGCTACGTCTACCTCCTGTTTCAGCAGTTATGAACAGCTAAGGACTTAGACTATTAAAACAAAAAGTGAACATTACAGAACTTTCCTTGAACTAGTTTCTCTGCCACATCTTAAAAGTGCACTAACAGAAGGGCTTAAGTCAAAGGGAGATGAGGTGTATGATTTTAATAAACATTTTTCTTATTAAAATCTTGATAATAGTTTAAATATACCATACAGAGGAAAAGAGCTATTTATAAAGCTACATACACATTCCAAGTCAATGCTGACAGCATAAATCATTCTAGAGTCCCTCGCCACTTACCAGAGTGCCTTGTGTGTGTATATATGGTGAGCTACTTTGGAGTTATCTGCATCATTTTTTTTTGTCTAGCTATACATTACAGGACTTAAAAAAAAAAAAGTTTAAGCTATATACAGAAATATATATACATATAACATATATTTATATGTTATACATACACATACACTTATATACATATACACACAATACATATATATTTTATATATATATATATACACACATAGTACTTTACATTTATATATGGCCTTTCATCCAAGGGCCTTGGATAGTATTTTTTTTTAAATACATCAAGTCTCACAAAGCTTTGTGAGGGAGGGAGCTTTATTTTACAGACTGCAGATCTGATGTCTAAACAGTTTCTGTTGTTGCTCTCTGCTAACTTGACACATTTCGGTTAGAGGCGTTTTTGGTCATGGAAATGATGACACCAGTTAAAAATCCAGGCATAAGGTAGATGCTGCTTTACACCTTTGTAACTATTCTCCATTAGTATATGAGAACAGTCAGACCAGTATTTATTTTCTCTGCACTACCACACCTAGATCTAGACTTGTGTAGCTGTACTGTGTTTTATTTTTGAGACTAGCACAGCAAAATCAGAGTTTTGAACCTAAGATCTGCTGGAGATCACAGCACGAAATCCAGAAGACTCTGACCCTCGTATGTTGAAACTATCCTTTTCTAGCATGATTTGGGAAGTATTAGGTACATGCAGAAATAATTCTACATCTCTTTACTTGATTTATTTGCAGTTTAACTACACAAGCCTGAAACAGCCTTATTTAGAAAACAGGATTCTTAGCATTGGGTTGGCAACTGGTGATCAGAATTTCTGATTTCTGTCCTCCACATCTCTACCAACTCAATAAATGATTAAAACACAGGTTTGGGTTTTTTTTTTTAAATCCCAGCTGTAGGTAACTTCTGGTCATCCTCAACTGACTGACAGAAAGGAAAACCCAGTGGAGCTCTAGTCAATTCCACTCAGGTTTTGTCAGAACACTAGTTTAGTTCTTCCCATCAAAAGGAAGAAAAAACAAAAAAACAAAAAAATCACTAACATGGACTCGTGAGGTTGGAGAAGCAAGAAAGAGGGAGAATAATCACCACCACAAAAGCTCTTAGCCTTCAATTACTTAGTCTGCCAAGCTTTCAAGAATTTGACACAGAAAAAGTAGCTCCTTCCCTTCAGTCATCACTTCCTAACTCTCAAAAAAAAAGTCTCTCAAGCATTAAGGTAAACAAGTCCTAGGTTACGGTCAGATATTGCCCTCCCCAAAACCAGCCAACCACTTCAAAACTGAACATACAGCAGAACCCACTACAGAGCAGTTGCAGAATTTTATTCTAACCTAATTACCTTGGGATTTTTCAGAACAAGCCTCTTTCCCTTCAACCCAATTCTGTGAAAAGAAGGGGGTTGGGTTGCCTGGCCCCTTTCATTCAGGATTCTCTGCTAACTGTAAAATGTGGGATGAATGTCTTCTGCAGGTCAATTTTTCAGTTACAGAATTCAGATTTTCAATGAACAACTACGTTTAGTGGTATGCTGTTAGCTAAAGTATAAAATGGCTAAATAAAGAAAAACTATTGTTTCTTCAGCATGACTTGGTATTTTATCTGTAATTTCTTTATTAAAAAACTGTAACAAGATACTTAAAAAAAGGCTAGATACAAAAGAAGTTAAGCTGCTCACGAACATTAAAGTCTTCCAAAATGTATCTTCAATAATCATGATCTTATAAACATTTTACAGTTACCAGAAAGTGCCCAGGCTGAGTTTACATAGTTAAGATAACGTAGTACAAGTGTCAGGTTAGAACTGGTAGTGGAACAAATCTCCTGACTGTCTGTTCACTGAAAAAGGGATACAAAAATGTTGATTGTGATGAAATACTGTGCATTGGCCTCATTGTATGTACAAAAAACCCCCAAAAAACAACCAACCAAAAAAAAAAAGCCAAACAAAACCCAAAACCCCACAGACTACATGCAAAATATTAGTGATGGTATCTGATGTGCCCGGAGTTCAATGCAGTCAGAACAAAAATTGCAATGGAAGTGGTTTCATAAAAAGTAAATGATCCCAACTCTGGGATCTGAGCTGTCTGGAACTTTTTTACAAGTTCAATATACATGATACACAACTGCATCCAACCACAAACTAAACACCATTGGAGGGGAAAAAAAAAAAAAGGGAAAAAAAAAACCCAAAGGGGAAAAAAAAAAAAGAGAGAAAAAAAAAAGTTAAAATAAACCACAGAACATCCTTAATTTTTTATTTGGAAATTCCCTACTCCCTCTATACAAGAACCTTTGCTGAAACACTTTCCACAAAGGCAGCAATGAATTTTCAGAACATTTTACATATTTTTTTTTCCCCCTCAGCAAAAAGATAAATCACAGTGTAAATTATATTGTTCTGCTGTCATCTTTGGCTGGGGTTAGGCAAAGGAGTTATTGACTTAGCAAAACTGTTGTCAGCAGCTATTGCCCAGTGCTCCTTAGGCCTCGACGTTACAAATTGAGTACAGGAATGTTTGCATTTAAATCTTTTAAAGTACCACCAGGGGTATGACAGCATTAACTTTTCATAAACTTTTATAGACAAATGGAAAAATCTACAAAACTTAGCTAGTAATATTACATAGCAATACACACTTTTTATACTCTACACAAAACCAAAATTCTTGGTCTTAATGGCGAGTAACAATTTCTGTTTCAAAATCTGCTTAGAGGAATAGAGGGGGACATAAAGGCGAGAAATGCAAGTGTTTGCTGTAGGAAGATGTTGGTCATCTGGCGGTCTTATTGTGATTGATGGCATAGGCTGGAATCCCTCCTCACTGGCAGGCAATGATGGACTTGAGGTCCAAAAGTAAACCTGAAAAAAAGAAGAGAAAGTTTACAATTTCTCTGTACAAGGCCAAAACTCCTATTGCCTGCTCGTGCAGGGACGGGTTAAACAACGGCACGGTCACGGCAAGTTTGGCCACGCTGCGTTCTGCTCGCTGTGCCAACTCAGGTCAGCAGCCAGGAGACATCCTGTCCTCAACTGCTCCCTGTATCACAGATCACAGCATCTTAGGGGTTGGAAGGGACCTCTGGAGATCTTTGAGTCCACCCCCCTGCCAGAGTAGGGCCACAAAATCCAGCACAGGTCACACAAGAACACATCCAGACAGGGCTTGAAAGTCTCCAGAGAAGGAGACTCCACAACCTCTCTTGGGCAGCCTGTTCCAGTGCTCTGTGACCCTTACAGTAAAGAAGTTCTTTCTCATGTTGAGGTGGAACCTCCTGTGCTGCAGTTTCCATCCATTGCTCCTTGTCCTATCACAGGGCACAAGTCAGCAGAGGCTGTCTCTATCCCTTTCTTCCTGACCCCCAGCCCTCAGATATTTATAGACACTGATCAGACCCCCTCTCTCAGTCTTCTCCTCTCCAGACAAAGCCACCCCAGGTCTTGCAGCCTTTCCTCATACATAAGGCAGTGCTCCAGACCCTGTATGACATACTTCTGTTTTCAACCTGATAAAAGCACCACTCAACATGGTTCTGTATCAACAAATCCTCAGTAAGGAAAACGTCCCCAGATCCTTCTGGGAAGAGATGGCGATTGCCATCAATACCAAATGCATCAGAAATCTCTCACAAGCCAGTCAGTGGCTACAGAACAGCGCTTGGACACACAAAAAGCAGCAACAGAAAACATTTGGTTTCACAAGTGTGAAATACTGACTTGCAGAGTCACAAATTTAGAATCATAAGATAGTCCTTAACAAATGTGCTCTGTATTTTCCACTTTTCAGATTAGCCCTTCTTTCCTTTTAGGAAACTGTAAAGGAAAGATAGTACCTTAAGTAGTAGGAAGTTAAAAGTAAATAGTTTAAAGCAGCATACAGTGAATACCATTTACAGGCAAGTTCTCCAAAATTAATCCCCCTGAACAGTATCTTGTCCTTCCATTCTCCTCAGCAGCTTTCTTAAGGGGCTTTGAGAAGGACAGGTATCATTACTGACATCTTACAGGCGGGACACAGGTGTTGCTTTCAGGATTCACAGAAGTCAGGAGAGTAGATGATCCAGGAAGAGAACTAAACCTCCACTCAACCCACAACACAGCTGACTACCCACAGTTACTCAGAACAACTGTGCAGAGGCTGTAGCTGTGCTTCTGGAGGAGCCCTGTGCCTGTAAGAACACACCATGCTTGCTTTCAGTTGCAGGGTCTAAGGGTCACACCTGATGCTTCCAGAACTGAGAAGCTAATCAAACTCTACTACGTTGCTCTGCTACCTTAACTCTTCACAGACAAAGTCACAATTAATTATTGAAGTTCTTCTGGACAACTTACTAGGTCTTGTCTTTCTGTCATACTCATCTTCTCGACTATGGACCAAAACCAGCGCTTGAATTGCAAAAGCTTCTCAGCATTTTCTCCTGTGTGAAGTTAAAGAGAGAGGTAATTCAGCTTGTACATTGGACAACAGGAAGAGACCTGTTCTACGTGCACTGCAAGTTGGATCTCAGTTGTGATCTCATTCATAAAGTCATGATACCAGAGACAGTAGTAATATCAAAAGTAATACACACACTTCAGAATGGAAAGGCTAACGCTGACATAGCCCAAGTACAACTCCCACCCTCTCCCTCCTAAAAAGCCTAACAACAGCTAAATATAATGCACAACACAAAATTATGCAAAAAACCTTAGACTACATTCATGACATAACTTCCAGAAGGAAAGCTGTGCTAGCAATTATACAACCCTTGCATTTAACATCAAATGGCAGCAAAGTCCAAAAATGTGCTTCCTCCCCCCATCAATTACAGGTAAAGATTTTCAGAGTTATGCAAAAAAAAAAAGGAATGATTTTATTATGACTTTCAGTGAGTTATTAACTGATGTCAAATTTGGAAAGGTAGTTTTAAGTTTAAAAACAAAGAGTGTCCCTGCAGCTCCACTTCCAAGTAAGTTATTTCCTACCTGACTCATCGTTGAAAGAAGTGAAGCTGATTAGCATTTGCACATTCACTTCACCACAGCCGTTTACCAAAAGTCTGAAATCTTCTGCTGTCAAATCTTCTAATGAATTCTTTGGAAGTACATCCAGGAGACCCTTCCTCATTGCCTGAAGTGAAAAACCACGAGATTCATTATAGCTCCATCACTCTCAAAACACATCACTGAAAAGTTCCATGTGAAATTCCCAACTCAAAATTCATTCTTCTCCTGGCTTCTCTTTTCTTTCAAAGCTTTACATGCCAGATGTAAAATTCTCTGAAAGAAAGAACTGCATCCATCTTTGAAACCCTGCCAACCATTCCTACAAGAAAGCAAGAATAGTTTGAACTAATACTTCACCAGGAGCAGAAGCAAATGCACTGCCCAATACTAGGAGTTCAGGAATTTTGCTGAGCTGTAGTGAACCTGAGGAGAATGAATGAAAAATTCACCTTGCGTGTATTACTTTGACTTTGCTTCCTCAGACACTTACCAGCTCTGCCTTAAAAATGTTCTACACACACATGCATAGATTTTAGGTAAGTTAGCAGTATCCTGAAAAGACTGGATATTCCATTTTCAGCATGGAAGCACAGGAATAAATCTGGTTTAGTAAATTCCCAAATGAATGCAAATATTCAACAAGAATAAACAAGAATGAAACTACCAATATAGGCAGACATGGAGATCAAATAACTTCAATTCCAGGACTATGTTCTCTCTCTGACAATTTTGGACCTAAACTGCAAAGAGGCATCCCAGCAGTCTGCTGGTTTATCTTGAAGTGCAGCAGGAACCCACAGGCAGCAGAAATGACCAAGTTTAGATGTAGTACATGACAAAGAGTGAGTGGTTCCTTCGTTAACTGTTTGCAAAATTAAATTTTCTGTTAACTTTCATTTTGATTTGATTTTTGAAACCCTTTTATTTTTAATATAGTTTAATACAGTCAATTGCTTAGTTTTCTTGCCAAGCTAGTAAAGTAAGAAGAGTTGTATGTTTCATAGCCAATTTTTCCTTCTAAAACAAAAGCACAAGTCAGAAGTTCCAGATGATTTATATAGAAAACTTTGTCATTTCTTTTTAATTTTTTTATAAGTCTATAAAAAACCCCAACCCCAAACAACAAAGCTGACAGATTATGAAAACAAATTAGCACCATTTCCAAAAGCAAAGCACGAATTCCAAGAGGATGCATGCTACTTGAGCTCAAGAAATGAAGAGATATGCTTAACCAATGAGGTGAAAGTTAAAAGAAATTATCTTTCCTTCTGAGAAAAAATGAGAAATCACTCCAAGTACTCAGCTTTCATGGTACTGCAGAAACAGTTATACACAATTACCAAAAAATAGGAAATTCAGTATTTTTAATCAATTAAAACTTCAGGAGAAACCTGATGAGCAGTACCATAATGAGGAGAAGAATTCACTGACAGAAACCATAAAGAATTTTGTTTGGTTGGGTTTTTAGTTTTCTTAAAAACACTCCACCAAAGACTTACATGTAGAGGCTGTTCTGCTACTACCAACATTCGGTGTTCTGCGTATTTCCGGACATACTCATATACATTCTGAGGAGTGACTGGTATATTTACACCATTGGAAATGAGTTCCACCTATGGCAAAGTAACAAGGACCATTTAAAAAGACAAAAAACAAACAAACAAAAAAGAAATAAAAAAGAAAGAAAAAAAAAGAGGGGAAAAACAAAAGGAAATGAGATTATTACAACCACTATGTTATGCTGCAGTGATTTATTGCTTAATATCTCTCTAAAAACAAGCAACATTTACTAGCTTTAAAGATGGCCTAGGATTGATTATGCTATCCAGGCTTTATGGTAAGCTTTACATCACCTTCAAGGAAAAATCCCTATGCTTCAATGTCTAAGAGGAGCACTGTATGAATCTAAGAAGGGTAAAGCATTATCTCAGCCATCTAAGGAGAGCGTGGATTATGTGTAGACTGCAACCTGCATAAGCTGAATTCTGAAGCTACAGAGACACAGGTTTGGCTGTGCTTACCTGCCCTCCACCCTCCTCCTTGCACAGGTCTATTGCAAAGGCCAAGTCCATTGCTGCAAACACTGCATCAGCATCTGTGCTCTGGGAAGCAAGGATAAGCTGCCGAAGGCTTTCATACATAACTGGATCGAAAAAGGCAAAGTCATGCCAGTTCACCTACAAAAAGAGAGATGTTTGGAACATACTGAGGATTAAGAATATCTTCAAAACTCTGTGATCTGTACCTAATCTGTGCACAGGCATAGAGCAGTGCACAACTCATGTAACAAAGCATGCAAACACTTGGAAATAAAGGCCAACTCCTACTTCCAGCCTGCTCTTGAAGCTACATCAAAACAATCAACTGAGAAGCATCAGCAGAACATAGAGACTTGTAAAGGCACAGAGGTTACAAAGAAAATTTATAGAGCTTCTTTAAAAAACAAATTCCACATGTCACCTAGATCAACACAGATTTGATGGAGGTTAACAAGTCAGAAACAATCTGCCTGATGGCCTGGTAGCTACATATCAGACTTTCCAACAATCCAAACACCAGTGTCTGCTTATTGCTGTTTTCTGCAGTTTCCTTTTTTGTTTGTTTTTTTTTTGTTTGTTTGTTTGTTTGTTTTTAATCAGCCTGGAGAGAAAAAATCATCTATTAACTAAGCCTAACTTAAATATTCTTTGATGCATCCAACATGTAATTAGGTGGAATGCACATTCAAGAAGGAAAACCTTAAGGAAAGAATTAGAAAGGAGTTTCTTTTGGAAGGTATCAGGAGACACCTGGAGGCACAGCCTTCTGCCATTAATCCTTTGTCATTCATTTTGGGTAGCTGATGATGCAATCAACATCACTTTAAAGGAAAGATCAGCAGTTACAAACCTTGGTTGCATCAGACAGAACTTAGAATGCATGAAATGTACAGCACATAATTAGTGTTTATTGGGGTGGAGAAGCATTTTTCCTTCTGAATTAAATTATACCCACACTTGGGACAACATTTAATTAAAATTCAGTAAGTTCTCTCAAATACTGAGGGAAATGCTTTTGATAAATTGAAATGCTGTTGCCTACGCTACTCCAACACTAATTCTCCAAGTCTTCAAGCTCAGGAAGAGACAAGAGGGGGAGGCTGCCAGCTGTTTCTGAAGAATGTCAAACACTAACCTATTACATATTATTCCATAGTCAAATACCTAATTTTCTAGTACATCCATGTAGTTTTGACCTTCAAATTAAAGTTCCATTATCAACTTTGCTAGTTAATATGTGCATGTTATGGGGAAAAAAAAAAGCAGGTTTTGAAGGTAAGATTTTATGTGATTAAAGATTTCTCTGTTCAGCTTACCTTTCTGCCAAGAAGAACTTTGATTACGTGTCTATTTAATGTGATGGGACAGAGTTCA
The DNA here is from genome assembly GCF_027791375.1 of Indicator indicator. Classification (NCBI taxonomy): domain Eukaryota; kingdom Metazoa; phylum Chordata; class Aves; order Piciformes; family Indicatoridae; genus Indicator; species Indicator indicator. The sequence goes on from NC_072021.1 coordinate 124,798, forward strand.
TTCTGCAACAAGCACAATCCTAGGATTCTGAAAAGAAATGTTTGGGGTTTGTTTTGGTACAACAGGAATTCCCTTGGAGATCTTTTAGCAAAAGCACATTAAAGAAGTAAAAAAGCTGCAGCTAGCTTTCCTGCACTAGCAATTCTCAAAAGAAAATCAGGGTCATCTAAAAATTTCTAAAAGAGACTTTCTGCAGTATAAAACTTCCAGATTGTAAAAAGACCAAACCAAAACAACAAAAAACCCCAAATAAACAAAAAAAAAAATCAGGAAAGAACGCCCTCAAGTTCACATGTACACATTCCCCACTGTTTAGGTGCAGGTGAGAAAGAAAGAGCATAAAAGTAATGAAGTTTTTGCTTTGGATTCATTGGTAATTTCCTTGGTATTTTGTACATCTGCCTCTTACATTTCTACAGAGTAGGAAGTTAGCAGTAGCCTACCTGCCAATGTTTCTGAAACAGTTCAGCCTTGCTTCTGTGTTTTTACCAGGTCTTGGTGTATAAAACCCTCGTTTTCCAGGTTGGTAGAAAAGCGGTGCATTGTCATCTCCATCATCTGTATCATCTAATTCCATATCTACCACGCTGCGGCTGGAACCATGCCGCTTTCTGTTTTCCTGTTTGGAAAGTCAGAACAGCAATTAACAAGCTTACTTCTAGCTACTGGCATGCATCAACAAGCTATCTGCTGCTAGACCCCAGATTCAAGTTCCATTGGTAAAGAATTTCCATTATGTTGTCTAATGGTAACGTTTTGTACTTTACAGTAATCACTGCTTAAACTTTTCAAAAGAAAGAGGGGAAAAGCAGCAGCGAGAGAAGAGGGGAAAAGCAGCAGCGAGAGAAGAGGGGAAAAGCAGCAGCGAGAGAAGAGGGGAAAAGCAGCAGCGAGAGAAGAGGGGAAAAGCAGCAGCGAGAGAAGAGGGGAAAAGCAGCAGCGAAAAAAGTAACTCCACAAGATTATTAAACAGAACTTTGTCTTGTGTGATAAAGGAGGGCTTAAGCTTTTGAAATTAACTGATACAACTGAATGTTAAATGAATTTAATTTGTGCAACAGTTCATTACCTGCACTTTATCTGAAGAGTCTAGCAATCCAAGATCCAATATACTGTCAGCACCATTCTCCCTTCAAAGGAAAGGGGGAAAAGGAAGAAAACAAACAAACAAACAAAAACCAGCAGAGTTAATTTCACATTAAGGACTTGTCATATTCTGAAACTAGATTAAACTGAAGTCAATGAGTCACTTGCCCAAAGAAAAATATCTAGAACGAAGCAAGGAATAAGTTACATGTGTTGGAATGAGATGCAGCACAGTACAAGTGCTTTAGCCACAAAAATCAGTTTTCTTATCTAAATCCTTGGTACTTTACCTGCCATGTGCAATAATGAGTTCCATTGCTTCATCAACTCTTGCTCTAAGGGAATCTTCACTGGCTAGTAATAGAAGCAGCTGAGCAGGGGACAATTCCAACAACATTCCTGTGATTTTACTTGCAAATGCCTGGGGATAAGGAATGGTAACAAGTCTTACTATTCTCATTTTCAATTATGAATTTATGGAAGCTTTAATATTTTAAATCTAGAATGCATTACAAGGTACCTCCTAGGCTAAACAACAGATTACAGAACCAAGACCTTTTTCATTTCATTTTCATTGTCATTTCAACAGCCCTACATGTTCTAATATTCTCAGTTACGTTACTCAACGATGGAGAAAGGAAATTAATTATTAAAAAACGCCAAGAACAATGCACTGCTACGTGTATTAGAGCTATAAGGCTTACTGGTTGCATTGCTTGCACTCGAGGGTAGAGCCTTTCCCCAAGGGCTTGTCTGTGTGCTGGCAGAGGATCGGGGTCATCGCTAGGGTTTCCTTCTGACGCTGGTCTAAAAGGCCGTGTGTCAATGGAAAGTTGTCTTCTAAAGTCCCTTAAGAAAATGAGCGCAGTTTGTACTCATCCCAGAGGAAACACCCACAAATCTTCTGGCACAATACCATTTGCACACAGAGTCAAAATAGCATTAGCTTTTTATGCTGTAATAGGAGTGCTGCTCATAGCTGCTTGGAGAGAATGATTCAGAAACAGAATGAACCAGAGATTTTAATACTAGCAGTATTTTGAGTACAGCAGTCAGACAAGCCACCAACAGCCATGTTGTTTCTAAACCACCTCACAATTTATTCTAGTGCACAAGATTTTAGTATTGTTTGAGCAACAAAGATTGACGCCTGTCCAGGTTAAGTTTTTGTTCTGTTTTTTCCTTTCACAAGAAGCTGTCAAGGGATGCAGCCAAGACACAGAGCTGAACCAGCCAGTGGGTATCCAATGCTAGCTATATAAGGGAAGGGCTGGCTGGGACAAAGTGGGGGGGTGCTTTGACCTTGTGACTATGACTTGGCAAATTCTCACTGGGGCCAGGTCAAGGTGGATTTCTGTTTCTCTTTGTACTCTTATATTAAACTCTATCTGAACCCACAGGACTTTGCCTTTTTCTTCCAATTCCCCTTCCCCTTTCAGCATGTGGGGGTGGGCAGCTGAGTGAGTGTCTGTGTGCAGTTCAGCTGCCAGCTGGGACTGAACCATGACAATCCTTTTTTGGGTCCAACATTGACATAACAAACCAAAACGATAACCCTATCCTAGCTGAACCCCAAACAATGACATATGATTGAGACAATCTATCAATACTAAAGTAAGCATAATTATTCTTTGAACAATCAAAGTATATAATGAATTTCAATAAAATTGTATCAATAAATCAATAAATTGCTCCTGAGAGCTAAAAAAGACAAACCCTGTTAATTTGAGGAAGTATCTTTCCTGAAGATAACCCAAGCAATTATTCTCTTTGTCAGAGCATCCCCAACAGATTAAAAATGCACCACTTACCTATCCCTATCTCTTCGAGAACCAGCTCGTAAGCCACTACTTCTCCGCATTTCTCTCTCTCGCTCCCTTTCCCGATCTCTCTCTCCCCTATTTCGCAATCTCTGCATGAGACCTGAAGGGGAAAAATCCTCATGAGCTTAAACATCTTTGTATTTCCCTCTCCTATCTAAGTTTCAGTGTAAGGAGGGCACAGTTTTCCTTGGAAGACAGCTTGAAAGTCATCAATGAGACAGAACCACTCTACTTAAAACTAATGATTTGGGTTCAGCCAAGCTTAGGAAATATGAAGTCTTTGTACTAACTTCCAAATGCCAAAATGCTTCAAGAGTTTATACATACTTTCAAAAACATTAAAATCTATTTGTGATAAGCCAGATGGAAAAGCCATCAGGGTCACAGGATTTCAGGGTTTGGAAGGGACCTCTGGAGATCTTTGAGTCTAACCCCCAAGCCAGAGCAGGACCATCTAATTTAGCACTCTTAGTAAGCTCTTAGTAGCTAAAATCTTGACAGTTATTAACATCTGAAAAGAAAGATGCTCAAAAAAGCTGAGAGTTGTTTGGAAAAAAAACAAAAACAAAACAGAAACCCAAAAAAGCTATTTTCTTGCCTCAGAGAAGTAACACGCACAATTTTCACTGAGCTGAGCTAAGAAGAGAAACCTCTGAGCAAATCAATGCCAAGTATTTCAGTGTGGAAAAAGCACCCAAGGCTTAACTGCTGTGCATGACTTACTCGTATGGGTCCCCTTGTTGGCGTTCTGAATGCAATCCAGGTTTGGCAGCTTCTCGTTGGACAGAAAAGCCTGGGCAATAGCCGTGTAAAAGCTACGTGCTACGCCGCTGCCCTCTCCTGGCTCATCCTTAAAAGTAACTTTTACTCTGTGTACAGCCATAGGAGTGGTAGCACACCTGCGACCAAAATGATTGTTGAGCTGCCTCATGGTTTGCTGAATAAGAAGATCTCTGTCTCGATCAACCTAGTGAAAACACAAAGAAGTTTTCTTTTCTTGGATTCGAGCTTCACAAGAAGTTTCTGGCCTCTTCTGCACAGACTAAGAATAAACCAATTACACTCTGAAAAACTACAGGATAATTACAAAACAGTAAGGTTTAGGACACCTGCTTGCAGACTCTGAAAGATTTCTATCAAGTCACTGCAATACTTCAGGTTTCAATGAAAACAAATTCAGAAGCTAAATGAACATTTTACCTCCAATGTTAAATCCCTGGATTGCTGGTTTCTAAGTTTTTCCATCTCCCTGCGGAATTTTGATTCCTTCACTTCAAAGCCACCTAATTCAGTCAGTATCTTAAAAAGAAAAAAAAAAACAACCAACCAAACAAACAATAAGTAAACCAAACCCAAAATAATGAGGAAAGTTCACAATGTAGTTGTAAGAGGAACTGTCCTTCCAGTGGGACACACATACCGATCCAGGCTCTGCTCCAACATCTTCCATGAATACTCGACCAAACAACTCTAAGGAAAGGCGCCAACGCCCCAGCAACATGTCATGAGATATTACCATGCCCATGAAGCTACACTGTGGCCTGACAGGAGGGAAGACAAACAAAACCAAGTTGAATTTTAGACACATTTTGTGTTTATTTCTGATAAACACCACCACAGCACAGTAAGTCGGTGGACACAAACACAGGAAGCTGCTATGAGTTCCAGGTTAAACAAAATGAAGTGCAAAATTTTAATTTCTGAAGTGAAATTACTCTGAAAGCATGGAACTTCACTGCTGCATGGAATTCATTGTGATTGGTCTCCCTGCAATCAAAACCTAATTTTTTTTTAAAGCTGTTTTTCAAACTGAGGGCAACTCAATACCTAACTGCATAAAACATGGTCAGTATCACCAAGATGTCAGTTCCGATTTTGACAGTTAGTAAAGAGCTTTTATAGAACCATAGAATGGTCTGGGTTGGAAGAGACCTCCAAAGGTCATCTAATCTAACCGCCTCTGCAGTAAGCAGGGGCACCCCCAACTAGATCAGGTTGCCTAGAGCCCTGTTGAGCCTTACCCTGAATATTTCCAGGGATGAAGCCCTAAACCCCACCCTGTGCAGCCTGTTCCAGTGTTCCATTATGCTCATGGTGCAGAACTTGTTCCTAACATCCAATCTAAATCTTCTGTGCTCTAGTTTGAAGCCATTGCCTCTCATCCTATCACTACAGGCCTTTGTAAACACTCTCTCTCCATCCTTCTTGTAGGCCCCCTTCAGGTACTGGAAGGCTGCAATTAGGTGTCCCTGGAGCCTCCTCTTTTCCACGCTGAACAACTCCAGCTCCCTCAGCATCTGTCGTTGTAGCAGAGGTGCTCCAACCCCAGATCATTTTCATAGGGCCCTCCTCTGGCCCTACTCCATCAGGTCCATGTCCTCTTATATTGAGGGCTTCAGAGCTGGATGCAGTACTGCAGGTGAGGTCTCACCAGAGCACAGCGGCAGCATCACCTCACTTGATCTGCTGGCCACGCATCTTCTGATGCAACCCAGGATACTACAGTTTGCACAGACCTCTTTGAAGACTGTTCAAACTGTTTGTTTTAAAAGATACCAAAAAAAACCCTCCATTAATTCAAACAAAAGTAACCTACTAATTTTAAAAGACTTTCCAGAGACTTTAAGATGACTTTGTTAAGTAACTTTTAAGTCAAACTACCTGAAAGATGTGAGAGGTGGTCCTTCGCTTTCTGTCAACCCTATCTCTGCCAGCAAGCTGCTTTTCAGTTGTGCTGCAAGATCATGAGCTGAAGGTCCTGGCTTTGAGCTCTCAGATTCTTCTGTAGGCACGTTTTGTTCCTCCCCTTCCTTCTTTTGCCGATTTTGCATGCTCATAACATTTTTTAAGTTGGCAGCATAAGACATTTTAGTTGGAAGAACCTAAACAAAAAGTAAGATTTAATTGCATTTTCAAAGCACTTTAGATGGCCTTTTCAGGATTATCTATTTATTTTTAAACCACAAAGTAGGGAGCACTGTAGTGGACCTATTAAAATATAGTAACTTCAATCATTTCAACAAAGATGGAAAACCATTTTCTTAATTTACGTTTGCATTTCATACATTTGCCATTTAATACTCAGTCTATAGGCAAGTTGAATCTAGTAGCCTGTAGGGAGAAGTTAATTCTTCTTATCACAAATAATGATATCATTGGCATTTCAAAATTAAGTTGAGATTGTACTGCAGCCTTTACAAAACATATATTGTCTGAAACCTGACATAAATCAGTAACCATAAAAGTTCCTACATTTAAAAACAAAAATTAAAGCATACTTTCCATAAAAAGTCCAAGTAATCAGACTTGATGGGCTTTTAAATTATCATTCTTACAATCCTCTGAAAATATGGATGTGTCTCTTTAAGGAATGAAGGTATTAACTAAAATTACCCTATTATTTACAATAATATAGCCTTTAAATCTACCTCGAGGCAGTTTCTATCCACTGTAACTTCCATTAAGCACTTCCCGCTGTTGGCAGAAGATGAATACAGACCCTGGCTCGGTCTGCCAAACAGATCCTCTTTGCGTGCATTTGGCTGAAAATGAACAAAAGCATTCTGGGTAAATAATATATTTCAGTTAGAAATGAAAAAGCAAACTGCAGGTTTCTGCCAGAACATCATCTCTGATGTCACCTGTAATAGATGGGGCTGGTCTGCCAGGGGGATGGCCTCTGCCAGAGGAACCTCAAAAGGATTGGGTGGAATGCAACCGAGGAAGGTCATAGAGTCTGATCGTCTGAAAAATGGATGGTTTTGGCCAGTCTCTGCTGGGAGGGAGTCGTCATCTTTGTCATTGAGTGTGGCACCTAAATACAAAAAGATTTCAAGTCAATTTTCACAGTTATAAAAGCAGAAGATTTAAAATACCAAATATGAATACACTCCTCTTAGCTCTCTGACTGGTAGAGCACCTCTGCAAATGTAACACTTCCACAAACCTTCTATTTGTGCCAAGTTGCTTAGTCAGTGCTTTCACTCTTTTTACTGCAACTAGCTTTACTGAATATGCACTCCTATGCTGTATGTACTTAGTGTAAGGTATACATCCTACCATTTGCAGCAGCAGTCCCACCAGACCAAAAGAAAAATCAGTTTAATTCAAATTTTCAGTTCTGTCATTGTAAAGGCACAGATTTTGCAGGTCAGAGGAAAAGGAGACAAAAAGAGGGCACCGAAACAAGAACAGGCAATGGCAGAAGAAATTTAACAATGGTAAGAATCTTGCAAACATATACGAGCAGCAAAATTTATTGCAAACCTCAATCAGCTAAAGGGGCAAAAAAAAAAAAAAAAACCACACAAGAAAGTGTTGTGTTTTGCCACCCTGTAGAAGTGTTTCTGTATACTAACTTTGATTGGTGTCATCATCATTTTCATGCTCCGAATCTTCATTGTCAAGACCCAGTTCCAAAAGTTCCCGCGTTCTTTTAAAAAAACAGAAAGAAAGGAAGAGTCAATCCTCTTGAAGAAAACATTAGGTTTAACAATATCCATCTCTAGCAATCAATAAAAGCAAGAGTTTATCTAATCAGAGTTGTACATAATATAAAATTCAGTCTAAAGCCAAAGTACTGTAGAGTACTTCCTATATACTCCACTGGCTGTGTTACTTGCACACTTACTACCTTACAGTCATTTGGCCACCTACCAAGTCTTCAGACAGTGACAATGTCAATATCGAAAACTAGGAAGCCTGTAGGAGTGGCAGCCTCAGTACCTTTTTCGTTCCAGCTGAGGTGTATCCAGTGTTGTCTGTTGATTCATTGCTTTAATCCAATAAATAAGGGCTTGAAAAACATATGCTACATGTTTCAGTGAACAAACATCTAGGACGGGCAGCACATCCGAGTGCTCGTCGTTGTGTGAGCGCATCAGAGAGAGAGCGTAGTTGAGGAAATCTCCACGCGCTGACATCATCCCCTGACGGGCACTGAGCAAAGTAGCACGTCTGGTGACAGGAAAGGATTGAACTCAGGGATCAGGCAGCACAGCAGATGGCATCCTTCACATATTGTATAGGTGGAAAACCTCAAAATCCTCTCCCACAAGCCCAGCGTGATGATGAGAGCAACAGTCATAGTTTTATGCTTTACTGCAAAGCACTGAGATGCAGAATATTATAAAGAGCTGATTCTTGAGGTGAATATGGTACATGAGAATACACAAAACAGCAGCAAGGACACAGGTAGCCAACTAAAGCAAGCAGTAACTCCACTGCCGCACTACAAAACTGTGTTCCTAAGACGTCAGTGAACAAGATTTGTCTGTAAAACTGCTAACACATATTGCATGTAGCAATCAAACCATTTTCATACCTTCTCCCCTCGAGTGTTCTTAGGCTAGCTTCTTCACGGGTTGTCATCCTTTCCCTTCTGGCTGAGTTCTGAGAGGCATGGAGAGGATGATTGGGGTGCCCAGGGTCACCAGCAGATGCCAATGCAGAACCATAACGCAGCTGAGCTTCAGTAGAGTCCATGATACTAACCATCCAGTTCCAAGTAGGAATAAGCTTTTCTTCTACGTAATTCTACAGAAAAAGAGAACTGATGATGAGAATGCAATTTCAATCCAAGCCTCCATTCTGGCTTTCACAGTTACTCTGACTCCCTATAAACAGTGAGACTGTAAAGCCACATTCAAGAACAAACAACGGCAGTTTCCAAAAGCTCTATTGAGGCTGCAAATTTACTGCAGTAGCATGCAGGTGCCATCACTTGATGCCTTGGTGTCTGTAAAGCATTCTCACCATCCCTCTCTCCCTTCTGAGCATCTCTTTTACTCCGCACCTTATGACCACCCAGCATCTCCCAGGCACACACATCCTGGGCACTTTGGTCCACATACTTTGGTTACATATACTTTCAAAAACCAAAAATCAAGAGCACTGTACCAAAAAATATGCAAGTTACAGAAAAAGGATGATCAAGTTCCTGAAAGAAGGGACAGCAAACAGTACATTTACCTGTACAAATCTTTTACCTCATGTAATTATTTGTCCCTTATTAACTTTCTTCTTTTATAGACTCAACAGTTCACATAAAAAACACCAGGGTAAAAAGTTCTCTTAGTAGAGACCACCACTGTCTCCAAAGCAGTCAGTCTTGACTTAACTACTATACAGGTATCAGTCAGACTTAGCTGAAAAAAATAAAAACCCCAGAAATTCCTTTTTTTGGAAGAGCATGTATCTAAAATATAGACAATTTAACTGAATTAGTAACTACAGCTACTTCAGCCTACACTATCCCTCATATGAGGAGAGGCTGAGAGAGCAGAGAGAGTTTATAGTCAAAACAACTCAGCAGCATCTTATCAATATGTATAAATAAAAAGGTACAAAGTATCTCTCTTATCAATGATATCAATGGACAAGAGGCAATAGGCACAAAATGAAATACTTGAAAAGTCAATTTAAACTCAAGAAAAATTGTGGGTTTTTTTTTTTCTATGAAAGCAGTTAAACACCAGGATGTCCAGAGCAGTTGTAGAGTCTCCAACCCTGGAGATATTCAAAACCTAACTGGACACAGTGCTGGGAATTTGGACTAGACAATCTTTAGAGGCCATTTCTAACCTCAACAATTCTGTGATTTTACCTAAAAACCCCACCTACATTGAATTATATTTCTTTACAGACATCTGGATGTTCTTACCTGCAAGTTAACTGCATCCTGGTAAGTCAGCTTCACTGCAGCTGGGATCTGGGAGTATACTAAATGATTGTACTTGGGAATCAGACCCATGAGGTCAGATATCTGCCGTATCACAATACTGTATGCTCTTGCTAAACTGCTTGCAGATGTTAAATAGCTGCTTGCATTGCTGGCTTCAAGCGCTGCAGCTGCTGCTGCAGCACTCGTACTGATGGTACCACTGCGACGTAGGTTTGATGGATCAATGTAAATCAAGCCTGCTGAACTTGCTAAACAGAAAAGAAAGCATGACATTAATGATTTTGTTTAACCTTTGCTACATATTTTACGTATTGACTAGCACTGTGAACGTTTCTAGAAATAAAGTTGTAACTATTACAAACATCACAACTGCAACTGGCAAAAAACAACTAGCTCCAATAAGCAGATTCTTTACCTTCTTATTAACTACAAGACAGCCTTCCTTTTTTAAATCCAAACCTGGAACTGCAACAGTCAAGACAGATCAGCACTGTCCTTCTAAGACAGGTAAGATTTCATCTTTAAGACAACAAACTAAAATGAAGGAACAAACCCAGAGTTAACTAAGTCATGGCTGTGTGTTACTCGGACTTGCCTGCTGGGGCTGACGTACTAGAGGGAGCAGTGCTAGTAGTCCTCTGGTTTTGGGTATTACGTACAGCCCACTGCATGGAACGGGGAGCTTGGGCAGCACCATTGGCATGGGAGCTATTTGTGGTTCTTTCCAGAGGCTCATCAAGCATGAAGGTCTCCTGCTCTATGTCATCACTCTGACTGCTGCTGCTATCCGAGTCACTGGAGTCATTTGACTGAGAGTCGTCTTCAGAAAAAAACGCTGGAACGCTGCTAGCTCCTGTTGAAGACAAGAAGCAGTAAAGAGTAACTGGCAGTTGCACATCTGTGCCTGTGTACAGGTGTCATGCCAGCATTCCAAACAACAAATACCAGAAAGGCTGAAGTACCACTGCTGAAAATATTTTAATAAATTATCCTAATTATAATTTAATTATAATTTAATTAATTATAATTAATTTTATATATATATAAAAATAATTATAATTTAATTTAATAAATTATCCTAACATAAGGTTAATTTTCTATTGGTTTCACAGGAAAAAAAAAAAAACAAAACCAACAACAACAAAAAAACTGTTCACATTTCAAAAGGTTAGGAAGCAATTTGATTTTCAGTTTCTTCACTGGTTCTGCCCCCAGGCAATGAATTCTAAAAACTATGCTTCCAAACTGGACAGCAGAGCAGTTGCTTTCAAAAAGCCTTAAAATGATTGTTGAGGTTTTGGTTTAAACAGTATCTAACTTCTACACTAAGAATGAGTAAAAACATTTTACTTCACAAGGGTGCAAGGTGATTTTTGGTTAACACATGCAGAAGCTCCACAGGAGCAAGATAGGCCACACTGGAACACATATCCTCCAAAATGTCAGCACAGTATAATTACAGGCAAAGGAAAAGCAAAGGAAAAACAGGAAACATGGGGAAGGCAGAGGTGGGAAGGAAGAAGCTGAGAACAGAAAAAAAAAAAAAAACCAAAAAAAAAACAAAGGGAAAATAAGCTTACAAGGGCAAAGTATTTCTTAAATGTCATAACCAGGTAATCCTTGTTCTAGCCAATCTAGCCATGAAGTCATTTATTTCTCTGAAGTGCTCCAGGTTCCAAGGCAAGAAATAGTATTTTTAGGTGAAGCTAGTTCTGCCCTTGTTAAAGCCGTATTTCTTTTTCCTGTCCAACAATCTTTAAATGCAAACAGCTGGATTAAAGACAAGATGACGTGGTGTTACCTGCTTCTGAGCCAGCAGTGGCTGCAGTGACAACACTCCTGCGCCCACTAGCATTGTCCTGATTACTGTGGTTACTCTCACTATCACTTTCTGTTTCAGCAGCAGCTAGCAAATCCAACTCCATATCACTGCCTACAAAAACAAAATACAAAACATTTCATGGTTAGGAAAAAAAAATTAAAAATGGAATGACTGTAGTGACTCTTAAAAGACATTAAACAAAACCCAGAGCCTCTTATAATAGCAGAAGTGAATGGATATGCAGGGAGAGGTTATAAAAGCAGTGTGAAGATGCAGTAATACCTGAAGTCTATTTTCTTATTTTCCAACAATTAACAATCCCTGGTCCTCTCACTTTTTTACTGCACATACACATTCAAGACACACTCGGAATTAAGGCTTCAGGGCTTCAGAATCAGTCACTCAAACCAAAAAGACTCCACAACTCTTCATGCACATGTATTCGGACAATTAACCATACCCTGTTTCAAAAGAGTATCTAAGGAATACCTAATTAAAAAATACAGGTTCTATTCAAATTTAAGTTTTGAGAATGAAATGACCTGAATACTCAGCAAGTGAATTAACAGATTCCCTGTAGTGTAAACACGAAGAGCAGTCAGAAAATGAAGATAAACTTTTGTCCAGTCATGGCTTTGGGCCATCTAATCCCAAACAAATAGCGGACAAGTTATATTAATGGCAACAATTCCTATACATAATGGATTAATTCTGCCTACAAAACATTGAAGTGTAATCTAATATTTTGCGATGGGTTGAAAAACTAGCTCACTCTGATTCAGATCCCTTTTGACAACACATCTACCATAAACACCATTCTGTCATTAGCTATAAAGAGCTAGTCCTTCAAGTAGTCCATGTCAACAACATTTTATAGTAGCAAACACAAGAGACAAAACCAGATAGAGTTGAACAAGTATATAACAACATTTGTTGGTTTGTTTTTTTTAATTCTTTGGTACCTTAAAATTTAAAATGTTTACCTACTTGCCTACTACAAGTTATCTATAATTATACTCATCTCCTTCTGCAAGATGCCATGGAAGTCTGCCTAATCCTTGTCATTGGGACTCCAAAGGTTATCTTTTTGATGCACCATTTGCTCATCCAAGCAGCAATGTGCATGATGTACATTATACATACCATCTTCATCATGCTCATCATGCTGCCCTTCTGCTTCAGCATTTTCTTCACCATGTTCTTCTTGTTCATCATGATGGTCTTCTTCACCAGCTACCCCCTCAACCACCTCAACCTGGAAAGAGCATTGTAGTTTTATGCTAGAGTATCTTCCATAATCTATTTTCAAAAACTCAGTTCAAAACTTGATTTAAAAAACAAGAAACAGAAAAAACACACATAAAAAAACCCACTCAACTGAACTTAGGTTAACAGAGAATGAACTCACAGCTACAGCAGCTGTACATAGTTCTACAGTGCAGTGTGGTGGACAAAAATCCACATCATCAGGCCCATAAACATAACACAACCTTGAACATTAGATTTTAATGCTGAAAGGGTAAAACTGGCTATAAAACCTAGAATTGGTTTCTAAGTATTGAAGAGATCATCCTGGTAAAAGACTCTCTAGCACTCTAACAGAAGCTACATAATAGCAACCATTTGCTAAAAGACTCAACTAAAGGAAATGACAGAAGTACTTATTAGCACTCTAAATCATACTGCTACACTGCCAAATGTAAGGCACTCAGTATACTCAGAGAAGGATAAATATTGCTGAATACAAAACAACGATTACAGAGCTCTGTTAGAACAAAAGGCTTAAGGCACATTAGAATGTTATGAACTATTAAGCCAGTTATCTTCTGCAAACTGGAGGTCCTGGTGCATGGATTTCTGGTTCAGATGCTGAAGCATGTGTTGATGTATTATGTGCCATACCAAATCAGCAAACTGACCTCTTCCACATCTGCTGAAACGATATCATCTTGTTCTTCATCCCTGCCACGAACGGGTTGTGACTGGCTGATTCGCCTCTGCTGAGGATTCCTTATAATATAAGATGACTGAGATTGACTGGAACTTGAAAAATAAACAAACAAAAAGACAAAAAATTGATTTGGACCTCTGGATGTCACTACAAGCATACTGCAGTAGAAATCTGCTGTTAAAATGCTTGTCCAGAATAAGAAGCCTTACTCTAGTTCTGTTAGTGAAAAGCAACACCACCCGAAACAAAAAACACCTTTAACAAGTCTTTGAAAAGAACTTTAGGAAATTTTACCTGCTAGACTGGTCAGATGATGGCCTGGGTGGCAGAGGCTCCACAGAAAACAGTTCTTCACTTCCTTGCATGGCATCTATGCTGGTGCTAGCAAGAGTAAAGGGTGCTGTGGGTCGTGCGATCCCCATCCTGACTGGAATAATTAAAGATTCTGCTACATTGCACAACTCTTCAACAGCATAGGGCAATAATGCCTGGAACACACGTTTACATTTTCCAATTGGCTGGGGAATAAAATTGCTGGGGGGGGGGGGGAGGGGAAAAAAAAATGGAGAAAGGAAGGTCAAACATGTCCTTTTGGTTTTTTCTGAAAAAATAACGTATGGTAATACAGGTTTGGTTGGGTTTTTTCTAGTACCCAAAAAAAGTCAAGACAATTGTGCTTAGATACATGCAGTTACTCAAGTCAGTAACAAACATTTATCATTTAACAACCAGAAACAAAGGTTGGATATCTAAATCTACAACTGAAAGACAACCACAGATGTAATCTGAACATGTTAAAAACTCCTACTTCCAAAAATCCTAACATTTTAAACGCAAAAGCTCAGTATGAACATTTGAGTTTAACAAGCATTGTATTGAAAAGCTACTTGACATACCAGCAGCTACTGTGCAGTCCTGAGGTTTGCACCTTTCCACACAGTGCTGGCTACAGATTGCAAATTAATTCAGATGCTTCTAACTACTGTTGATTTGTATCAACTAATTCAATAAGAGAATAAATATTTCAAACTTAAACCACACATACACACACACACACAAACACACACTTACTTTTTCTTCTTGGAGGAAGCCATTTCCACACTAAGAATGACAAACACTCTTGCCACAGAACGCAGGAATCTCATTGTAACAGCAATAGCTTCTTCTCTGCGTCCTGGTGTGTACTTGTTTTGCAATTCCTTCACCAGAGTACCCAGCAAAGTATCTAAGAGCTGCAGAAAAAGGTCATTACAATACAATAATGGTGTGTAGTTCAGAAGGAGGAAGCCAGACAAATTAAGGTGCAAAGGGAGACCACATTCAGAAACAGTATAAATTCACAAAACCCCAACTAACTTCAAGTTATTTTCAAACTAGTCTCCAAGTGTACCACCTGAGACCCTCTGTCATGCCACATTATTAAGAACATGGAGGCAAAACAAGCCTAGGAGTGCTCACCAAGATGTCTGCAGTACACTTGACAATAAGGCAGTGTGTGAAACAGTCCAAGCGAATAGTTCCGCTTTGCTGATTCAGGTAAACTTGTTCTTCAGGCAGAAGATGACCTATCCTACTGCTGGCACTAAGACTTGGAAAAAAAAGAGAAAGAAAGGAAATAAATCTTATGTAAGTCAGTAGGTCTCAAACATCAGATCAAACTTTACACTGACAGCTAGGTGTAAATACACACGGGTCTTTATTTTCCTGGGAGCCAAACATGATCATGGACTTCAGCGCATTCCAGTCCTGCAAAACACGTTCCAAAGCCAGCTGGGCAAAACGAGGGGGTTCTAAATCATGATCAGGCATATCAGAATCTATAAAGTATGAAAAAAAATAACGTATATGTAAGTACTGAGAGTATTGGAATATAGAATTTGCCATTTATTTCAGTAAAACAGCTCTCACCTTCAGGATTTGCAGTTTTACGATTACGATCTTCCCTAATTCTAGGTGGTCTGTACTGGCAGTGTTCCACAGTTTGCCTGGCAACTGTCTGCACTAAAAACAGCAAGAGATGTTCTCCCCTGCAATGAAAAATTATTAGTGGAGATAAGATATACCATGCCTTTTAAACCAACAAAAATGATTCTGCCCTAGTCATTGCAAATACAGACTTGCCTGCTGTTTGGCATGGTAACAAGATTGGTGGTGGTCAGTAGGCGGTAAAGGAGATCAAGGCGAGCAGACTTTTGTCCAGCAATTAATGTTTTACACTTGCACTTTTCCCAGCAGTCACAGTAGGCTGTTGGAGATGTACGTTTGAGCCTACAAGAAACAGAAAAGGTGAGCTGCAACACTCTTCAGTAAGATGCCACATATTTTATACACTAGGTCTTAGAAAGATTCCTGCTAGAGATTTTATGTATCAGCACTCGGCATTTGCTATTCTTCTTGTTCCTATGCTCACTTAAAAAGTGCAGTTTCACTACAGGGCTTTGCATAGTGCCTTAGTAATAGTCATCCAAGACCATTTATTCTTCCCCCAAAAAGCCCCAAGCCAAGAAAGTGAAGCTAGAAATCCTCACAACATGCAGAAAAATCTCAGTAATTGTTACAATGCTAACAGTATCTTTGTAATTGTATCTGTTAGCTAGGATATTAAACTGTAACATTTACACTCTGCAATAATGGCACTCTGCAGCTTCAAAGCTTGGGCCAGGTTGATCAGAGACATCTTGACTGCTCGTTTGACTGCTTGCTCACTTTTTTATTATAGTTGATGATCTTAGGTATTAATATGCTGCACATCTTTCTGAAAGTTTCCAGGAATTATCTGTTATCAAAAATCCCTGGCTTCAGAAAACTCCCTTCAGGCAGCCAAAATGAAAACACGGTACTATTTAGATATATTATTCCTAGAAGGTCAAGCGCTTTGAGAGTGTTGGGATTACTCATTCGCTTCAAATTCTACCAAGTGAAAAGTTCAGGTTACTCTTTCAATTCTAACCTATAAATCTTAGAGATTACAGGGAAAGAAGATAGTTTTAAGTATTTTGATAATCTTTCTCTAATAGCTGAGAACTTCAACCAAGGAGAAATACAATTAATTATCAGCAAACAAAAGGTACTACAAAATATTGTTTTAATTACAAGAAACAGAACACAATACTTACTTGCAGTCATGTCCTTTGTGACAGACCCTTGCACATTCTGTGCAACAACAAAGTGATTCCAATAGGCCACATGTTCGGCATTCAAATATATCCTAAAGAAAAAAAAAACAACCACCAATATGATGAGGTTTTCTCCCTACAGCACTTGCAAGTTCACAGTGTTTCAGGTTACAATAAAACTGTTAAAATAACACAATAAAATAGTTTACAAATTAGTTGGTAAAACTCAAGTGTTTTCAGAGAGCTGTTTCCATCCAAGTCCTGGCCAAAGCCAGCCAGAGAGGGGAAAAGCAACACCCAAAAGCAGCCCTCCTCTGACCAACTCAGCCAGCTATCAAAGGACAGAGAGCTATTAGGGGAGGTAATAACTATACCAGACTTAAAAAGTCACACTAATTAAAACAATACAACTTCCACAATTTAAAAATTAGATTAGGAGACTAACACATGGTTAACTAACATGGTTGAAACACATTTCTATTTACTTAACAATTCAGTAGTAATAAAAAAAAAAACCAAAAAAAGACCAGACTTACTTGGTTAATATGTTCAGCACCAGTCCAGGTGAAACTGCATGTATCATTACAGCACAAAACATACAAAGGAGAGTCATCTGGATTTGTACCAGAAGGACAAACCATTCCCATAAACACATCATCTTCTTTTTCACTGGAAGTTGCTTCAGCTAAAAGAACAATTGGATCCCAGGGTTAAAAACACCACCCAGAAATAACCATCCCCCAACAACAGAACCTGTGCTCTAGGGCTGTCTGCCATTACAAGATCTCATCCAGAATCAGTTTGAATAAAGTCTCAGTGTCAGTTTTTTTGAGAGAGCTTTCTGCTTGTCACATTACAGGTGTTTCTGACAGAAGATGCTGCAAATTCCTGACTGAAAAATGCAATCACCAAACCTTCCCCAGTTTCTAATTTACTGATATTCTACTCAATTTGGTGGATCACCATTTTGAAGAAATAAAAAGTACTTGATATTCTTCTAAGGAATGCACGGGTTTTTACAGAACTTGTCACACCACAGTTCTAATCTGTTTCTTGTTAAGATACACTTCAAGTATTTCTCTTAAATGATTAAATACCAATGTCAAGTCACAAAATGTGTTTGTATACAAGTGTGTTCAGGAACAGGATCTAGCTTGGCATTCTTCTTTATTCTACCATTTTTTGCTGTTCAAAGAAAGAAGTTCCAGCCGATTACTCTGTGCTAGTGAAAACCAGTACCTTAATCCTCTGATGTTTGTAAAGCAATGAAACATGGAAAACTCTATAAAGAATACAAAAGCAATAATATTCCTAGAAATCTATCATAATATACACACTACAAAAGAGGAAAATACTCCAGAACAGCAAGACTTTCAAAATATGCAGCAACAGTGAAAGAGATGCTTCCCACCTTCACCAGCTGCTGAAGCCCATGGAATTTCACCCACAACAAGCACTGTTAATAATGAATCTGCAGACATACCCCACTGAAGAAGGAAACCACAAGTTAATAATGACTGAAACTGCTGTTACCTTTAGCAATTTTCTGGGCAGTTTCTAGGATTGTAATTGCAGCAGGATATGCCCGGCCACTCACTGCTGACATGAATGGTGTCATGCCTCTTGCATCCCTAGGGGAAAAAATGACAATAACAAACACTAGTTTTTGTTGTTGTTGATGTTATTCCAGAAGAGATAGGAAACAAATATTTGAAAACTTAGCACTGCTAATCTTGTGCCAGCAGAAACACCACAAAGTGAGTAAGCACTCTTGTATTTGTTTTATTTCTGTGAAAACAGACCAAATTTAAAAGGCTGGCAGTACACAAACACAGTCACTAATTTAAACAGTCTCCATTTTCACTCATGCACCTTTAATAGTCTTTTTGAAAAGGATTCTAAATGTAGTAAATTTGAGAGCATGTAACATTACCCAGGATAGTGAGAACTCTTACGAAAACCCTTACTTGGCTGACAGCAATTCTCGAAGGTAAGGTTGTAAAACAACACTGTCACACAGTAATTTCAGGATGAAATGAGCGTTCGCCTTCCGATCCTTTGATTCCACTACAGATGGCTCAGTAGAAGGACCTGCAATAAGAAAAAAATAATTGCAGAGAACCATTTTTTCCTCAAAAAAAATCCAAAAAACTATTAAAAGTGTTTCATTGGGGTGATAAATCAGCAGCTTGACTCTTCAGTGGTTTGCCAGTTTCAGCAACATTTCAGTGCAGCACTTGAAATTTTAGTTCCAAATGACACTCTGAAATACAGAGAGCAATCCCAATTTCATACTGATTACCATATTTTTACATATTGGGCATTCACCAGGTAAAAATAATTTTTACATAGAACACAGCATGGAGCTTCATCTACTTTCTGCACACTTGTGAAATTTTGCTTCAGTCCAATCTTCTTCTAAGAAGTCTTTCCACATGCAGAAAGTCTGCACAAGCAAAGATGGCTTTTGAGATCACTCTCCTTCTAAAGAAGAATCAGATAAGCAGTATGTCCTCACCTGGTATCGTGGAGGTGCTAGGTCCTTGGCCGGTGCCAGTCGCTGCTGTGGTAAGAGATCCCACAGCGGGGGCCAGGATAAAATCAATGTCACCATCTTTCAGTAAACAGAACAGCAGGATGTATATCAATACATAAAAACACCCCTAACAACATGCTCTTTCTGCAGTGTCTAACACACTGCAGGCTTCCTCTCTACAAATGGCCACATTCCTAGATCAGTAATGTTAACTCAGAATTACAAAGCACACTGCACTAGCATTACCAAATACACAGACTGGATTTAAAACCAGCTGGGAAGTCTTCAGTAAACTCTTAAAGCTACCTCAGCGATCTCTTGCTACCTCAATGACACCAGGTATTTTAGTCTCATGCTGAAATCTAAGTGATTCACCTTAAAAGCCATCAGTTCCTTTATTGAACTTACTCTACAGTCTAATGTCAGATATAAGAAGACTTACCCGGATCCATTGCAGGGGGATCTGGAACCCAGCTGGGAGGTGCTATTGGGGGAGAAACTGGGTCCTGGTGATCACTTGATGAAGCACCAGCTTCATGTCTGCCCAATCCAGCAGCTCTCAAGGATCTTCTCATCATTTCCCTTAATCTCAAACTAAATACAAAACCAAGCTTTAAAAACTCAATCTCATTTGCATTTATAATTAGAACATTGTAAAACAGAATTTCACACTGTAAAACGAAACCAAAATTCTTCTCATAACCACTTTTTTTTCAGCATAATGAAGAATGAGCAAGGAGGTATTTTTCATTCTTTTATTCATCTTTTTTTTTTCAATAGAATATAATGGTCTTGGAAGAATCATAAAATCATTAAGGCTGGAGGAGATCTCTAAGATCATCAAGTCCAACTGTCAACACCACCAGGCCCACTAAACCACATCCCAATGAAGAGACAGCCAGCAATGTATCAAGACAGATCTGAGCCCAGAACACATCCCTGGTCACCACAGCACTGTCCCTTGCTGTAGCTAGCAGCAACTGATGAGTATTATCTCTACTACTTGACACTCCTTTCACCCCAAACTCACTGCAAGAGGTGTTAAGCTCATGCAAGGATTTGCTCTAGTTGCTGCTGGTTTTTAAAATCTAAGCACAAAAGGTCAATGAAAGGAGTTTTTACAGTTATCTAACATGAAAGTGCTACTTCACTAAGGACAATCAGTAAACAATTACAAGAGAGAAAGGTGGGAGGATAAGGTGGAAGCCGTGTGATTTGTTGCTTGTTGGTCTGGTTTTTGGCCTTTTTTTTTAAAATGCACTTCCTCTTATAAGTAGTATCTTCAATGGAATATGAAAGCTTCAACCCTTACCCCACAGCAAAAAAGAAATAAAAATTACAGTAACAAGGACTGCAGCTGGGGAAAGACAGAGACATCATTTCACATCAATGGCAAATGACTGGGGAGTTAAGTAAGAAAACTGCACTATACCCTCATCCACAGTGCTCTGAACTGACTAGAACTCAGTACAGATACCATTAAAGTCACTTGACACGAGCACCACCCAGTTAGCATCATGCTAAGTAAATTTCACCAGGATTCTGATGGAGTCAAAACCTATCATTCAGAGCCACCTCAATACAAAGGGCTTCCACCATAATGATGATTGCTTAGGATAAAAAGAATCAAGTTCTTCCCCATAACACCACGTGTTATGTTGATCTCTGTTGTGAATATTTTTACAACATTCATGGAGGCATATGTGATTTGTGTCAAGTAAAGAGGTAAGTTCAGTGAATTTCATTTGGAAGATCGTTTTCAAGGGGCTCAATTTGACCTCTTATTAGACAAATCAAAGACCAGCATGCTGTTTTCATTGTTTGTCCTTATTCTTAATAAAATTTTAAAAGACACTTTTGGTTAGATCATTTCCTACAATCTCAGTCTTAGTCATCTCTCCAAGTGACCACCTCCCTCAGAAAGTCTCTTAAGAGAATGAGCCTGGGCAATACTACAGTGCTTCAGTGATACTTAATTCTCCTTGGTAAGGAACACTAGAGCTTACCCTCAAAGTCCCTTTCCCCACAAGGAGAAGCATTTCCACTTCACAACTGAGGAGACTCCAGAAAACAACATTATTTAGAAATATCCCACCATTAGTTCTCACACCAGAGAAGGCTTAAAAAAAAAAAACCACAAAAAACAACCCCAAACTTTTAGAGTGCTAGCTTGGTACTTGAGGAAGCGGACCCTGACTTTAAACTAGCAATACTTAAGCTAGACTGAATGAAAGAATTCATAAGAGACTGGCAACTGATAGGGCAATGAGCATACAGAAAACAAGAAGAAAACACTACTCAGTTTACCTTCTGCTGCTTGAGGATCCTGCCCGATTTCCTGGGCCATTGCTTGACACAACAGAGATTGCATTTGCAATAGCCTCCACAGCTGAGAGTCTTTCAGCAAAGGTATTCCTTTCAGAGCGCTCTGCTTCTGAAAATGAAGGAAAGTGTTACTGCCAGAAGTCACTTGGGAAAATGGTAAGGAAGTAGTATAAAAACATGAAATGTGGATAAGATATTTGTAAGATTTGGGACAGAATAGGTTCATAGACACTTTTTTTAGGTGGGGGGGGCAAGCTTAACCACGATTCTGACTGGGTTTGGCTTCAAAAAGGCCATCAAGGAAATTCAATACACCCAAAATCCAGAACAAGCTTTCAGCTTCCACTATTATCAAGAGACAGTGACCTATCACGTAAGTGATTCTACACACTTGCTGAGTTCAAAAGAAATTATGAGCAAAAAAAAAAAAAAAATCACATGAAAAACCCCACACTTCACAATGAGCAGCAGTGAACAGCACTCCAAAGTTGGGGGCTTGAGAGCATGCTCAGGAAAATAAACTGTGATACAAGCAGAGTAAGGTTGCAGAATCAGTTTACATCAGAAAGAATGAGCATTTCTTGTAATATCTGAAACTCTAAGCACCAGAAGACCTAAAGGTCCCAGTCTGAGGACTGAACTGTGCCACGTACTATCCAGAATGTAAAACATTGCCTAGTTGTACAGTTACAGTACAACTTGTTGCAGCCACCTGAATCGAAGACCTCAGGTAGATTTTAACTGCAAGATGACCAGACAGACAAAGCAGTAAAGTCAGGTACACAAAGGCTGCATAGAGTAACAGTCACTGCTTCTTTAGGAGCTACTGACAAAGATTGCACAGGCCCTGCACAGCAAATTATGAATCACTGTAGCCATGGCTCCAGAAGGAATTGAAAGAGAAGGCACTTTCAGCACCATACAGGCTAGGAGAGGGGCAGATCTCCTTACAACAGAGTGAAAGACAGTTTTTTTGTACAGACTAGAAGGAAAAAGTGTGTTTCAGTGAAAAAAAGTGTCTGGGGCCACTCTTCCTGCAATTCATTTCTACAATGCTTTAGGAGCTATGACAAAACTAGGCACAGGACCCAAGGACAAAAAAACCACTTTATCCCTGCCCTCAGTATTCTCCTCCTGGCATTTAAGGAGTAATCTACATGAAGAAGAGTGAGGAATCTCAGACAGCTTTTACCTGGGAAGACGCTGCATGCTCTGCAATTGTTAAGGAACATCATATCTGGAGGCTGGTATTGAAACGTTTACTCCTAAATTTAACTTTTTACAGCTTAAGAGGTGGGTTTATAATCTGCAGACAGTAATATCAGTCACCACTGCCCTCCAGCTGATGCAAAGAAAATAACCTTCTCCTAATATCCATCACTAACAGCTGCAGTGGAAGGTGAATGTGATAAACACATGAATCCCCTTGTGAGGGGAAAGAGAGAGGCAGAGGGGTGTTAAGTCTGTTGAGATCACCATTTTCATTTTTCAGAAAGTTAAATTACATCCAAATGAAGTTACTGAAAAGATGTCAAGGTTGCAAAGACAAGCACTCAAATTAGGAAATGCCAGATTAAGTTTGCCCATGCATCCTTATTTCAGCTTCCTTGTGTGCTTATAGGAAAACAATCTTCAGTTACTCAGTTGGGTTGGCTTGTTTGGTTTAGGTTGGGGGGTTTTTCATTTGGTTTGCTTCGGGGTTTTTTTGGTTTGTGTTTTTTTTTATCTTGGCCCCCACCCCCCCACAAGACCCCTGCCTCAATCAGTGCACAGGATGGACAACACACTAAAGATGAACAGTTGCACAATGAGCAAGCTGTTTATGCTTTGTTTGCTGCCAACAGGAGAGAGAGGAAAGCACTGTCTTGTGTTTAATGCCACTGAACATTACTTTGGAGAACTAGAATCTATTTCTGCCACATCTAACAGCACACAGAAGTTTGTGAAACAAGTTTTTACAGATAAACATGATACGTTTTACTCATTCCTGGACACCTAGAAGTACCTGACTCACAGAAATAATTAACATTCACAGAAAACTATTATGAATCCAGCTCTTGAATAAGGTGGTTTGAAATAACACCTACCAAAAAAAAAAATTAGATCAGGCCCTAGGCTTCTCAAACAACAGCCTCAAAATTAGTCAGTTAATAGTTTTGAATACAGAAAAACTTCAAGCTATAATGCCTTCAAGAGATGAGAAAGCTGCAGCATTACCCCCATTTTATAAATAGGGATATAAAGAACAATTAAGCTCTATAAATGCCTAAAATTCCATGACAGCACCATACAAAAATCCCACAAGGAAATTCATTTGTTATTCAGTGCAGGGTTTGTATGGTGTGCAGTAAGTAAGGAATGGGGCCACACACTGAATGATGAGGATAAAAAGAAATATTGAATAGCTACCCATTCGGTGAGCACCGTCCATCTTGTGCACTGAATGAGGTAGTCCTGTGGAAAAAATAGTATGAGGGTGTAATTAAAGACCATTCCACAATGCACACCCATGTATAGAACATGGGTAAACTTAATTCTGGCATTTCCTAGGTTTTCTTGAGTGCTTGACTTAGTATGTTGTTCTGACAACATACTTTTCATATAGACATTTTTAAATGGTGTCGGTAACTGCCATTAACAGAAGGCCATTCTTTCACGATTCCTAACACATGTCAACTGGGAGCAGCATTTCTGATTGGAGGCATTAACATGTATTAAATCACTTGCAAAAAAAACCAAAAAAATAACACAGTTTCTCTTAAAAGTTTACCAGCAATATAATGGGGAAGCTAGTGATACAACGGTGGGAAAATACTTTGGTGTAATCTAAACTTAACATGCAGATGTGAAAAGCTCATCTTTTACAATCAATAAAACCAGTCTGGTATTCTTAACTACTGAATTCTGATAAATCCTTGAAAGAGGAATAAAAACAATGTCTAAATACCTTTGAAAGGCTAGGAACCATTTCAGGTGCTAAATTTTAAGATATATATATACATATGCATGAAGGATGAGCTTTCATTTAAAATGTTATTGAAGGTGCATAAAAAGTTTACTTTCAAAGTATTTCATGACACTGTTGAGCTCACCCTCTTCCTCTTTTGTTTCTTTGTTGCTGGTTGGAAAGCACACAGACACACAAGCATGCAGGATATTGCGGTTCCCATCACATCTATGGCCAAGGAACGTCTGCAGCATTTGTGGATTCTGATCCAAGACAACTGCTTGTTCAAGATTCATCAGGTACTGTCTGCAAGCCTCATAGTCACATCGGAGAATGTGCTGCATTAAAGTTTGTTTCTGTACTCAAAAGAATAAAATATTTTAACAACTTCAAATACAAAATGCAGAGGTACAGAAGTTTACTAAGTACTTCTAGCTTCCCGTTTCTGAAATTAATAGAAAGGTCTAAATGCAGAACATTGACTGGAAGTCAGTGCAGGAACTGCTGAGAACAGACAGTTATAGCACCGTTAAGAACAGAAAACAGCATGCGTTCAGGCACAGACAAGCTGAAGGATAGGAGAGTCTCAAGCAGCAGAAGCTATCAGGCTGACAAAACGATGCTTTTGGTTTCATAGGTGGCATCTTAAGATAGGTTACTTCTATTCCATTGCTACTTTTAACATGGGAAAAGTGGCCCAACAAAACTAGCTCTTACATATTTGCTTTAAACAAATGATATACACGCTGAAAAGCAGACAAACGGAAGCTGCTGAAGGTCTGGGAGGCTCACTCCATGTACAAGCTTTTCCACAGAGATGGAATACTTCACTGTGACATCAATCTCAGTCTAACAGGTACACAATACCTCCTGGTGGCAGCATGGCACACAGCTGATCTAACTAAACTGCATCAAACCACCAGCAGGGTTCATACAGGTCTGATACATAAATTCATAGCAGAACTATTCTTATAGCACCACAAATGAGAACAGACCCCCACAGGCAATTCAAGTGAAAAAAAAAAATTAAATCTCTAAATTCCCATCATTCCCTAATGTATGGTTAGAACAGAAAATTAAGAAAAAGTATTGTGCGCACAGAAAACAAGTTGCTGGATCCCCTGGAAAAAAAACGTGCACCCATAAACCAAAACTGAATCCTGGTAGTATGCATAAAAAAGGAACAGTTTTAAAAGTAGTATCTAAAAAAGTATTACTAGTTAAAGGCCCGATACAGAAGCCATGCACTCCTAAAATGGATCTTTCACTTTATTTTGCGAATTTTGTGATTTCATGTTTCCAAGAGAATCCTCTGTTGATATTAGTTTCTTTGCAATCGTGAAACCAAATCAAGAGCTGAACATGAAGCTGCTTTAAGCATAACTTTATAAAAGCAAGAGTAAAAAGCACATAATTCTGTAGTAAAGAAAATATTTTACCTCAACAGCCATAATGATAATAGCAGCTTTCTTTTTGATGGTCGAGTTAGCAGGAAGATTTGTTAAGGAATGAACACCCATTCCAAGACTACTAATAGGTGGAAGATCAAGCCAGTCAGGGTCTCTTATCCCACCCATACAATCTTTTGCCATGGGATAGATTGTACCATTTCCATCTCTAAGAATAATAGGAGATTCCTACATTTGGG
Organism: Indicator indicator; assembly: GCF_027791375.1. Lineage (NCBI taxonomy): Eukaryota > Metazoa > Chordata > Aves > Piciformes > Indicatoridae > Indicator > Indicator indicator. The sequence goes on from NC_072021.1 coordinate 150,734, forward strand.
AAGAAAGTTTTATCGTTCAGTCTCCACAATTTATAAGTATTAACTTTCACAAAAGGTCCACTTCTGCTCGACTGCCAACAATGACCAACAGCTGACCTAAACCTCTCCCTTGTGCTACTGTCTCCCATCATTACAAGTGGCACAGCACAAGATACCAGACTTCCTTTCTCAAGCGCCCAAAGTATGCTTAACACAGTACATGCTATAAAGTATCTTAAATATTTACTTATGATATACTAAAACTGTTTGCATATTTTTTCTCAGCCCTCCTTGTGGATGCCTGCATGGTGTAATCAAGCTGTATCATCAGCCAGAAGATACTTAACATGGAATAGTAGAAAGAGTGGCATAAAATTTTGATCTATGATTTTAGTATGAAATACAGATGTTTTGTGGTTAACATTTTCAATTTATTCTCGAGTGGACTTTCATCTGACCCAATTCTGCATCATATCTAGGCAACAAGTTTACACTAACATGGGAACTAACTTTGTCAAGCTTTTTTCCCTCTGCTTTACTTTTTATTGAAGGTAGATTTTGGATACGGTTATTAAAAGTGCTTAAGTGAATTAGATTGCTATTCCCCTTGCACCTTCAAAACGTTAACGGTAGCAGCCAAGTCTTTCACAATCCATTTGAAGAACTCTTTCTTTCCCAGTATTCAGAAAAGCCTGACAAAAAGCTGTACCATCCCATTCAAAGATGACGGAAGTGAAGTGCAGTGAGGTGAAATGATTGAGATATAAAAGCACAAACCTGTCCAGCTGTAAAAATAGCAACACTTCTCTCATTCTGACCCAGGAATGCAATGCTGCTAGTAGGGAAATTATTTTCCTGTTCAGCCTTTCCTGTGGCAAGGTCAAATATGCAGTATCGAACCCAGTTCCCAGTTTTCAGAACAGCATGCACTCCTTCAAATATACACAAAGAAAAAAGTCAAAGTCTTTTACTGATGGCAGCCAGTAAAAGAGCTCCTAACTAAAGCACTTTTAAGGAATTACTAATAGCAATGGAAACAATTGTTTATGTTAGTTTGACAGTAGTTTTCCACTAGGAAGAGAGACAGGTAATAAAGGATCCAACAGAGTATCTTACAGGGTAAGTCCTACTTACCTTTTGAATCTACATTTACTGCTAGGATCTCTGTTTTTTCAGGGATACACAGCTTTTTAGGTGTCCTTTGGAAACAGTCAGGAACTTTTGGGGTTCCACCCGTTTTGACCACCTGAAAAGCACATGTGAAATTGTAAGATGGAATTAAGCACACAGTGCTGGCATTTCAAAACACTGATTGTTTTCTCACTGTTTCACAGACATACCTGCAGTTCATCTATTCTGAGCAGCCTGCAGTCTTGGAGAAGAGAAGAAGGATCAGGATCTGAATTAGAGCTGCTCTGACAGTTTGCATTACTGGAGGTGCCTGGGAATTTCACAGCCACATAAGCACCATCCACTTTTAGCACCTACAAGCAGAACACATCACAGTTTTACCAAAAAGCTTTATACAGAAACTCCTGATGTTGATTTGCTTTAAAATAAACCAGACCTTTATCAGGAGAAGAGTTTGCAATGATCAGTGATAAAATTCTACAGCTCTTGGTTATTATCCTTGCTGTTTTGCTAAAACCATTGCAATCTTAAAAACTTGGGCTTTCTTAATGACTTCATGGGCATCCTGAATCACATCAAAGGTTCCTCCATTTCAACATCCTCTGTTCAACCGGAACCAACACCAGCTGACTAGAGAAACTTCTACTGACACTTCCCAGATCATCCTTCCAGCCTTCACCTACTGGAAAAACAGCAGGACAGCCTCATGTTTCATAGCCTGGATTCACCCTTCTCTTATTCATTTGTTCAATTACTGTTGGAAATAAACACTATTCTTGTGGCCATGAGTTCCAAACATTAGCTAACAACAAAAAAATTATCTACACTTATCTTACTTCTTTAAGTGCTCATTAGCTCTCATAGTACAAGAAACAGGAGATAACTTTTTTTTCTTTTCTGGCCCCATCTAAGATTTTTCCACAGTTTCAGTGCTCATTCCTCAAGATGGCTGTTTGTTATGGGGAACAAAACCCAAACAAACATAAAGAACCCACAAACAAACCAACCAAAGTGTTGGTTTATGGGTCTATTACTTCTTCCTCAAACTCAAATGATAAAGTTCTCTACCAAGTCCCTCAGGACTGAAGGATACAGGCAAGCCTATCCAGACATACTTCATCTATCTGTGTCTTTCTCTGCCCCTGAAGGGATTTATTCAGCTCCGCACTGACACAGTCAGTTCCGAGACTGTAAGCCTCTATAAAGAGTTGCTGCCATGCATACATAATCAGACCTGTCAAAACAGGTTTCCTTTGTATGCAAACAGCTTATGCTATCACTGCATAACAAGGCCCTTTGAGTTTCCAGTTAAGAATATAATTTTCTCAAAAGGAAAACAAAGCTAAGAGAGAAAGGGGCAGCAGCAAGGACAGCCAATATTTCCATTTTGAGCAGAAGTAAGATCTCTGTATGCTTTCAGGCCCGAACAAAATTAGATACAAGCAACTGTCAGTCTTGATTAGGCCCAAATTTCACAATTGTTTCTACAGAGAAAGTGCATACATAGCAATAAAGCCTTTTCAATTTTCTGAAACACCAGAAGATAACAATTTCTCAGGTTATAAAGGATGATCATGCAAGATTCTCGTGCTGGTGAGGTCATTCATACCAATCCATCAAAGACATAACTTTCTAGAATGCCATTCAGTGAACAAAAGACTATGGAAGATGTGGTGCTCAGCAATATGGTTGAATGGTGAACTTCGTAGAGTAGGGTTAAGGGTTGGACCTGCTGATCAAGGGTCTCTTCCAACCCAAGTAACTCTATGATTCTAAGATTAGATGAAGGTATACCTAGGTGGACTCTAAAAGGGTATGGCTTCTTAATCCAGGAAGTCTTAAGAGCCCAAATTTGCCTGTCTGGTTTTGTAGTATGAACTTCTGTCCAGAACAGATTCAGCACTACCTCTCTGAATAGCAGTTTTAGCACTTCAGTAAAAATATCAACATGTAAGAATTCAAGCTCTTCTGCATTTATTACAGTTGCTCTTCTTGATGCAGCACGCAGACACCTTTACAACTGCAGGCAGGAATAGTAAAACAGCCTCTGCCCTGAAAACCTTAGCACTTAAAACAGGAAGGACACATAAGGACAACAGGTGCTTTCCCAAAACAGCTATGAGAGGCAAACAATGGTTTCAGTGACTTCAATAGATCAGATTGTTCACAGAAACGGAAGTGTTCTGGTGAATTAAGTTGCTCCACATTCCCTTTTGCAGAAATGACCTAAACCTGACAATGAAAATTCATTGTGGGCCTCCTCTTTTCAAAGATACTGCTCAAAGCAAATCTTTTACTCCAGCACAAGTAAACCCAAATTAAATCCAACTGTTTCCTGTTGGACAGTTATTTCCCATTCTGATAGCTTTTTTTATCTTCTGTTAATCAAGTAGAAAGCAATTCAACCTCTCATTTTGTGGGAACATCTTTAATGGCTTTCCCATTACTCTTACTTTTGAAAAGCACAGCAGAGAAGTGTCTAGATGACCTAACCCTTCCTAAGGTCACACAACAATGCCAAAGGAGAAAGTATTTTCCTCTAAAGCACTCCTAGTCAGAGCAAAAGTTTACAAGACAAATAAAAGAAAAAAACCCCACAAGGTCCAAATGAACAGTTTTGTTCTGGAGTAAATAAATCAAGTAACTTTAAAGTCACATGAATGAAGCATGTAATTTCTAATCAAAACATTCCTGTTCTCTCCTTGCCCAAGCACAAGATTCACCCAAACTTTCAACTGAAATGTATGCAAAAATCAGTCACAATAGATGTAACTCTTAACAGAGCCTACCTAAAAGCAAAAGCTTTTTTAACCCCTCCCTCCTCAAAGATGGTAACATAGTAGATTTTAGACAAACCTTGCCAACAGGAACATTCTTAACATCTTCCACAAACACAACTTCCCTCAGAGACCATTGCTCTTCATTCACTTTCTCCTCCTCTTTTGGGGCAGGAGTAGATCGTCGTCGCTCTGAGACAAAAAAGTTATTATCAAAAAAAGACTTGAAATATTCCATTGAAGCAACAAAATACAATGGTCAGTAAACACCAAAATGCACTTAGTAAACACCATATATCCCCTGCCTCCCCACAAAACAGACTGTAAATGGTCCAAAGCAGAAATTAACAAGAAATAAGAGCTACCTACTGGGACATCAAGTTACTTCCATGTTTTTTCTATGAAATTTAAGAACATTGAAGTAAAATAATCAGAACGTAGGAAATTGTTTTGGTAATGCTGATACTTGTGCTGCAAGTGAAGACTCTAGATATTTTAAGACCCCTCATTCAGCCCTGCCACAGTGCTTTATATATCAACCTTACCAAAAAAATTCTGCTTGCCCACTGCATGTGGATTTTTGGGGTAAACATCTAGAAGAGTATCAAAGCAGAAAATACCTATTTAGGCTAACAGCAATTACAACACAGTTAGATTTGCTGCAAAGACAACATATCTGAACTATAACTGCAGTACACTCAGGATCAAATTTAAATATGTAACATGGCTAAATTAACACAGGAACTTTTGAGCTCCTGCACTGAGTATATAGTATAATTAATATTACTGACATATTTAAAGAAAGAAGTAGGGAACTTCTAAGCTCTGAAGCTAACTTCAGACACTAGTTTAAAATACAAAGCAAAACTACAGTCAGTGAAAAATTACAGCTGAAAGAGCTGTAAAAGAGAAGAAAGCAGCAGAAGACTGCCCTAGTAAAATTGATTAGTGCTGCAGATCTGAGCATGAGTGATTCTCAGTCACTGAACAAAGCCATTTGGTTCTCTGGGTGAATGCTTCTTAAAACTGCAGCATGCAAACAATTAGAAGAAACAAGAGCAAAGGTAAGATTTCTTCAAAATGATGGCATTTTAATTAACCCTTTATAAATCTGCTGTTTAAAGGAGAACAAATGCTTTACTTACGTCAATTGTAATGCAGACTCTTCAGTTTTTAAGTACAATTTGTACTATAAAATTTCTCCCTCCCACTGCTTTTGTATGCTAGTATGTAACAGATGATAAACTACTGCCTTAGGCACTGAAGTTCATCTACAAGGCAAGCTGTGCATGAACAGTTTCATCTTAAAAGGAATTTTCCAAACCACGTTCAACTTCTGGGCTGTAAAAAAACTCACTATCACATTACAATCCATCACAAACAACTTTATCTTCAGAGTTCCTCTTGATGACCTCCTGAAATATACTTCTAAGAACTGTTCTGCTTGCTTAGATACACCTTACATCACGTAGTCACTGCTTACACTAATCCCTTCAAATATAACACTGACAATTCGCTGATTATCTACAACCTTTACATACGTTGCAGTTCAGACTGAATGACCCAAAAAGATTCTGAAATGAGTAGAAAATCTCTGTAGAAGTGCCTTTTATGAAAGCTTCTTATCAACACAAATATTTTGTGTTACTACTAGCTACACATTACTTACTATATGGCATTGATGCACTGCTTGCTATTGAGGATGCATCACTACAAGTGGAAGCTGGGGATGGTGGAGGACCCATCTCAGTTTTCACTGGTTCCTGTTTGCTTTCAGGTCTAGAATAAAAAGATGTTACTTAGAATGAAGAAAAATAAAGGTGACATGTTTTCTGTTTCAAAAGACAAAGTGTCAGTGAGTTCCAACTATGTTCCTTTAATAATATTTTAATGAAATTACTCCATAGTTGTGAACTACCATCCTAATTGAAACATTTAAAATAGTCAAGCCTTTTTTTTTTTTTTTTTTTTAAACAAGCTACAGAGGGGCTGAAACACGTCCCTCATTGCTATGAAGAAGGACCTGGGAACAGTTAGTTCCATAAACCACTTTCAGTTCAACCACAAAATCTTGGAAACTTTAAGAAACACTGCAGCAAAGTCTTTTAACGTTCCTTCTGCATTTTGCATTTCCATAGTGGTTTCATACAACCAAAGATGCCTTTCCTGCAGGGCGCATTTCTGCACATTCAGCAGAGTTTACAAGGAAGTCAGAAGGCGGCAAAAAGTTCAAGCTTACAAAAACCTGACCTTCCTTCCTTTGAATTTTTAATCAATCACAAATCCAATAGAGTATTATTGTGTGTATGTGTGTGTTCTCAGCACTTACTTTGCCTCAGTAGTTTTGCTAGCTTTCTCCATGTTCTTCAAGCTCTCGGGTGACCGAAGCTGAAATCGACAGCTGTCATTCATGTTCCAAACAGATTCCATTAGGACACCCACTTTAGGAATTCCAGCACTGATTGAAAAAGCAACTGCTCCAGCATGATAGAGGGGGTTGTTTCTTAAACACACCTACAGACAGAAATATTAATTAGAACAATGGATTGTACTGAGGGAAATAGTATATAATGGTATCTGCATGCATTTTCTGGGTGACAGATGTAGTTGCCTAAAAAGAAGAAAACTTATGGAACTAGTGGCATGTCAGCAAGATGTACAATCATTTTGCTAGGAAAAAAGGGGCAGCTGCACAATTCACAGCTGAAAGAAACAACTTTAGCAGTGTAACTACTTAATATATAGTATTTTGATGCTCAACCACAAAAGGAACAATCCATCCAATAACAAAGTGCATTGCAGAGTTGATTAAGAGTGGACTGGGAAGCAAAATGCTCCTCGGGAAGAAGTTGTTTCATCTCATATTGGTTCTCATATTAACCACAAAGAATCCTGCATCACTGTATCAGCTGCTAACTTTTTTGCTAAATGCTTCAAACCAAAAGCCTATCTGCTGCATAAATGAATTTAGCCTAGACTCTAATATCTCAGGCACTTAAATGACAAATCATTTACAAAGCCATGTGCTCGACTGGGAATTGCATCTCTATACTTTAACTTGCTCTCAAAATACAGAATCAGTACATATGTTAAAGCACAAATACTTTGTACCAGTACAGCTTATTCCTCCAAGTCTAAAGCACACCTTAAAACAGAAACAACACTAACAGGACACTTCAAATTTACAGCCACGGAATTAAAACACACTACTTGAATTCCCTAGTAATTGATACAGCTGTTGTGCATAACAAGAACAGAAGTAATTTGGTTTTGTATGTGTTTTTTAAAGCAAGCTGAAAGCTTATCATATAGCACTGTGAAAATGCCAGATGGGACAGCTGCACTTGCCTGGGTTCCAACAGTTATGTTTGGCATAGAGGAGATACCAGCACTAGATTTCGGCTTTTTATTTTTCGCTCTGGCTTTTTCTAGCATTTTCTTCCTTTGGCTGAAAGGAACTACACCCCTGCAGGAAAAAAAAACAAAACAAAACAAACAAACAACAAACACATTAATTTTTAAAAGGCTATGAAATAAATGCTTTTTTGGTAACTTTGAACAATTTATTCCTTAAGGTAGTCCTTATCAAACATCTAAGTCTCTGTGCCACCTCCTCCAAAATCTGAAGGCACTGTAGAAATGACATCCATTTCTATATTTATCTCCACTATCAAACATCTAAATCTCTGTGCCACCTTTTCCAAAATCTGAAGGCACTGCAGAAATTACATCCATTTCTATATTCATTTCCACTATCAAACATCTATGTCTCTGTGCCACCTCCTCCAAAATCTGAAGGCACTGTAGAAATTACATCCATTTCTATATTCATCTCCACTATCCAAATTCATCTCAACTGGCCATTTATTAGGGTGATAAGGAAGATGTTGCTTCCAAAAGTTTTTTTCTTCTAGTCCAAAATGCTACAAGGCCCCTGCTGCAGATGGCATGCTCCAGTCACAGCTTTCAAGTTGCAAACTGCCCCCTCAGGACTTGAGGATATCTTTCCCATGAGTAGTGATAATTTCCAGAATTAGCAGCCATTGGACAACAGGATTAGCTTTTTTTAATCTTCAAATTATAGAAGCTTCACTTTCTCTATGGAGACATACAATTCTACTGAAGTATTTTCCGGACTTAATAAAACTTAATGAGAAACTTGTTTATAGAATCAATTTTCAAAAGTCTGATTTCCAATTCATCATCAAGTATTTAACTTATCCCTGCCTAGAAGCTACTTGAGCTTTTGACATGATATGTATTGTAATGACTCCTGACAAAAATAGTGCATACTGACAATGCATTAGTAATATTCAGTGAATTCAATCCAATGAGAAATTAACATCAGAGGTCTTCTGAGACTGTTATTTGAGGGGATTGCTTATTTTGTTGTTTTTTTTAAACATTGGCTTCTTCAATATTTTACAGTGTTTAGAAGCTCCAGAAAGACCATGTGATGTTATTTCTGTGTTCTTTAAGGTCTGGACCACAAACCAACAGACCAAATCTTCTAACAGACCCTGACAGAAGAACATGGACACTACACAGGTTAAGTTTGTTCCATACTTATAAGAAAGGCCTGAAATGTAACCTGTTGCTGTGGCCAACCTGACCTAGTGTGAGGTGTCCCTGCCCATGGTAGGGGGGTTGGAACTGGATGATCCTTGAGGGCCCCTCCAACCCTAACAATTCTATGATTCTATGAAGCTGCACAAGCTGGGGTTGCTCTGCCTGGAGAAAAGAAGGCTCTAGGGCGACCTTAGAGCCTTCCAGTACCTTAAAGAGGCCTACAAGAAAACCAGGAAGGACTTTCTACAACAAGCAATAGGACAAGAGAGAATGGACTGAAGCTTGAGGAAGGCAGATTTAGACTGGGTACTAGGAAGAAATTCTTTACAGTAAGAGTGGTGAGACACTTGAACAGGTTGCCCAGGGAGGTTTTGATGTCCCCTCCCTGGAGGTGTTCAAGGACAAATTGGATGAGGCCTTGCATGAACTGATCTAGTGGAAGGTTTCCCTGCCCATGGCAGGGGGTTGGAGCTAGATGACTGTCAAGGTCCCTTCCAACCTAAACCATTCAATGAATTCTATGAATAAAGAAGGTTATTCTCTGATACTGTGTAATACTGATATATCTGAATGCTAAAGCATTTATACACACCTCCTAAAAGAATAACCTTAATCTCTTACAGATGTTATAACTGGATCCAACATCCTTAGGCATTACAGTAGAGAATAAATATACTTTAAAAATGGCATCTAAACACAAATGCAGAGTTAAACTCAGAACACTGTGCTTCAGTAGTTTTCCAATGCTTCCCAGAGACAAGGACAAGAAGACAGCCAGTGGATCTACACTGTTGTACAAACCCACAGCATTTACTTACCACCAGTACAAGTTGTTCTCTAGTTGAGCACAGGTGTAAAGAGCACAACAATGTAAAGAAACAATTCGTTCTCCCTGAAGCTCCGAGTATGTCTGTGCTGTGTGTTCCAATTTAGAAGCTACAGAGCTTAAAGTTTCATCTACCCATGTAGCAACCTAAGGGAAGAACAGTACAGAGAAAGGGGGGAGGAAGGAAAAAGGAAAGTTGCATCTTAATGAAGCATTTACTGGTTTTGAAAAGAAGCGAAAAAACAACAACAACAAAAAAAAAACCTCCACCAAAAAAAAACCACAAACACCCCCTCCCCCCAAAAAAAAAAATCAAAAACCAAATGAAAATTATTCCCTACTACCTTTTCCTTCCCCAGGAAAGAGCACTTCAGGACTTTTTCTTCCCCTCTATTTCCAGTCCCCAACAAAAATCAAAAAAGGTTAAATAAATGTGTATATATACATATATGTGTGTATATGTATACATACATATAAATAAATAAACATAGTAGAAATGCATACACTTTACCCCATCAGTTTTGCATTCACTCTTAACTATGCAGAAAAGAAAATTTAGATAACTTACTTCCCAGCACTGATAGCTTCAATATCCTTAGTTTTTCTAATAAATATTTAGTGAACACTAACAAGCTTTCCTAGTCCTAAACGAGGTTCAGTTTCTGCTGTAACAGCAAAAAGCCAAGTGCTTCAGATAATCAGCTCAAACAGGAATCTTTTCACTGTTTCACCTTTGAAGCTGCCAGATTTGTTCTTTTAAGAACAAATTCCCTTTTTGCATTTTTACAAAACACTAGTCAGATTTGTTTTACTTTTCCACTTCTTTTCCTCTATACAAATGGGATGAATGATCTAATAAATTTCTATCACGGATGAAGCTGAAGAATCGACTTCTTTATAAAATACTGCCACTGGAAAAAAACAGCTTTGACAAATTCAGCAGGCAGCACACATCTCATACCTTGTTGTTTTCAGTGGCAACAGTTGCTCTAATACTATTTGCAGAAAGAAGCACTATCTTTTCATTGGTTAGTCCCAGGAACATGGCTCGTGGATGATGGAGTGAAGGATTCTTTGGAAATAAAAAAAAAATATTTAGATATTCAAGGCATACCAACAATTCCAAAAGGTAAGCAATTAAAGATGAGATGTACAGTACCTGTGCATTTCTGTAAGGCTCTGATTCACTCCACTTCCATTGGTAGAGTTCTCCTTTACTGCTAACAGCCACGAGCTCAGAATATAGAGCTCCAATAGAAATAAACTTTGTTCCATCCTACAAATACAGAAACATGAAGTCTAAGACAGCAATATTCTAAATACATACATTAAAAAAAAAAATCAACTTGTAACTGAAGTTTTTTCAGAGTTCCTATAAGTGTTGAACTGGAAAATAAAGATACATCCAGCTGTCTCAAGCTTAGCCTGCACACAAGCACGCACACAATCACACTCAACATTAGGGCTTCTGACAGGCTAAGGGAAGAAAGAAATCAGTGTTGTTTTCTGAAGTTTATCAGTAACATACAAGGCAATTAACTTGGACACTTAAGAGCTTCCACAACGTTTTGAGAACACATGGAGAGCTCATGGAATTAAAGATAGGAAGATCTCAATTTCTGACATTTAAAGAAAAGTTGCCCACCAAAATGCTGGCTTTTTAAAATGAGCTAAAAGAGCAACATAATCCCATTGCTCCATTCCTAAGAATAGTCATGAAGGTTATCTTCCAACTACCCAAAAAATCAATTATCAAATGCACTGCCTTATCAATCAAGCCATTCTTATTGTTCACTTCTGTGATCTAAATGCTGCAGGACCCAAGCTACCTATACCTCCATGAAGCCAAGGATGGCAGCTCTGGTTCTGTAACCCAAGTCCTACATTTTCAGCTACAAATTCTGACTTGAAACCAGAGAAGATAATGCAAATCGATGACAAAAATCTCAATCTCTCTGCAGCTAAAGAGAATACACTGACTGACTTGTACAAACCAAAGGCTCAGCCTGAAACTAACAGCCTAGAAGGAAAAAAACCAGACATACTTTGCCATACTATAGAATGGCTCTGATACGTATGGCATAATGTTGGTATGTGGCAGTGTAAACTAAACGGTACCACAGACCAAGATTTGAACTATTGGAAGAATTAATTCCTTGATTTGAATTCTTGAGCTAAGAAAAGGCTCTGCTTATTTGGTGGAGAAAACTCTACACCTATGCAGCATCTCAACATCTTAAATTGTGGGTGAAATTGCTGCATTTGGCAACACTGTTAGCTTTACAAAAGTTTCATCCCTTTCCTCTCAGGTTGGTACTTCACCTCACAGAAACACAAGCTGACCAAATACTAAACATCAGAATAATGAAAAATGAAGGAAAAATAGTTTCAAACAAGATCAGTTCTTTTGTAGTGATTTCTCACATCCTTTCATCTCTCCCCTAACTTACTGTCTTTTCTATTAACATTTCAAGATCTCCTTTTCAATTTTCAAAATGGAAGAAACATCTCAATTGACCTCTCAGCTAAATCATCTCCCCCAGGACTCACCTTAAAAAACGTCTATTGGAAAATACAACTGACAAAACTTCAGTGGGGCTACAGCAGGAAAGATACAGAACAATCAACAGATGCTCAGCTGAAGAACAGGATGAAAAGTTTAACTACTTTGGCCTTTTTAGTAAGACACCTTCACACATTTAACTGGAGGCCAGGGTTTGTATAAGTGCATATGCAAACTGGTATCTTGGAAGAAGTTCAGTGTATTTAAATTAAATAAGCATTCAATTAGATATCACAACAAGTTAACTCTATAAAAGATGCCCAAAGAAGGCTGCAATAATTGTCCCAGGGCAAGATCTATTGAGTTTGCAAATAAAAAAACCCCATCCAGAAAAAAGACAACACTGTAATTTAATAAGCAAGCTTCAGGGTGAGAGAAGAAGGGCTAACACTCCTGAAGTAGTGAAAACAAAACAGAAAACCACCATGGACATAGCAGTGTAACCAAAACACAGAAAAGGAAATAAAAAAAGTTATGTCACCATTCCAAATTTAACCTACATTTGTTCTTTAATGCTAAAAATCCCTGAAATCTCCATCTAGCTAACCTAGATGATGCTTTCATTCTACCATTATGACAAAACAGGAGGAACAAAAGCTGACAGTTTTCACTGATGCAGAAGTTCGTTGTTACTGGCTGAAAAAAAAAATTAAAATCACACTCTAGACATAAAAGATCTGGTTGGGAAAGCCAAACATTAGACAAACATTCTTTTAAGTATCCTAGTTTCTCAGTTTGATGCCCAAATGAAGATCATTGCAGCTAAAGGTGAGCTACTCTAAGCAGAAATAAGCCTCTAAATTCACCTCCTTCTTCAAGCTCTATACCTAGATTTAGTCTGAAAGGAGAAAAAAAAAAAAAGATACATACAAAAGAAAGTGTGACATATCAAAATAGCAACCTCATAGATACTGTGGACAGACAGAAATGAGAACACTAGAAAGAGGACTCCAGTTCGTAAAATTTGATCTAATAAAAATTATCACATCCATTTCCAGGAAGTTTTTTGGTTTCTTTGGTAGGTTTGGGCTTGTTTTGTTTTCTTTAAAGTAATTTCCTCAAGCACCGAGGTAAGTCATAAAGATATCTAGTTAGCAATACATAGCTGGTGTTCCTAATATTCTTATATCTGATGCAGGAATTACTTCTTGCCTTGAAAATGGAATCAAGATTACAAAGGAAACCAGCTAATCAACGCTCAAAGGATGATGAAGGAGCAACCAATACTCATTTAAGTTATTGGTCAGCTCCAAAGACATCTCTGCTGCTTAAAAGCCTGAGCCACTTCAATTGAAAGTCTCTGAGAAGAATAATTCCAACCAAAAAAATATTTCAACAAAACAGTTTAAATTGTTTCACGAATTTCCTATTCCCTATCAAATGCTTTGAACATCTAAATGAAAAAAAAATGAACAAAAGAAAAAAATCCAGCCTAGTAAGAGCTACAGCAGTGCCTTCAAAACATGGAGAAGAAAATTAGAGTAACAACAGAAGTGCAGCTGTAAGGCTTTAAGTAGTTACTTATAATTTTCCTAAGTGCACAACAAAGAATCCTCTTTATTACAGTATCTCATATGAGCCTAAGCTGTGATATGGAAAAAGAAAACACAGAGTCTTTATTTGGAAACAATAAACACCTCTATTGCACAGCATGCAAAAAAGAAAAAATTAAAAAAAAAAAATCATCAATACCTTATCTGGCCACCACTGCAAGTCTTCTCCTAAGGAAACAGGGCTTTGGACAGGTGTATTCTTCTTGTCCAGGTTTGGCTCCCCTTCCTTACTTGTAGAGCCTCTTTCGTTATCAAATGAGGCTCCATCAAGCCACCTTCGCTCACGCAAACGTAAAACGGACTCACGTTCACGCAACAGCTCAGAGTCTCTCTCTAAGGGAAGAAGGAGAACTGGTATGCAATCGGGTCACACCAGTGGGATAAAAGTAAGCCACTCTCTAGTAAAGACCCTTCAGGATGCAACTAACAGCAGTCAAATCTACTCACAAAGATTAAAAATAAACTCCTGACATGCAACATTCAATACACTAACCCTTTCAAAGCACACGTACTTGAGAATTACTAAGCATCTAAATAAGCTAGAAATAAAAAGCTTTTACACTTTTGTGCACTAAAAATTGCTAAAGCATTTTCACTTACGGTAGAGGAGGCCAAACACATTTAACATTGCAGTTTAACGTTTTATAGTACGATAAGCAGAGTTTTCTAGTATGGTTTTATCAATGTAGTAACAACCAGAAAATAAAAATCTAAGCCTGTATAGTCTGTTAGTTATCTTTATGCAAACCAAAAAAAAAGCATTTATTAGAGAGTTTCATAATAACTTTCAAAGGAAAAAAACAAACCCCAAACAACAACAAAAAAGAGTTTGAAAATGTTAAAGAAAGCAAGCATTAAAAAAAAGCTATCATATACATGTTTGATAATCCAACCCCTTTTGTTTAAAGCAATATTCCATATGTATCTGTTTGGAATAGATCAAATGAAAACTTTAAGAGTCAGGCCAAGTTTTTAAAAGGAACCTTTTAGGAAAACGTTCCTTACCAAAATGCATCCTCTCCAATTGGCCTACAAACTGTCTTAAAGCCAGTACTCTGCAGTTCACTCATGCAGTTAAATTTTTTAAATCAAGTAATCAAATTAACTTTCCAAGAGTCAGCTGTGCATGGAATATAAGGATTATAAAATTCTTGGCAACATCTTATATAGAATAATCTTAGGAAAGGGGAAGAAAAAAACATGGAGGAATTTAGAAGGAGTTATGTCAGATGCTGAATATTTGCACATGCACTTAATGCATTCAACCTACTAAGTACTTCATTGATGCTCCCAAAAATCAACTGGAATTACATGTATGAGATGACCACATTATTATATCATAGGTTCAACGAATTATGCCATGTCTTGGGTTTTTTGCTGGATTCAAAAAATGGGCAAGTATTTCTAAGGCAAACGTGACAGCTTGTCTTACAGAGTCCATCAAGTACTGTGTTTATTTCTAGCAAACATCAAGCCGAGCCCTGACAATTTTGTAACAGGAACTTCTGTGTTCAGCAATTAATAAAAACATGTTAATGAAAGGCAACAAACTGGACTAAACAAACAATCACAGTAGAGGTTGGATTAACAGTTTGGAAATAGTCTATGCATTTGTGCAACAGCTTCAAAAAGAGAGGAATTTGCTGCCTGGTCTGTTATAAATCTTTTAAGTGGAATTAGAAAACCAACCAAATAAAAAATAAGCAAAATGCCTTAACACTGCTCAAGGAGTTTTTTTTCCTCAGCTGTTAACAGTGATCCTCATCCAACTATAAAAATGCTTAGGGGGGAAAAAAAAAAAAAGAAAGAATAAAGAAATAATTTTTTTCTCCCTCCTGAGCATCTAAAGTGCCTTATTCCATAAAGGTAACCTCTGTCATGGAGCAATTAAGGAAATGTGAAGAACAGTGAACAAAGAGCAACTCAAAAGAAAGGGAAAAGAAAGAAAATGTTAAGAATGCTGCATGTCATCAACTACTCATTTTTGAGCTAAATTAAATCTCTGCAATTCAGTTTATGTATTAGTGTGTACTTAGGCTACAGTTTATTTTAAACTTAGCATGCAAAAATTTTACAACACCTTGCAACACCAATGATCAACAATTAGATTTAAAATATATTCCTAGGAAGGTTCCTGCAGAACTTACCTGCTAATATTCAGACTTCATTAATAATTTTGATAAATGAGTAGCAGTCTATTTGTCCACTCTACATTTGACAACATAGCACAGTCTACTTTCGCATTAAATCAGAATCTAAACCACCAGTGTGTACTAGCACTAGCTTTTTTTTCCCCACAGCAAACTACTTATTACAAAGAAAAAAGGTGCAAAATTACCTCTGGATGAGCCTAGCCTGGAAAGTGATGAGCGCCGAAAGGATGGATAACCAAAGTAACTAATATCTTCTGAAAACATAGCATCAGCATCAATAATGACACTTGGGTGAGCAGAATGTATGTCAGCATCCAGAAGAGACATAAGATCCTCTATAAGAGGAGACAAGGGTCTTAAGTGAATAATCAGCTACTTAAAACATCAGCTAGAGAGACCATCAACTAAACAAATATCAAAACAAAAGAAATCCTAGCTAGTAATTGAATTTCTGCTCTTCAGATTCACCAGTGCAAACTCATGTGCCTCCTATGCAACCACATTTACAATCAAGCTTGGCCAGTGAACAAAACCAGTCTCCCTACAAGAACTGCTCTGTCACTTATCTAACCACCTTTCCCCAAACAAGACTTGCCCCAAACACATTTTTCTGTAACCCAGAAATTCAAACTTTAGCCTGTCACTGAAAAGAACAAAGCACTAGGGTAAGACAGGTACATATACAGACGTGCACACACACTCATGCACGGAACACACAACTCCAAAGAGGAGCCAGAATTCAGGGGGGACAGAATCGAAGGTAAAAGGTGGCCTTCACAGAGCCATGTCTTGAGGCTCCTCCATGGAACATTTCTTCCACAGCATTATGTACTTGTTTAATACAAAGGCTAGATTGCAGCTCTCAGTACAAAGCTTTAAATGGTAGCTACATTAAGAACAACAAGAGTTAGCTGGAAAGAGCACCATTTTTTAATACCACACAGTTAAAAAAGAACCACCAAAACCAAATCTGACCTTAAACAATGTGACTTCCCTAGCTTCTACGTTAGAAAACCTGAGTTTCTCTGAAATACTGTTCATCATTAAAATATAAAAGCATTTTCTTCCAACAGCTACTATCCATACACAAAAGACACTCCTGTAAATTCGTGTAATTTATTAAAGTCAGCAACTAAACTTGAATACCATCTTGCTGCTACAGGAAGGACAGTCCTACCTCCCTTCTACATTCCTGTGGCAGGGGCCTCTTTAGTGCAAGGTGGGATTTCTAAATCTACAACTAGTGCATTTACCTGGCTTGAAACAATACTTCCTAGGGTACAGAAGTAAGGTGAAAAGTAGTGTTAGTAAAATAGAGCCCCATAGTGCCTCACCACACACAGCTAAGCCAAAAGAGACAGTTCTGCCCCTTCCCAAACTTTCAAAATAAGTCAATAAATAAAAAAACAAAAACAGGCTCCCTAAATTAGATTTCAGGTAACCCACACAGACATACAAACCTCACCACCATGCAAAGGAATGGCAAGATAGCTCCTTTTGACAGCAAGACAACCTCATCTGCTCAGACCACTGATGAAGCTATCATGAGGCTACAGAGGGAGTCCCTTCAAGAAGCACAGGAGTACATATAATTTCATCACATCCAGTTCTTAGCATCTACCTCTCATTGCAAGCATGGAAAAAAAAGGTGGCTAAAAATCAAGGTTTGAAGTTAAATAAAAGCGTTCTTAAGAGCAACAAAAGAGAAGGTATGCAGAAACTAAAAAGGAACCAGAGGCCACACTTAACATTAGGTTTAATTCACTGAATTATTCCACTTCTTGGTATTAAAAGCATTAAGAGACTTCCACAGTCCTGCACATCAGAATGGTCATCCTTAAATTTCTGAACTATGCCCAGGAAACACAAGACATAGCAACTACTACCAGCTGTCCCCAAGAAAACAGGGCTGTAACTCCTTTGCTTTGAAATCCACAGTGCTCATAAGAGCTGCATTACATCAGTAACCCACTCGAGTACACACCATTGGAGACTCAGTGGTTCAGGCAGGACGTTTTAGCAAGTCATCCTTCACAGACTGCATGGAAATCCTTCTATAAAACTTTGCATTTGGTAAACCGGCTGTGTCTTTTTAAAACACTTCCGATGACTCAAGAGTGGCTTTACTTTGCCTGCTACATTATCCATTTTCCACTAGCTTTCTGCAATGATATAGCTGCAGAACACCTCACCTTACAAGTATCAGCTTCTAAGTACCAGACTTCAAGAGCTGGAAGCACAGCAGTGACTGTTTTATCTCTCAATATTCACACATTGCTCCTCTTCCCTCTTCCCACACCACCACAACCATCTCTTCCTAGGTAAGCTTCAGCATCTCTATAGTCTAACAACTTGTTCTTGTTTTCTTCTTCCTTTTTTTGGGTCACCATTTGGCCAAAAATAGAAAGGAAAAAAAAAAAAAAGGTGATCCCTTCTTAAAAACAGGATTGGCCAGTACAGTAAAGAATTTTGTTCCAAATGGACAATATGTTGAGGTTTTCTTTAAAGTCAGTTAAGCCAGAAATCTGTTTAACAGAAAATACACACTGGTTTGTGACACACATACCCTTCCCACCATGTTAGACATCTTGTTTGTTTAGCTGTGTTTCCAAACAGGAAAGTAAAACTTCAAGCCATCAGGCCTAAGAACCAAAACTTAGAAATCCTGAAAAACTGGGTTTTGGCTAAATGTGATTTAAGATGAGTGAGGATATGAAGCTTTTTCTTACTCTCTCATTTTAGCTTCAAATCAGATTTTAATTTTCTCACAGTGTTTCAGCAAAAAATGCCCCTTCTTCCACTTTCCATACCAGCAAATAAAGTTGCTAAAACTAGTAGGGATTAAGAGCTAAATCCACTCCTTTTCAAACACCACTGGAATTTTATAGCGCTGTCAAAGCAGATACTGTAAGGCTACATCCAGTTCAAAAATTCAAATGAAAAACCATTCTCTATGACTATTTCCCTGCTCTTGCCACCTCTTTAGGTAACCACGTAACTATGATTCACTAGTAGATACCACTAGCAAGTGGAAGGAAAAGGATATTCAGCACACATGAAAGAAAAAACAAAACAAAATACACAAATAAAAAACTGCACAAAATTTCAGTAGGCATACAAGCAGCAATTCAAATACTGAGGAAAATTTTGTTTTCAATAGCTCCATGCATAGCATTACCACTGGATTCATTAATTAAAGGCATTGCCTAGATAGATTCCAATCTCAAGTCAGGCTCACATTAAACCTTTTCCCTTAAGGGGGCAATCAAATTCTCTCCCTTTTTCTCAGCTGCATATTTTTATTAAATATCCAAGGATTCAACATCTTCAGTATTTCCTCCTCTTTCAAGTTTGGACTGCATTGGCAAAACTCTGACAGTGAAGGGAGAGAAGTATATATTTTGGTTTCCTAGGAAACCAGACTCAAACAGAAACTCCAGAACTCATTTCTTGGTAAGACATAGTGCAGAACATTACCCAGCTTGAAGTTCATCTTAAAAAAAAAAACAAAAACAAAAAACCCACCCACAAACAAAAACAACCAACCAACCAAACCCAAAACCTCCAAACAACAAAGAAAACCAAACCACACCAACAAAACCACAGCAAAAACATACAGCTAATTGTTTTCCCTAAAGGCAAGCCACTGAACTGATCCCACACTATGCTCCAGTTCCCACCTCCCCACGCTGAAAGACAGTACAACTACAAAACCAGCCTGGCCCTCTTCTCACCTTTAAATAAAAGGAAAAAAAAAATATTTTAAACAAGCTCATTCCAAAATCCAGAGTAGTCTGGATACTGCCAAACCTGTGCTTCACAAGTCCCACTAGTGTGAAGCAAGCACATCGTGCAGAAGTTACTGAGCAAACATGCACACATCTGAGCTATACAAACAACAAAATATTTTGCCTTCTGCAGAATCTCTATACAGATTAACAGCACATAAAGCCCAGAAGCAGCCCCTCATAAAACTTGCTATGAAAACCAGCCTAATAAATTAATCTAGAAGCCTTCAAGTCTTTTCTATGCTAAATGATCTTGCTCCATGTAGTTTAACCTTGATTATTTTCTTTATGTACTCGTTATGTATCAAATGAACCCACATTCTTCTATCACAAAAGAACTAAGACTAAAGAAATCAAAATCAAAGTAATAAGGGTCCAAGAGACAATGAAGGTAGTATGTCCAGAAAAGTCAAGTTCTGCTCTTCACTGAAGACATTTTGAAGAATTCAGAGGGAACTGAGACACAGTTTTGTTACTTTCAAAAAAGTCAGATGCCTAACCCTGACAGTACTAACTGGAATTAGCACAACTGATACATTCATGAAATTACAATGTATTAAACAAGAAATTATTAATTTCAGAGTGGTTGGAAAGTACACTATCTTTTTTAAGTATTACCTTTTGATTTTAAAAATCCAGTGTAAGCTACTTTTAGAGTTTTTCAAAAAAAGCTTTGCTTTTTTGAGAGGCTTAGAGGAGTAATCCCTAAATTTAAGGGCCACAAAGCACCAAACATGCAGAAGGGATAAAGTAAAAACTAGCTTGTGCTTTTAAGCAAAATGCAACAGCCACCCCAGTCCTGAGGCAAAAGCTTTCTTGTCATTTGCCTTTTTTGGTGCTTGAAAGGAACAAACTGTAAAAGCTTTAAAGCGTAATTTGACATAATTCAGAATAAAAGAAGTAAAAGTTCTTTATCTTTCAGAATAATTTATAAACCCCTAAAGATTCACAGCATTTAGCATCTATCACTTTCCTACAGTCTTCTTTTATGAATTTTGATGCCACAGTTCCAAAAGAGCATCCAGGGGTGAGATGACAAGTGAAAGCAAGAAGGGTGCAAAGTTTCTAGAGTAAAAGACTTAAAAAAAGATTCTACTTAGTTCTGAAGGGCAAAATGTTGCTATTCTTCTAGAGAGAGATCTGCAAGTTTCTTGTTTTCCTGAAAACAAGCCTGCATGGTTATGTGACACAAGGAAGGACTGATAATTTGTACTATTTCATGTACCAACGGTACATGACAGACCTTACTAGTGCTCAGCTAGACTTCTCCTACTGTTTTGATCACATTCAGATATCAAATTCATTTTTGTGCAACAAATCTATTTTTTGCACATAAAACTGCAATACATTAAAACAGACAGAGAAAGCACAGCATGTTCTAAAATTGCAAATTACATCTTTGGATTTAAGACATAGTAAGTGTCATTCCCACCTCTTTTCCCACAAGAACTAGGGAAGAGTTAGCCCAGTTTCTCTGTGGGGAAAGAAAAAAGCGGAAGATTGCAACACGTTGTAAGAGAAATTAGTCTAAACCGTGTAGAAGCTTTAAAAATTGAGCCAAGAACAAAAGTGTTTTCTGGACAGCTAACAGAGAGTGAAACTCTGCATACTACTTTATTTCAAATACAAAAGACTCACAGACTGTAGTGCAGGTGCCTTCAAATATAAATCACCAGTCACTGGCTGTCAGATAGTCCCTATTAACTGATCCACATCATCTCAAGAGGTACTAAGAGTTAATGCCACTGAAAGCTGGTTAGTATGGTTAAATACTACTGTAAATAATTAGTAGCAGTGACTTATCCTCTGAAGGCCAGTTCTGAAAGAATGTATTCAGGTACATTTAAGAGTAAGAACTCCTGCTTTGAATACTTGAAAAGAGTCAGGAGAATTTCCCTTTTCCAATGCATCTGTCTAATGCTATTAAGCTCATCACTGAAAAAACAAGACTCAAATGAAAGATTTTTCATCCTTCTCACCTGAGGATTCTTGATTGTACAGCAAAATAAAGAAGCTTGATAGATGCAACTAAAACTAGAAGAGGCAAAATGATATACAAAGCCCTTGCTGCAGAACAAAAAAATAAACCCAAAAAAACAATAAAACAACTTTGTCTAATCACATGATTGATAAGATAAAGATGGAGGAAGCCCATGAACCTTCCTGGTGAACCAGATGAGCAGAAGAAAAAAACAAAAAACAAAAAAGCCCACTCATTAGAAAAATATCAAAAGGTCATTTAGACACACAGAAAGGAAAGCTAATATGAAGTCAGAGTTTAGATGTGCTCTTTTCATGCAGTGCACCTAACCCAAACATTAGATTTGGCTGCTATGTTTTCAAGTGTGTTCACTCAGCAAGAAAAGAGAACCTACATTATTTAGCAAATGCAAAAGACAACTCAAAAGTCTTTTAATAAAAACAATTGTATGGGACAGACAGTATTCTAAAAATAGCTGGACTTGAATGACAGCATTTTATCAGCAGAGGCAGGGAACTATAGCATTTATGAGGGGAATTTGTGATGAAGAATAATTTCTCAGTCTAACTGCAACTGTAAGCTGTTCTGCCCTCACCTTGAGGCATTTTGATTTAAAAAAGCTGCATAACTTCTGCTCTAAAAACTGCTGTACCTTAAGAATATGTTAGTGGTAAAAAACATGCAAGTCACTAGAAAGTTTTAGGATTAGCTTTAATGAGCAAGCCACACAGCAGTCAGCATCATATTGGGCAGCAAAATACAGATGTAAGTAATGCTGATGTTATAAAGCCTGAGATTCTACAAGAAACAACTTCCATGCCACCGATAGACAGGGTCAACAGTTACTCTTCAATGCCTAACCTAATCCCTCAAGACATCTTGGTGCATCTTTTGTGCATCTTTAGACTTTGCTCATATAAGCAAGAACTGTCTTTGCTGCATACCTTGCACAGCACGCTGTCAGTGCTTAATTACAGGGAAATAAGAACACATTGGTATTTTCTTATCAAACGTTGCAGGATACAAACCTCCAGGAAGATATGATTCACTTGCTGTGTCATCCCCATCATCTCCATCTTCATCATCACGACTCAACAAATTATTTACAGCAAGGTTTACATCAAGATTTGTTCGCTGGAGTTCCCGAATAATAATGCTTCTGGACTTTCCTTGTAAAACAACTTGTGCCTGTAAGAGCAGAGTAGGTTACTGATCATTCTCAGCTCATCAACCACCTATCATAAGAAAAGAATGCTTCATTCTGAAGGAAGTCTAATAAACCCCCAAAGTCAATCCCTCTACATACAAGATTCACATGTATTTTTCATAGTATCTTGTACTAGACAGTCAACTTTCCCTCAGTAAGAGGTAGGCTACTGAATTCCAACTTTGGTACTGAATTTCATACAGTCTTAGAATCTACTCCAACATTCATCAGTTATATTTATAAAAAAATTAAGTAGAGATGTCCATGAAGGAAAATTCTTAGTATTTTTAAAAGATTAAATATCCTTAATGTCTTTCATTTATCTCTCAAATACATTACTCCAGTCACTAAAAATTATTTTTTTATTTTTCCTTCAATCATCTAAAACAACTCCCCAAACCAACAAACCGCCCCCCCTATCAAAAGACACCCCAAACATTCCGACACCACCTCACCCCTCCAAATCAATCCAAACACAATCACCCGCCACAATAAACCATCCCCCCAATTTCCCCCCCTAATTCCCCCCCCCTACACACACCACCCACCAAACCTCCATCCCCTCCCAATCACTACCACCCACAACTCCCCCCCATCCCCAACCCCCCCACCATACCCACTTCCCACCCCCATCCCCCCACCCCTCATTAACCATCCCCCACCCTCTCCCCCACCACTCTAACCACACCTCCCACACCTCACAACCCCAACCACAACCAATCATCAAAAAACCCCATACCAACCCCACCCCTACCACACCACACCCCCACCCCCACCTCCCCCCAACCCCCCACCCCCCACCCACCCCCCCCCCCCCCCCCCCCCCCCCCCCCTCCCCCCCACCCCCCCCCCCCCCCCCCCCCCCCCCCCACCCCCCCCCCCCCCCCCCCCCCCCCCCCCCCCCCCCCCCCCCCCCCACCCCCCCCCCCCCCCCCCCCCCCCCCCCCCCCCCCCCCCCCCCCCCCCCCACCCCCCCCCCCCCCCCCCCCCCCCCCCCCCCCCCCCCCCCCCCCCCCCCCCACCCCCCCCCCCACCCCCCCCCCCCCCCCCCCCCCCCCCCCCTCCCCCCCCCCCCCCCCCCCCCCCCCCCCCCCCCCCCCCCCCCCCCCCCCCCCCCCCCCCCCCCCCCCCCCCCCCCCCCCCACCCCCCCCCCCCCCCCCCCCCCCCCCCCCCCACGCTCGCAATGCTCGCGTCACACAGCACTCTGTTATGTTGTGTGGATGTACACACACATAAATACATGCATGCACCAATTCCTGAAGTTTCTAAAAGCAACGTTATCAGCAGTGTAACATCTAACACTCAGCTGTTAACTTCCTCCTACAAAGCACATATGCAGCAGCTTCATGGTCTGAAGACTGACAAAAGGTCACTACACTCAGATGGGCCTTCTAAATTTCTGACACTTTCAGATTAAGAAATTGCAAAACAAGTCTTACACTAGATAGTTCCTTGATCCTCAGACCCTCATGGATAGTTTTCAACAGATACTATGCTCTAGACCCACACCTATTTGAGAATACTATGAATTGTACAAATTGCAAAAACATGCCTAAACTGATTGAATGGTTTGGTCATTTCTATGAGTCAGTATCAAAGAAGGAGGTAAAAAGGCTGTGATATGTAGAAACAGACAACTCGCCATCACTACAACCTTCCACTAATCTTAACACCAGAGAACTGTGTAAACTGCATCTGTTCTGGACCTAAGACTAGATACTCTCTTGTCATGAAAGGCTGAAAGACTCTGTTCTTCAAGGTTAACTAAACTGTTGTACAAATCTACCTTAAATGATAGTGAATATGGTATTATTGCTATTCAATAATCAGTACCAGTGGTACTTTCCTGCTCTTAATCACCCTAATCTTCAAACTCCTCACAAAACAACTTTTCAATAAGGAGGAAAAAGAAAAAAGTATGTTCTCTGAAACAAAATCTAATGAATTCATGTTGAAAGCATACAACATGTAGTGCTAAAAGCTAATTAAGAATACTTGTCTTATATTTTAAGGCTTAGGTTGATTACTAACATCCTTCTCTTTTTTTGTTCTTTTTCTCTTCCTCCTGACAAGAGCATGCAATCACAGAGTAACTCAAGCA
This sequence comes from Indicator indicator, assembly GCF_027791375.1. Lineage (NCBI taxonomy): Eukaryota > Metazoa > Chordata > Aves > Piciformes > Indicatoridae > Indicator > Indicator indicator. Next base: position 175,363 of record NC_072021.1, read on the forward strand.
CCTGCCTAAGACAAGGCTCTCTCACAGAGACATCTACACTTTCAGGATTCCAGTCAATGACTACACAGACAATAACAAGATGAAAGGTAGTTTAGCAATAGCTTTAGGAAAAGTCTTGTCTCATGAGTTAGGAAAACAACTCCAAAAGAAAAAAGAAGATACTACTGAAAATAGAAAACAAAACAAAATCCAACCCAAAGACTGAAGTAATATTTTAAAACAAGCCATTAATATGTTTCTCAAGGTGGAGAGGAGGCTGGAGGGAACAAGAAGGGGGCTGAGTGGGAGCCAAGTTCTTCCTACCCAAGAATTCTCAATTCAGCTCTCAGCAGGGAAGATGAGGGTGTAAAGAAAAGGTTGCATATTAGATTTTACTACTCATTACATAAGCATTTTCTATTCTAAGTTATAAACTATCAAGGATTGACACTTGTCAGTTACAATCATTTCTACTCATAGAGTATTCCAAATATTCCAAGCGTGTCCTAACCTGGTCCTGATATAAAGAAAAAAAAGTAAATAATGACAAAGTTATTCCTATTAAAGTTGTCTAAATCTAGAATAAATATTAATAGAAAGTGGAAATCTTTCTGCTCACCTCCTACTTTTCTACATCTCTGCTCTGCCCACTAGGCATTCTACCAATTTTCCAAATCTAGGGATCTAATCTAAGGACTCCACAGTTTGAATGTTTCTAAACTCAGTTTATGAAATATTCCCATTGTTTAACAGAGCAGTTGTAGTGCCTTCTGCTACTCTACCAGTTTGGTGACTTTCAACTACTTCTTAAACATGCAAAGGAAGAAGTGAAGAACCCTTCAAGGTTGGTCTCCTAAGAGCATAGAGGATAAAAACCCTTTTACACTTTCCCCAACAAGCTGTAAACATGACAATAGCAGTTTGTCTTTAACACAGGAATTTTTGTTTCAGATGCACAAAGGTTTCCCAAAAAGTTTGGGGAGGGATAAAAGGGTAGGTTATCTTTCATGCAACTAAGCCCCAGACAAAATTAGCTTATTTGGTAGCATAAAAAACAAATTAACTTTTGGCAAAAAGCTGCAGTTCCTCCCTCTTAACAAATCACTCGTGTAGAAACCAGAGTCTGTAAACACAGTTCCCCTTACCACAGTTAGTAACCTTAGGAAGTAGCACTGTTCACTGTCTTACAACAGCACAAAGAGCTCACTGTGATCATGTAATTAAGACTAATTGACTTTGCTATACAAAGGGACACCATCAGTTTTAAAGCTTCTGATGAAAAAAAAGAATCTGTATAGCACATTTATTACATAGTACAATTACAAAGATTCTGAGCCACAATCTTTTCCAAATGTTCCCTTCCTATTACTAGGTATAGGACCCCAACTAACAAAACACTGCTCATTACTTGGGGCAGAGGAGAGGAAGGCACAATAAAACTGAGCACAAAAGGTCTGCAAACATAGATAACAGATTCTTCCTGCATAAATGCACTCACTTGATGCTGATGTGCTAGCCTATCAGGGCTTACATCAATAGTGTCCCTCTAAAACACTGCTCTTCCAAATCAAGGAACAAAAAAACGTTCAAAAAAGACAACACAGCCAAAGCCCAGTTATTCTTCACACAAATATGAAGGATCCTAGGAACTGAAGGGGCACTTGCCTATCTGTTATTTTAACCAAGTCAATGTTTAATATACCCTACCTACACAACTGCTGTAATTACACGTTCCCTTACACATACTGCATACCATTTATATATGTGTATACACATATACTCAAATATGGAACAAACAGATTGCAGCCTCAATCCTATCAAAACTTACCCAAGGGTGTTGCCTGCCAGTCTGCCCAGAGTTTCAGAACCAGACAGAAACCATGGGGAGTCACTAGTCCTGCCTGGCCTGGATGTCCTTCCTGCCCCTGAGCCACTGCTCAACTTTGAACTGAAAGTAAAAGATGGTAAATCAGTCACAAAACAATCCCAAATGGGTTAAGAACAAAACCTGGAATCCCAGGTCTAAATTCTCAGGGACTTAGTCTGGTAACATACCAGCTTAAGCAACACCCTTGGGGAATATTCCAAACTAATCTAACTGTATGTTAGGAGATACACTGGAAAAAGAAAGTGGAAAGCATGCCTAAGAGAGCTTACATACATCAGCAATCCATAATAGCACAGTTGCAAATACACATTAAGCTAATTAGTGATTTAGGTCAGCCACTGTGCTAAGTTTTCAGTTAGTTTTCAGGTACAAATTGTAATCACCAAATGTTCCATCTATAAACCTGAGCCTGAGTACGCTCCTTCAATATTAAGAAGAGGTTTGCATTTGAATGTGAACCATTACATAATCCTATTAAGGGGGACTTACCTGGACTGAAGACAAGGGGTTTAGAAAGTGAGCCTCTCCAGATGGGACCACTTTAAGAGTGGATTCAATATGAAACAACAATTTAACACAGTTTCTTTCACAAGGATTATTTCTGGAGGGATTTATTCCTTGCATTTAAAGAAATCCTGTCTTACTTCTTTTAGATTCACATCTACTACTTTTACCTACACCAGTCTGTCATGTTAGGCTGTTTGGCTGCGTCACCATAACCATTATTTATCTACTCCAAGTGCCCATTCAAAAGGCAATATAGTTTAAAAATAAGCAAACAAAACCAAAAAGCAGTCAAACTGCTCGTCCAGCTCAAAAGAATGATTGAATATGAAGAAAAGCAGTTCTTACCCATCATTATTATCAGGTTTACCCAATTCCAATCTGTCTGGTTGAACTGAAAACCCAATCCTGCAGACTCTACCATCCTATATTTAAAACAAGAAAACAAAAAGTGTCTAAAATTGAAATGAAAGACAAGTTACAGAAAAAAAATACAAACAAAACCAAGTCTACAGTTATTGAAGAAAGTTAATCAATTTAATGCCAGGCAAAATAATTAACTGCATTATTTCAAGTTTGTTATGTGACCAGATTAAAATAAATTACCTCAAGAAGAAATGCAGCATGATTTGGTCCCACCACACACTGTTTAATAGTGGCCTGTTCCAATACATTCAAAGGGGGGTGGCTGCAAACAAAAAGTGAGCACATGTAACATTTTAAAACTTTTTACATCTGAAAAAAAAAACACATCCCAAGTGGTATAAGGAAGGAATAATGTGCAGTGATGTAACATTATCAATATGAAAACACTGAAGAATGCCTAAGAACGTGCATCAGTTGAAACAACTGTAATATATTTTTGGCCATTATGCACAGAAAAAGCAAAACAAAAACTTTAAAAGGTGATAAGAGTTTTAATTAAATTAGGTCAGTAATAAAAAAAAAAGGGGGGGGGGGGGATTTATACTTCAAATTAAGGAGTACTGAAAGTATTCAGTAATATACTTTATCGTAACTGAAAATCTAACATTTTCTTCCCAGTATAAGAACTGTGTTATCTGAAGCATTTCTGAACTTAGTCTTAGAAAGCCTCAATGCCTCTAATACTAATCTACAGCACAATCATTTGCTTCTTACTGTTGTTAGAAAAACTGCTTTCCTAAATGATGTACAGCAACACGTTATATGCCTTACCTGTTTAAATTATATTTGTTCAGCTTCTCTGAAACTTCCCTTAATCTGAAACAAAAAGAAATGAAGTTGTTTGAAAGAGATCCTCCACAGTAAACAACATCCACTGCAGCAGCATTTTTACAATGTCATGGGAAAAACTTACCACCACATTTAATGAAACTTGGTGTAAATACTACTTGGTGTTGACAGTCTGTATAAGAACTGGATAGTGTTCAGCTTCAAATCAGTTTTGTTTTGGAGTTTTTTGTTGGTTTTGTTTTCTTTTTTTGCTTTAGTACCCTTCCATCTACTATCTTGCCACAAAACCCATGTTCTTTTGTATTTCTGTGTGTTTTGCAAGCCACTATCAAAAAGCACTACTCCTGCCTCACTACCACCACTTACAACTCGAAACACAAAATAAAGCAGATGAAGCAATTAGCATTAACTGTAGATATGGTTGTGTGTCTTTGTACAAGCTTGAATACAGCACCCCAGAGCAGACATGTTTATAGTTTTCTAAGAAATACGAGTACCTAGCCCAGCAGAGCCAAAAACATGACAGCAATTTCCCAAAACAGAAAAGACAGGAAAAAGTTGCATAAAAGCCAGCGTCAAAAGGGACAAACAAGGGATTTGACCAGCATAAGAAACAATTCAGAGAAAACTCACTATGTATAGAGTTATATAAAACACCGTCTCTATTAAAAGGGAAAGAATGTGTCCAAAAGTGTATCCATCTCACCTTCAAGGAACATTGCCAAGTAATGGTAATGGCCAAAAAAGGGCCAACTTACAGACCACACCTGCCTAGAGGGCATGGTGTCCAAAAGTAGAAACTAGCACAGCAATTTCTTAGGCAACTTCTAATCCACTTAGAAAAGATTGTCTCCCGGCAGCAAAGATACTCTCATAATAGCATGTAGGCACTTCAGGAAAAACTTGTGCTCCCTTTCTTCCCAATGAAGGCAAGCAACATGAAGAAGATGCAAACCCAAGGTAAATCCTGTAAAAGTAATGCAAGGTCTTCCTAATCAAGAAAAAAAACCCAGAACTCAACTTTGGTACCACATTCACCACAAGCATTCAATAAATCTATTTCTTAATCAGCAATACCTTTCTAAACCTCACAAAAAGACATGCACATGAGCATTGCTTTTCCTCTGTCTGAACTCACATCATTAAACCCTTTCTTTTTATTGGGTTCACTTCAATTTCTACACACAGACTGCTATGGACAACAGAATTCAGTTACTTGCAAACCCTGAGCATGAGAAAATACAGATTAGAGGTCCAAAGAGCCAAGTCTGAATGATATCAACAGCATTTAATTCTAAAGCACTTGTCCTGAGGGAGAGAAAAAAAAAAGATATATGTCTGCTTGAGAAACAAGATAATTTATACTGATAGAAATAACTTTCAAGCCCAAGAAGAAAGGAGCCTACTGAAAGGACAGCAGGAAGGAAGAGAACGTGCTTGGAATTGCCTTTTGCTATCGAAGCCAAGATGCTGGTTTCTTAAATAGGCAATTTCACAGCCCCAATTTCCAGCCACAACTACTTCATACAGGCCAAGAGCACATACATAGATAATGTTTCTGTGAAGACAACCCACAAATGGGAAAGAAAGCAAAGTTCACTTGCAATCTGCATGAAAGGTAGAATCAGAAAAACTACCTTTACGTTCACTGCACTGCCTGTATGAAAAGGTGACAGCAAACACAGTAGTGCTTGTCTTGATTAATTGTCTGGAGACAATTACTATACTACTCCATGAGCAACACTTAAAGCTTCCTTATCTGAGCTTTGTTACAAAACCTGAGTACTACCAAAGAAACAGAGGTTTTTCCATTCATAAAAGATCATCGTAATCCTTTTGACTTGTAAAAGAAAGGGGGAGGGGGGGAAGTGTTAGGGAAGAAATATGCACAGAAAGCCAAGACTTGCATACTAAGTAAATCTATTAGTAACACCAGTCTCAAGAGAGGAGGTTTATCTGCAGCAAGCATCAATCAAAAGAGATCCAATGCTATTGAAAAGACGCTGCTGTCAACATTTAAGGGAGGGGACCAGAGAAGGTAAATGACCACACTGGAAGTACTAAACTCTCCTACAGAAAAACAAAACTCTCTCACCCTTCTCCCCGACCCTCCAACAATTTCTCATGCAACTGCTGTAATAGCAAAATTACCAAATACTGCCTAGTAAGTTTAGAGACCCATGAGGACTTGAATTTGACACCTAATGCCTCTGAGTGAAAAAGGTGGTGTTCCCCAGCACTGTCCCTGGTTTCACCGCCACTGCACCCCCTTCCTGGTGCTGCCACCAGCATTTGTGTGAGCACCAGTCACAAAACTAAACCAGCAGGAAAACGAGAGTCAAACAGAAAGATGTGCTTATGTATTCTGCATGGAAAATATGTTTGTGCAAATAAAAACTAAATAATTTTATAAAAACGTTTCCTGTAGCAATCTAAGTCTTTCTACTGACACAATTACATGGCTTTGTATCACCACCCCCTTACACATTTTGTATTTTTCATTATTTAAGATCAGGTTAATTTTAACAATAAAATTCAATTATTTCAGCTGACAGCACACTCCATTAAAATGTACAGGCAGAGATGATTTAATCAGTTGTCTCATTAGGGAAGGTCAACAGTTCCACTGCAACCTTTCTGTGGCAAAAGGGATCTCCAAGATGGATGCCTCAACAGGCTAAGCTTTGAAAAATTCTCATCACAGGCAACTATTTCAAAGGAAGAAGTTTAGTTTTGTTTTTTTAGGAAATGCACTAGTGTGCCAACCTTTGGACAAAATTTAGCGATGATGGCTCCTGTGTTAAGACACTTTAAACATATCTATCAAAATTCATCCAAATACAGTTTTGAGGAAAACAAAAAATCAGTTTAAGCCAAGCAGGGATTGTTTTGGGTTTAAGTCTTGCAGCTACAATTTCTAGCCTCTCTAAACTGATCACACTAAGTAACCAAAGAGGCTCCAAGCTCAGACTTGACATGTGACACTTTTATTTGTCATAAGATATTATTTCCCTCAAAATACACTTCTATTTCCAGAGACATTTATCTGAGGACATACCCTTCCACCATATCCTGCTTTGTAAAACCAAGCTAGTCTCAAAAATGCAGGAGAGCTACAGAGAAACCCCATTTCAAAATACTTAATATTTTATTAAAAAATGGACTTCAGTAAATTTTAAACTTTATCTTATTTAAACAAGTGCCTAAATCCACATAAGCAAAATCCTGATTTACAATTTGTGCTTTTAATGTTTGTAAGAATAGAAATTGTCTGGTTTAAATTAAGCAGTTTTGTCTTCGGGATTTTTAAGACTCTAGAGACTTCTATGATACATGTTCACCATGCTCAGTTGCCTGCAGCAGTTAGGCAGCACCAGTCCTGTCTTGCCAGTCATTGTCCAGGAATATTTATCAATTACTTCCATCATGCCAGCAATAGCTTAGAGACCAATAAACAAACGTGAAACATCAGCAAAACTTTCTTCCTGCTATAAGTAGTTTTAGAATAATTCAATGACAGCATGCTCATCTTTCTCCCCATGTGTTAGGAAACTAAGAGTTACAAAAATAAAGGAAAACCAACAAACAAAACCAACCAAACAAAAAACTCCAACCCACACTACATCATCTACACTTGGTGGACATCTGCAAGACCTCATCAAGCAGGCAAGTAACATGAAAAGCACAGTGCACTGCACACAAAAATCTCATGTAGCTAGGTTTACATAATTCTCCCCTCAAAAATGTACTTGCTGTTTAACAGAAACAGTATTTACAGGTGCTAGTATCTAATCTGACATTTTGCAGCCTTGGCCAAATAACGGTATATCTGTCACATTGGTTTTTAAGTGTTACAACAATTCCTGCCATCTCAGAGTATAATTTCTGTAACCACATAAAGAAAGCTATTTTTCATTTTTCTCTGCAACTTTAGACTACCTTTTTAAATGCCAGTTAGGTCTTTCAAGAACACACAGCAAAAAAATCACTGAAGCTAAGCAATTCAAACAAATGATTTAACCACAGAGATGTACAATAAAATGTTTACATGCTGAATGATTTCAGAAGTAAAGAAGTCTTTTTTACTCAGCAAGTAACACTACAGAGTCCCACACACAGTATTCAGAAGACTGTCTTGGATTTTTCTTGATGCTGCTCTAACTTATTTGTATACTTTAAGTACCAGGAAGGGGCCCTACTGGAAAAGCTTTCCTCACATCAGCAGTAGATGATGATGGAAAGAGTTGCAAAGGAGGAAAAGGAAAGATACATTTGGGGGGGGGGGAAGAGCCAAAAATATAAAAACGTTAGTTTGGTAAGATGAACAACTCTAAGTAGGGAAATTAAAAATAAAAATAATTAAGCAAGCCCTGGTACATTCTTCTAAGTGATCGAGCCTCTTTCAGACAATACATGAAAGAAGTCTGAAAGTCAAACAACTTAAGAGACTTCCACATGAGAGCAGAAAAGTAGAAAAGTATAGAAGAACAGATACGATGCTTTTCCAAAAGCAGATATCCAATAGGAGAAAAAAAAAAAATTACTCAATCACTGGAAAAAAGTGATTTACTTAAAGTAAATACATCCTTCACCTCTAACCATCAGCCAAGACCCTGCAGTGCTCTGAGCACAGCAAACCAGGCCCAAGGAGGCAGCTATGTGGCCAGTTAAGAGGTGTGGGCACAGCAAAGCTCCAGAGCCTCCACACCAAAGCCCCCTCACACTTGCCTGTCTTGAATCATGTGGAGAAGAACTCCCATGCCTGTCTATCAGTGTCACGAAAATGGGCTCAGAAACACAGAAAATGGACACCAATTAGAAGCTTAAGCAAGTATGTTATCTTTATTTTGTGATCTTGGGCTCCCCAATTCAAGAGAGACAGGGATCTGCTGGAGAGAGTCCAGTGGAGAGCCAAAAGGATGATTAGGGGACTTGAGCGTCCCCTATGAAGAGAGACTGAAAGACTGTCCAGTCTGGAGCAGAGAAGACTGAGAGGGGATCTGGTCAACATCTTAAGGGTGGGTGTCAAGCGGAGGGGTCCAAGCTCTTTTTGGTGTGCACAGTAATAAGGAACAATGATTACAAACTTGAACATAGAAGGTTTCACCTCAGCATGAGCAGAAACTTCTTTTCAGTGAGGGTGACAGAGCCCTGGAGCAGGCTGCCCAGGGGGGGTTGTGGAATCTCCTTCTCTGGAGACTTTCAAAACCCACCTGGATGCATTCCTGCACAGACTACCCTAACTGGATGATCTCTGGAGGTCCCTTCCAACACCTAATGTTCTGTGATTTTCTGATATCAGGATGTCTCAAATGATGGGCCCTGTCATTGATGTAAAGACACACCCAGCTACATCTTCCATACCATAATACAGCATACAAAATGATCCTTCTCCTTATCGCCATGTCTGAATTGCCATGTCCAGTGCTAGAAAGCAGTTTCCAAAGAGCTAGCCTTCCACAGCTGCTGTACCCAACACCTTTCTCTTAATGGAACAAATGAAGAAATAAAGGTGGGAGGGGAAGAAGAGAGAATTTAAAGAGCACTTTAAGTCTTGCTGGGTAATAAGGGGAGAGAATCCATTAAAAAAAAAAAAACGCTTAAGTACCACATGAAAGCAGGCAACAAGATTATATGTAGAGAGTAATGCCCATTAAAAAAAATCCCAAGTTCAAGTACAAAATGACAGCCTCCACAGTAAGGAACACTACTCAGCCAAGGGTTGAGAGTACTTCTTAAGAGTATAATACACTGAGAATTGAAACAAACAAGATGACAAAGAAAGTCCCTCCACTCAGTAATTAGGTGTACCCTGCTTAATGCTGTGCCCTATTCTCATTCCAAGAAACATAAGTTAAGAATATTCATCTATTACATACTAAAGCAACAACTACTGCTCACGAAATCCTTGAGCTGCAGGCTCATAGAAGCTGGAAAATCATTACTGTATGTTTGCCCTATTCTACACTCTTCTATTATCTAACACTGATCTTTGCCACAAACAGGAGGAAAACAAGGTAGACCCACTGACTGTAACAGCTACTCTAATGTTCATGGCATCAACCAACTCGAGTTTACAGAGTATGGCTCCCAAACTTTATTTTGTAAGACTGTCAATTCAGTTAATAAAGGCAATTCTGACCATTTAACGGTCCTCTCTGGAAAAAGGGTAACACATTGTGCTGAATCAGTAAGCTATAGCAGAAAGCTAATATGGCAAACATCAAACAAATTAATCTCTTGAAAACAGTTTTCTGCAATATCACTGAGAAGTCTTTGGCTATTGCAATGATTGCAGAAAGTAAATTCCCTTAGAGGGACTATTATTATTTCATGATATAACAACACTGATACAGAAAGTGACCTATATCTAAAGTCAGGTATAAGCTAGCCCACAACAATTACAAGGGGGACAAGAAAAATTAACAAAGACAGGATAGTGAGCAACACCAGAAGGTTAGATTCCCACCAGTATCTAATAGTCAGAATTAAATCACATATTGCAGAAGCAGGTAAAATGACTTAGTCACCTTCACCCTACAGAGAGGATAAGCATGTATTTATTTCAGCCCTAGTTTTAAGAAAGGCAGATTTTGTAATACTGCACAGGATAACGAGGGGAAGGCAGTGGATATTGCCTACTTAGGCTTTAGTAAACTTTCAGACACTGTCTCCTATAAGATCTTCACAGAGAACCTGCTGATATATAGGCTGAATGAACAAACAGCGAGGTGGGCTGAACAGCTGTGCCCAGATCAGCAGCATGAAGCCAGAGAGGCCAGGGACTAGCAGTGTACCCCAGGGGTCAGCATCACGTCCAGTCCTGTTCAACACCTCCATTAATGCTGTGGATGAGAGGGCAGAGTACACTCTCAGCCAGCTTGCTGATGACTCCAAACTGGGAGGAGTGGCTGATATGCCAGAGATATGATATGCTGCCATCCAGAGCACAGCAATCTCCTGGCATTCTAAAATGAAAAGTGTAATGTCCTGTACCCCATGCACCAGCACATGCTAAGGGAGTGCCCAACTGGGAAGTAGCTCTGCAAAAAAGGACAGAGGAGTCCTGGAAAACCTGAGCCAGCATGCCTTCCAGCAAAGAAGAGAATGGCATCCTGGGCTGCATTAAAGCATTGCCAGCAGGCTGAGGGATGCAATCCTTCTTTTTATTCATCACTGGCAAGGACACACATGGGAGTTCTGCATCCAGTTCTGGGCTCCCCAGTACATACTGGATAGAGTCCAGCAAAGGGTCACACAGATAACTATGGGACTGGAGTATCTCTCAAATGAGAGAACATTCTTGAACTGTTCATCTTGGGGAAGAGAAGGCTCTAGAGGAATGTTATCAACCCATAAAAACACTGAGAGAGGGTGTAAATAAGACAGACTCCACTGTGCCTGGTGACAGGACCATAGGCAATGGGCACACATTGAAACATAGGAGGTTCTGTCTGAGCATCAGGAAACACTTCACTGTGAGGGTGACTGAACACTGACACAGATTGCCCAGGGAGGCTGTGGAGTCCATCCGCAAAAGCTGTTTAAATATGGTTCTGGGCAGCCAGCTCTGGATGGCCTTGCTTGATCACAGAAGTTAGCTGGACCAAATGATATCCAGAGTTCCCTTCTAACTTCAGCTATTCTGTGATTCTGAAGACTTTTTGCTTTCAGGATAAGACCTACACACATTTGACTTGGAGGCACAGTAACAAAAGGATGGGAGGGTTGCCACTGAAAATCTAGGAGCTTGTGTTTTGCTACAGAATCCCTGTAAGGGCAGTAGCTTAGATGAGAGTTGCACCAAGGATTGAGGAAAATGTCTGAGAACTATTATTTAGACAAAAATATTCATGAGTACTAAAATATCCAGATGGAAGTATTCTTTCTCTAACAGGAACAGCAACACCATGGGACAGCCACCGGCAGGACTTGTGAAATGCAGTATTAGATAAATTTCTAAGTTGGCTGACCGGTTCCTCTAGTTCAAAAACCTACTGCACTCTTTCTTCAGATTTATCATTTAAGTGACACTGAAAACATTGCCTTCTGAGTAACAATTATAAACCCAAAACCTACAGTGCAAACCTAGGTTTTTGAGAGAAACAAAGTCAGTCACACTTTTTAAATAAGCAACACTCAACCCTGTAACAGCTATGACATAGCACAGCCCCTTTCTGAAGAGAAGTTGTAATGAAAAGTATGAATAGAAATAGGAAAAAAACACAAGTGGTGTGATCCTTACAGCAGTTACAGCACATGTATGTATGTTTTTTAGCACAGTATCCAGAGGATTTGATAGTAAAGCAGACCTACAGCTACAGGTTGCCTTAACAAGTAGTGTTTCTGTGGAAAAAAAAAGAAAAATACAGTACACGAGAATGAGTCAACCTCAATCTGATGTTATTCTATGACAGCAGACATACAGAAACATGGGTCTGCCGATTCAAGGAGACAAAAATCTCTTTTCTGGTGCAGAATGCATCAAAACAGAATTCTCTGTTCCCAGATTCAGTTCAACTGCACAAAGTGCATGTAGCTGCAAAGAATTTCTGTTTAACATTTAGCAGAAGGCTACTTCTTCAGCCAGAAGACCACTAAAAACTAAACAATTGTATCAACCAAGTTCTGACTCTCTAAACAATGAAAACTGTAAGCTATTTAGCTGCCCATCATTTCAGGAAGCATATTCTTACATGGTAGCAAAATATGGATAATGGGAGTCTAGAAGTCCATGGCTGTCTTCAAAGATGCTTAAAAAATACTCAGATGAAATTAAGGTGAGCCAGTATTACTAATGCTGAATCACATAGGAATGCTAGCTACCAAAAAGTAGCTAAGAAGCTGTATCCTTATTTGAATAGCACAAGTGAAACTTAAAAAAACCCCACATTTAGACAAAGGGGGGGGGGGGAATCCTGGGTTGTTGGTGTTGTTTTTTTTTTTTTTTTTTTTTTTTTTTTTGTTTTGTTTTGTTTTGTTTGGTTGTTTTTTTGTTTGTTTGGTTTTTAATGTCAGATTGTTGCTCTAGTGATCCCACTAAATAAATAAAAAAAAAAAACCAGTCCTATTGTGTTCCATAGTGATAGACTGTTAAAGCTCCTTCAAGAATCAATTATGGCCACCAAGGAGGCTGGGTATTTACCAGCATACCAGCTTAAAGCCAGGAGGGCCAGGTTTTGCTCCCAGTAGAGGCTGCTGTAGGAACCCAAATCACAGTCTCTCCACCATTTTCCCTTTTGCTCTTGCTCTACGCTTTTGGAAGTGATGACTATGTGCAAAGTTGGAAAATGGCCTTTGATTAGAGCATTCAAATGCTCCAGAAGTATTTTTAAAAGTAAGAACGGTGACGTTATTAAATACTGTGTGTCTTGGCTGGCGAAAAGCAGTGATGTGTTTTGAACAAGGGATTTTATTAAAAACAAAGCACAAACAAAACACTGAATTTTAATTGCTTTGCAATAAAGTCAGCATGCTTATTCACATGCTGAATTAGTTTCAGCAACAGGAAAACATCATTTAGCATGTCCAGTCCTTTACTTGCCAACTCCTCCAATTCCAAGGCTTGAAGTCTTCATCAAAACCTCTGATACCACAGTATTGTCTGCACGTCACATTCTCAAACTTGGAAAAAGTGCCTTTTAAATACTATGGACTCCTCTCCTCATACTACACTATCTTCTACTAAACATACACCTTCAAAGCCTTCCTCTCAGACACTGCATCTTTGATTTAGACAGGAACAGAATGAGGCCTGGCAGAGGGAGTAGAGAGCAAGCACCATGCCAGAAAAACAAGCAGCCAGATACACTGCAGGCAAAATAACTCAGAAGAAATCCAGGCTTTTAAGGTGCACAGTGCATCACAATACTTTTTTGTATTGCCAAAAAACGGATTCTCTCTTTTCCATCTGTCTGTATCACAGCCACATAGCTCCAGGTGCTTCCCCTCAGCCTAACCATTATTTCAGTTCCTCTACAACAACTCAGGTATGTTCCCCACCTCCTGCTTCACATTTTCCCTACAGTTGTAGCATTTCAGGTAACAATAGTCCAGATACAGATTCTGTACTTAGAAGAAAAAAAAAGAAGAGGAAAAAAAAAAAAAAAAAGGAAGCTTTGGCCATTCCAGCAAACAGCCTTTTATCAGGACCTGGGCAATCCAAGCTAGATTCTGCCTATCCAATCTGCCCCGCAACAGCAAGATGCTATGATTTGTATCATTGGAATGTTTTATTAAGTACTTTAAAATCCTTGCTCTAAAGACATGCATTTTGCCAAAGTCAGCAAATTGCATAAATAATGTCTTAAGAACAAAATTAAAAAAGGATAAGAAAAAAAAAAAAAGAAGAAAGGGAAAAGGAAAGCTGCTGTACCAAATGTACTAAATGTGATCAAAGCTGATGAATTTCAAATACCTAAGAAAGAGATCTTTGTTGAAGGTCAGACAACAGTAACTCAGTTATATTGAAAAGAAAAACAATATAAAATGGATTAAAAGCATAAATCCTATTTAGAAGAACATTTCTTGATATTTAGAGAAAAAGTGCAGCTCTGATCACTTTCAGGCTTGATAAAGCAAAACTTCATACCATAAATGAAAGAATAAACACCAAGAGACACATTTAAGAAACTTAATTTTGAAATATGAACAAGAAATCAAGATGTTAGCACACTTATTGAAGAAAGTGACAAACCCCAATGACTTCAAATGACAGGAGAATAAGGCCCACAGCCTCATTCCACTGAATTCACATGGGTAGGTATTTATAAGTTGGTTGGTAAAAATGTTGTAGCACAGACATATTTCCATATTAATCAATGCCAGGCTCCACACTAGAGAGTATATAGTGTAATTATAATTTTTAGTGGAATACAGAGATTCAGTCAACATCCATCTCACTGTATGAGAACTACTTATGTATATAAAGTGATAATCTATCGCAAAGGTGAAAAAGGTGAGCACTTGAGGAAACCTAATAAAAAAGGGAACGAAGTATGATTAAGAGACTGTAAGTAGATTTTTTTTTAATGCCATTTTAACACAAGCTTGACTTAAACTAGTCAACTACTACAACTACACAGAATAAAAAAAAGACAAATCTTAGCATGCCAGAGATGAGGGCAACCATGCTGCCTAAAGGAATACCACCAAGCCCTGTGTAGAGCGCCTTATGGGTTATTTTCTAACAAACAAACTACAGCTGCATGGCTACACTCACCCCGACTCACAATATCCCCAACTGTCCTTATTACCTTGAGAAAAGTACTGACTACTTTGAGTAAAAAGCAAACAAAACAAAACAAACAATCAAACATATGTCCCTTTGAATGTGGCTTGGTATTTGTTTCTGAAGACAACTTTGGTAAGATTACTGAAGTCTTCAGCAGCCTTTGTGCTTTCATCTGTTGAGTTACACTGTCACAGATTAAACTGGCAGACCTCAGAGCTGGCAATAAAACGACGATAGTGAGAAGTTCCAACATGGTTAATGTCCAAATATGCTAATCATGTGAATGCTTTCAAAGTTTTTTATTCTGCATTCTTCAATACAACACCATAAATGACATAAAATACACATTTCACCTCCATTGCGGATGCAAATAATTTGAGAAATTGCCAAGAGACATTTTAGAGCAGAACACCAATGGATCAGGGATTACAAAAACTAGCCAAAGAGGCACACCATGATGTGCTATGTTTTATAAGTTGCAGTTTTAATTTTAGTTTAGGTGCAACAAAACAATCGTGCTGGAGTTTACTAAAGGGTGGCAAATGAATATTCAAAACTCTTCTGTACCAACACAGATTGGTACTATAACACACATTGCACTTTAAAGTGCCTAAGATTTGATGAAAGATAGCATGAAGCCTATTTACCTGACAAATGCTGTCAGGAGCAGTGAGACTTGTGAGAGGAAAACAAAATTTTCAAAGATAGCAAATTCAGCAATGGAATCAAACTGGCAGTTTTGCATCAAGTTAGCTGACCAGTGCACCGAACTTACACCTTTCAACTCAGTTTTACAGTATGCTTGAGGTGCTGAAAAAGCCAAACCTCATTCCTATGGATCAGTGAGGTGGCACATGTTCTCTCCCAAATGTAACAAAAATATCTTTAAACTGAAACAAAATAGTTCATTTTCCTTGGAAGAGAAGAGTCAGAGCAAAAGAAGCAGAGCTGGCTGCTTGTCTTTTTTGGGTTTGGGTTTTGGTTGGTTGTTTGGATTTTTGTGGGGGTTTTTTTGGTTGTTTTTTTAACAGAAACACTTTTAAAAGTAGAGCACAGAGTTACTGTCAAAATAGTTCTATGCCAGAAAGAAAAAATAATTAAGATCAGAAATCTGGATAATTATTGCTGTAGTGGACTAACTAGTGCTGTCTGTGACATCCTCAGTTAACCTGATGGGCTTACAGTTCAGGACAAACTACACGTGCACCTCAAAAATTACATTTGCACATTTACTTCAATTTTTTTTCCTCCTAATCATTCCTCTCAATTTAAAATCTTCTACCCACTACAAATAGGCTTTGTCCCCATGTTTTCCCTGAGGCATATACAAATAGCAGCTAATGCAGACTTCTACATCAAGTTGTTAATAAGAGCCAAATCCTTAGTGGACTTCACTGAGTACAAGCTTTTAAAAAAAATTGAATGTTTGTGCAACTGAAAAGCACAAATAGGTTTTGTTTATCATTTTCTTCTGCAGAAGTGGCTGTTGATTTGAGGCAGAGAAACACAAAACAGTAGCTTTTACAGGGAGCACCTTGCAAATTTACCTACACAGAGTGCTGTTAGTATAACTAACAATAACACTGCAATAAAACCTATCTTGAAATCTCTTCATACATCGTTTTAAAATTCATATTATTTCATTTAAGCCATGAACAACTAACCACACCAGAACCGTTTAAGAAGGCAGCTTCAACACCCTGTCAGAGACTGACATGCTTAGGTATATCCCTAGTTGTTTTTCTCAAATGTTAAGCCATTTTTTACATGAAAACAATTGTGTACTAACCAGTTATCTACTTACACTTTAGATAGTTTAAGAAAAAAAGTGTCATAACCTTGTCATCTATGTTATGGTTTAATTATACATTTATGGCAAACATATTTTTAAAAGTTTCCTACCTGGCAACTACAACATTTAATAAATGCATACTATACCAAAATTACCTTAGAAGTATGCTATTGAGTATAGATTTTAACTTTTACCAAGAAGTATCACAGAAAACATTGTTGACTGATATCTTACTGCTCTTAGAATTTTGAAAGTTGGTTTCTGACAGCTCTGACTTGCATTGCCAATCTTAAAATATGGCTATTAATATCTTTCTCAATTAATCACACTTCATCTTTGGTCCAGCAAAAAATATGCTCAAACCTCATAGATAATTTGAGGAGGTAAAAAGAGACAACACTTGTGCCCCAATTACTGTTTTAATAAATTCCTTGTGACAGGTCACAACTACTCTCAGAGCAGATCGCAAGCACAGTACAGTTTCACATTACAGTTGCCAAAATAAACTTGCTGCTTTCAAAATGGAAGGAACTCAACCCAGCTTCCTCTTCCCCTTCATCACTCCCAACTCTCCTTCCTACAGCTTCTTCAAAATCTCTTTTTTTAGATATCTACTCTGATGCTCACACAGCCAGGAGATAAACCAGTTTGGCTTTCTAACGCACAAAACAGTATTTACTTCCCTTTACCAGGATTAGCTTTATATAATTTTAGCAAATTAAGTCCATTTACTGTGGGAACAGACACTTAAACTGAGTGCAAGGTAAGAAGGAGGGAAAACAAACCTCCCCCACCGCCAGAAGGGAGCAAATACTGTAGACTTACATCATCTCAGGAAAGTTTCAGTAAGAACATTCACAATTACACACATACACACTCTAAAAAACCAATGTCGGGGGTGCAGTAAACAAATGTAACCAGAAGAGGTTCATAGCAAAGTCCAAAAAGGCCTAGACTACTAGCCTATGCATAAGTAAATCTTTCACATCTGACCAGACATGAAATGATGCCTATGTGCAAGTGCTGATGCTTAACATCCCAAATTATCATCTTTAAACAACAATACTTAAACAAGATCAGATCTTAATGCACTGCTTCTCAAACATGAATCCTCTAATGGTCTATACAACCACAGTGGTGGTACAAACTTTTTGAGGCAGCAAAACATTTGTTTTTTAGAAAGCGTTTCCACAACTAAGAGTCTGATGGTGATGACAATAATGCCACAACAGCCACATCATTCCCTCATGCTCTTCTAAAAGAAGTCAACTTAAATGTTGTTATGCTTTCAAGAAATTCTAAAAACCGTCAATGCTTCTTCCAGTACCAAGGTCTCATCAAGCAACTGTAACTCTAGAAATCAAAGTACCACATCAGCAATGGTTTCCTTGTGATTAAATCATCTATTCCTATTTGAGGCAGGCTAACTTCACTTTTGCTAAGGTAAAATAGGAAACAGTTTAAAGCACACCAAAATAAATCACCTGAGCTGAAAGAAGTTCTGTAATATCTGCATGCAACGTGCAGGTTTTCCATTTAAGAACAATCTTTCAATCCCTTCTTTCCTTCAATCTCAAGCAGCAATGCAGATCACAGGTGAGTTACCAGCAGGGAAGTTCATGCTGTCCTCTCCACAAGAGGACAAGTACTCTCCCACTACGTCTGTGGACACTGGAGAGGGAGTTCAGGGCTAAACAGAGACACTTGCATGATAAGGATCTCTCCTCTGTGAATGACTCCAGCAGACATGTGGGGCCAAGACACCAGCTCCACATCCCTGCTGGCTCTCTGCACAGAATCATACCACACCCTACGCCAGCTCCTTCCAGCAACATCTGCTTAGGATTTTTAACAGATTTGCTCATGAGTAAATGCAAAGGGGGGGAGGGGTTAAGGAAATTCACCAGAGTAGCAGCTCACATATCCACTATCACTTGCCTATTACCTGGAAATTACGTTTCCATGTACATGAGCTATAAGATAGAGACACAGACTAAAAGGGTATGTCCTTGCTAAGTACTTTTTCCACGGAAATTGATTATCACAGGGTGTAACCAGTTAATTTTTCATTTCCAGTATGGCCTAAAGTAATAAACACTCAAATAATTGAGAAAGACATTGAATATATTAAAGAAAAATGCACC
The DNA here is from genome assembly GCF_027791375.1 of Indicator indicator. Lineage (NCBI taxonomy): Eukaryota > Metazoa > Chordata > Aves > Piciformes > Indicatoridae > Indicator > Indicator indicator. The sequence continues at coordinate 194,118 of NC_072021.1, forward strand.
TAAAAGTGAGCATAAGCCTCTCTTCCTCCAAATCTAACAGTATATAAATACAAACTGAAGCTTCACATTAACCTTTTTTTGGTCACATTACTTGTTTCAAAGGGCTAACTGGGAGAAAACTTACTATGTGCCACTTCTTAACACTCATCTTAAATTCAGAACGCCCTCTATTTAACCAAATTCATTACATCTCATCTTCAGAGGAGAGAAAAAAAGCACATTAACATCTGACTTCAAAAATGACATCTTAGCCTATGCTAGGGTTTACATGGCTCAGCTGACAAGAATTTTCTTATTATATGGTAAAAACAAAGGCAAATCCTTGGACAAAAACTGTCCCTGAGGTTAGTTCACATACAGAAAGGTATTTATGTGAAGTGAAAGACTCCTCATCTAATTCTACAGAGTAGCTCCCATGAGACTTCCTAATAGCCAAGAAATAATTCTTTATCATGGCTACACTCAGTTCATAACCTAACATAAAATTAAGAAATATACTAAGAAGAATTTACTAACTTACAGATAGAACTTATCTATGAAATGGTGCCAAGCACCCTTCACAAAACACAAAGTGTCCAGCTCTGAAACATACAAGAAATAGGTATACTTTGTTGATTGTCAAACCTAACACCCACTGTGAGAGAAGCTGGGCATTTCTTTCAAAGACTGAATACATCAATTCTTTACATCTCAAACACTTCATAGAGCTGTTTCTCAAACTGCAGGCCATATTCAATGTTTCTCCTGTTAAACTTTTCACATTCATTTTGAAAAGAGCAAATTACTTGAGGGAAAATTCCAAATTACTTATCTTCCTAAATAAACTTCCTAGAAAAAGCATTATGACATCAGTTTATCCTAATCAAAAGTTCAGCCTACTATCCACTTCAAGAAAATGAATTCTAATACAACTGCAAATATATATACACACATATATATATATAAAAACATTGTCCTCTATGAGCTTTCTTCAGTGCAACTAGCTTCCAGGCATCTGAGCGAATACCACGAACAAGGCAACACTACATTTGAGAGAGGTCTAGTAACTACTACCAAGGTAGTACTTTCAAAAACACAAGCTAAGAAGTACTTTCAGATGATGAGTAGGTGTGCTTAGGAGTCTTCCCCAATTATTTGTGGTTCTACAGTTACTTTTTCCTGTTTTCTTCAAAGTGTTTTATCATTCTCCAAGTTACTGCATGAATAAAAGGGACAATAGAAAATACAATAAAAAACTGTAAAGCAAAGTGACACAAACTGCATCAAATCAAACTGAAAAACCTACTTCCTCACAGTCTGGAGACTCCTTGTAAGAGCACTATTTCACAAGAAAGATGCTTTCCAAACCACACTTCACACCCTTCACATATCTATGCTGATTATTAAGCATAATCTATCAAATACTTTACCATAAAATTTCAAAACTGTCATATATCCTGAACACACAAGGATTGCACCAATAAATCCCTTGTGTTTTAAAATGGGATTCTTCCTTAGATGTAGAACATGATCCATTACTGAAAGCTATACAATTGATCCTGTTCTACATACACTACAAATGAAAGCATAAAATGCAGAATTACAGCCCCCAAATCAGACTTGGGAAACAGCATTCAGAATGCAGACAGAAAAAACCTAACTGAAAACTAGTGATCATTGTCTGCAAAACAAACTCAAAAAAAAAATCCTATAAAGCGCGAGAGGAGAAACATCATAAAGATAGGAGATGTTCCAAGATCCTAAATTCCGTGAGCATGAGAATTTAAGCTATCCAAATCCTGATCTATATTGACAGAACAGTAATAAGCAGCAATGCTACTGATGAAATTGAACTGGCATTTCCAGCATATGTGTGTGCCTCAACCCTACGTATGAATCATTCTGATTTCACTGCAATACACATTCTGATACACAGCTACTGTGCTTCTAATAAAATTATATTTATGAAGTGGAAATTTATGACTTTGCAGCTCAGATCAAGGAGCCACTTGATTCTTCAGAATAAGTCACTACTTAATAGCACTTCTGCAGCTTTCTCCATATATTAATTACCATGTATTATGAAGCTTCCTGTATCAAATACAAGTTGTAAGAGCTGCTGGTGTGGTACAAAAAAAAAAAAACAACCACAGACATTAAAAAAAATAGGAAGCATTATGAAGACTGAAGAGGCATACTCAATATCAGTAAGTCAACAAAACAGGTGACTGAAAAAACAGATGAGCTCTCTCACTCTGAGCACAGTGTGATAATTACATGCTAAATGGTTTCTAAGGGCCTATCATCATTTAAAAAAAAAAAGAAAGAAAAAACACTGGAGTCCTTTCAAGTTCAAAGCCCTAGATCTTACCTAAGTCAAAACAGTGCAATACAGAAGCACTTCTCAGCATCACCTCTCAGACTGTCAGTCTAAAGCAAGATGGTGTTTGCCAAATTTTAATGTATTACTGTGGACAAAGCCAACCAATCCCTCAGGAATGAGAAGCAGAATTCTGTAAAATGCATTATCAGGTTAAGGTGTGGAGGGTGGAACTGCACTAACACACTTCACGTTTCAGACCTATTTTATCATTAGATGCTTCTTTCCCCTGTTTATGGGCATAGATGATATAATTCAGCAGAAATTTTATCTTTACAATGACCTATTTTCCCCATCATCAGCCACCAAACCTCAGCTGTGTTTTCACAGAGGCATCTCAGGAAAGATTGGTCTAGGAAAAGTGACCTAAGTACAAACAGTAGTGAAGACCTACGAAACCTGGTTAAAATCAAAACCAGAAGAATACAACCACACTTTAAAAATATTTAAATACTATTTACAAAAACAAAATAACATTTATCTATAGTGTAAAAAATACACAAGCTTCTAGCCAGTGGTGATTAAATACCTCGATTTCTTGACACATAAATTTATAAGAAATTAAAGATGAATAGTTACACATTTCTTAAGAATTTCTGTATAATAGGCTAAGTAGTAACAAGCACAAGCTGTAACACACACCATTAGTAACTGCTATAGAATAAATCTTTGACAGACACACAGATTGCTGTCAAATACACATGAAGCACTTAAGAAAACTCAGGCCATGGATTTATTTTCTCCCAAGCATTCTAGTTCCTCCCCCAGCCTGCGATTCCTCTCTCTCGATCCAACTGAAAGTTAGCTACGAGGCTTCCATGCACTGAGTTTCTGTTCCAGCTGTCATTCCAATCCCAGCCAAACCGCACAATCTGTAATCTGGAGATCGAGCTTCCTCTCTCATTTAAAAGAATAACGTCTGCACGGAGGGGAACGCCGAGCTCACTGGCGGTACGTGTGCGTGTAGCATCCCCGGCGCACGGCTCCTTTATCCTCGCTCCCATCATTCTCTCACACACACCACGATCCCCCATCTGCATTGTCTGCCTCGCTCCATCTCTGATTAATATGGACACGTTATCGCTCCTCCTTGCACGGGGATCCTCGCGAACCCACTTCCTCCATCAGACCCTGGGACTCCCCTGACAGGCCGGAATCCTCGCCGGAGCTGCCAAGAGGCGGCGGGCCCGCGACGAAGGTCACGGCCCCCCACCCCCGCTCCCTCAAGGGGCAAAGTTTACAGCGCGGCCGCCCGGAAAGGCCGAGCGCGTGGGGTGCAGCCTGCACCGCTGCTCGCCGGAAGCCCCATAGAAAGAAAAACGTCGGGGCCCTGCGGCTCGCCGGTGCGGCTGCGGGACGGCGGCACGCCGTGTAGCGGGTGGGGGGGAGTGTTCGGACGTCCCTCGTGGCCGACGCGGCCCTCTCCCCCGGGGCGCCCCTGCCGCGCCGCGCTCCGGCCGGCCGCCACCGGCGGCCCCTCCCCTCACCCACAGGGGGCCGAGCCCCGCCGGGCCGGCCCCTCCCCTCCGCCCCCCGCCGCACGGCCTGCCCCTCACCGGTCATTGAGCTGATCCTCGGTGCCCGGCAGCGGGTGCACCACGAAGTGGATCGAGGTCATGTTCCGCGCCGCCGCCGCTGTCCCCCCCGGCGGAGAGAGGCGGGCGGGCGGGGGCCGGGCACACAATGGGGGCGAGGGGGGGCGGCGGGGGAGGGGGCCCTCAGCCTCCGTCCCTCCCCCCGGGGCCGCTCGTGGCCGCCGGCGGAGTTCTCGGCTCACCCGCCGCGGCACGGAACGTGAGAAAGAAGGAGCCCGCCGCAAAGGCGCCGGAGGGAGGCTCAGCCCGCACCGCACTCACACACGCGCCGCCATCTTAACTTCCAGCGGGCCCTTCTCCCTCCCTCCGTGCGCCGCGCCGGGGAAGGCGGGGCGGCAGCGCGCGGCCGCAGTGTAAGCTTCGCGCTGACTGGCGCGCACACTGCCGCGCAGGGCCCCTTCACTAAGCGCGCCGTCGATTGGTCGAGAAGGCTCCCCGGAGCGCCGTGATGTCACGCGTGAGACGTAAAGAATCACGTGCCCCCGGTGGGGCGGCGCCGTGCGTGGGCCCCCCTGAAGAGTCGGATGGGGGCAACCCCTTGCGTAGTCCTGTTGTGCTGCGTTGCGCTGTCTCCTTTTCTCAGCTGGTAGCGGGACAGGGCTATCTTTGGGGGAGACTGTGAGGTCGGGAGCATTGTGTCGGCACAGGTCGTAGTGCTCTAACCCGTTCCGCTGGCCTTGCTTGCAGTCTTTTAGCGCTAAGAACGCCTTCCCGGGGCTGCGCGAATCGAGCTGTTCCCCGTGAGCGGCATACGCTTCGGCTCGCTGAGCCCGGTCGGACTGGCCTCGGGAATGCAAAGAGGGAAGCAGATGCGTGAGGTCAGGTCTGACTCTGGAGGTGTCCCCAGTGGGGGGTTGCGGCAGGGCTTCCCCCGCGCTCTCCGGTACGGGGGTGGCCGGTGGGCGTGCTTCAGACTCACTGCTCTTCGTCACCTCCTGCTGTAACTCGGTAGTATCGACGCAGCGAGTGTTTCGTCCAACAAACAAAGTTATCCACGCTTTTCCGGGGAAATGGGTGTTAATACCAGAATAAAAAGCGATCTCCCGAGGCGGTGAAGCTCTCGATGACGCTCTGGCTCTGCACCCTCCTTCTGGACTGAGTTGAACTGTACTGTTCCAAGAAAGCTTGCAAATGGAACTGGTTTTAAGGACATCTCAATTTGCTGGAAGTTGAGTAACAAAAGTCAATAAAGCAGCCATTTGTTTCTATAGAAACTAACTCCTTGGCTGGGATTGTACCGAGCTTTGATACTTTGAGGGGAATTTGCTGCTGGTGCAGGCTGGTCTTGCTTTTTTTTTTTTTTTTTTTTTTTTAATCCAGGAAATGAGAGATGTGCAAAACGAGCCTGGGACGTTGTAGCGTTTGAGCAGTGTGGTAATCGCATGCTAACGATACATAAGAATTCTAGAACCTAGTCCAGTCAATTATAACTTCTGAGGCTTTGTAATCATAAATCCTAGAAATCCCAGTTTTTTTCCTCCACTGTCTAAAGAATTTTGCAGCTTCCTGTCTTCCCTTTCTTTGGCTCTTTCTCCAGTTCAGCTGAAAGGAGCTAATCCAGGAATCAGCTAATGAGGAGTTTGTAATTTTTTTTTTAAATACAGTTATTTTGTATGTTAGATAGAATAAATACTCAGTTAATCTAATCCAGGTTTATTACTCTCTGTGTTTCCCCATATGTTCTGTTCTCAACTGACAGTGATATTCAAATGGATTCAAGCATGCAGATAAGTAATTTAGCTCATCCTAGAAGGAAAATCCTGACAGGTTTCTGCAAATATGGAATGGGACTCATTCTGTTTGGTAGTGAGACAGTACAGTAACTATGCTTCTAAAAATCTGTAGATGCGTGGTTTACCTTTTTTTCCCTGTCTGGACAGAGATAAGTGGCTTTGAATTACTTAATTCTGCATTTATTTGTACCAAAGCTAGTTAGGTCCCTCCTTCCCTCTGAAAACATGTATGTTGTTTATGGCTGTGAGAGATTCTTCTAAACTATCTTGGTCTCAGTCATTTTATCAGAATCACTTGCATGTTTTGGTAGTCACCTGGAAAACCTTGAATCTCAATTTGATTTCTCTTTTTTCCCCAGACAGAAAAATTAACATTTGACAGTCATTTCTCTTTTCCACTTAACTGTAGGAAGATGGGCCACATGAACTCCTGCAGGAGGTCTTGCTCCATCCTTGGGATTATTGTCAAGGTTTTTTTGGTAGAGTTTGGAAAGCTCCAGATACTTTAATTTTCTCTCAGGATCAAGATCTAGTTCTCCAAAGCGTTTACATTTCCAAATAACATGACTTGTCCAGTGGAGTTCTCTTAGCAGCTAGGCATAAGGAAGAAATTTTCATTACTCTATTCCTTCCACCCTTTACATACAAGCTTTGAAAGTAAATGGATTATGGAAACCTATTAGATAAAAGACAAGAAAAGAGCTGGAAAAGCCCCAAAGGAGCACACGCCTGTTGGGGCTCAGCAGTCTGGTGCTGGCATTTCCAAGTAATGCTTTTCTGTAGCTTTGTTTACATTATGCCTGAACCCCAAGCCAGTGCCAAGGCAAACACTCAGCACAAGCAAAAATGAAAGAAAAAAGAAAAAAAGTTAAAATTGATTCTACTGGAACTTGCCCTTGGAGCCAGAATAAACTCGAGTAGTGCCAATGTCAGCTTTTGTTCACGCTAAGAGTTCACACTGCTCTCTGAAATGGCAGCTACTCCTAAGTGTAGATGAGAAGTCACAAACCCAAGTGTTCATCTGACAGCGTTATTCTGATGGGAGTTTGCACCACAGTGGATGTTCTAGCACGCTGCAAGAAGCATCCATAGTTCTCTGATGAGGATGCAAGGCTGCATCTTGACTGGTCAGCTTTTGGAGTACCAGTAAGGGGTAGCACACTGAATGTGTGTTTTGTCCACTGATACATTTCTTAGAAGGTGATCACACAGGTAATAGAGATTAATGGCCTTTTGATTATCTGGAATTGCTCTCAATAGAGTTGCTTTCTGATAGCAGAACTGCTCCTTCTTACAACTTCAAAATAAAAAGACTTTTCCTGTGCCCTCTGGATTGTTTGAGTCTGTTTCATGACACCATCCCATGCTGCAATGTTGTTTAAAAATGCATTATTCATTAAGTCATGAAAAAAATTAAATAGAACTAGACTGTCTTCCTTTACAAAATGTATCTTTAAGAGAAAACTTCTGTCTTGGCCTAAGAAACATAGTTCCCTGTGTTGCACAACTCCGTGGTGTGTAGATGGTGCTATTTTCAGGCCTACTGATAGAGCAGCAGCTTCCTTATGAAGGTGCAGCTATAAATACACCAACAGCCAACCAGGAGAACAAGTTCCTTGCAGGTTTGTGCCAGAGTTTGTGCCAGCCTGGAAGTACCATGTGAAATAACTCCTGTGGCATCGTTGCTGTCATGGCTGAGAGTGAGTTCTGCTGAGAGTCAGCATTGCCTGAAGGTTTTCAGACTGGTAGAAGCACGTGGGTTGGAAGGGACCTCTCAGGTCATCTCATCCACTCTCCTGTTCCAGATGTCCAGTTCCAGTAGATTAGGAACTTTCTCATCAGAAATGGCTTCTGAATGATGGGCACCAGGACAGACTTAGTTCTGACTGGTTGCTAAACTCACTCAGCAGCCGCATGCCTGGAGGTTTTGCATGGAAATTTGTTAGTCTTGCAGGGAGGGTGCTTGGCTAGAGGTGGGAGGATTAGGGGAGGAGGACTGGAAGGGACTTTGCTCTGTAAACAGTGCAAGCAGATGCTGGCAGGTGTACCACAGGTGGTGGTAGCTATGGCTGATGGGGTGTCCTGAAGTCAGGGAGGAGGCCCTGAGCAGATCTAAAGGCTTCAGGCAGCTAAGGAGAGCCCCACTTTGTGCTTTCCAGGCTGTTAACTCCAGGTACCAACAGAGATGACACCAAGCTGGCAACATAAGATTGTATTTTGTTATGGAAGAAATGAGGCCAACATTCCTGGAAATGTCAACAAGAATGCTGTGCAGAAAACTGCAGCTTCTAGATTATTCCCAGGGCTGAGCAGAAGTTCCTACAGTGAGCAGCAAAGTTCATTGCAAAGGAAGAAGCTTTGCTTCTAGCAGCTTGTGCCAGAAACTGAAGCAGGTCCCTTGCTGCCTGTTGCTCTCCTTCCATCTAATATAGCATAAGAGTATTTTGCTTGGGGATGGGATCCTCTGGCTTTTAGCACACATCCATGAGTTTTGCAACACAGGTGCAGATCCATTTAGCTTCCTGCTTCCTACGATTTAAAACATACTGGAGTGCCACTTCAGGCTAGTAGGCTCTTCTCCTACACCAAAATACATCACTGTAAGCAGAAGACATTGCACTTTGTCTGCCAAGGTGAGGGAGAGAAGAGCTGAGACATGCAAGATCAAGTCAGAGCCTGTGAACAGAATTTGGAGTAGGAATTAGATGTCTGATCTCCCACTCTACTCAGCAAAGAGTTAAAGCAGTCAATGTATCTGGGAGTGGGATTCAGATGATGAAATTTTGGTATCCATCCTCTGGTGAGCTGAATCCCTTGTGGCAATGGTAGGTGGAACACTGAATTCACACCAGTGTAACACCTCTGACTACACATCTGCAGCCTGGGGGGAAGCCTATCCCTGAGAAGAATGTGCTGATGACAGGGATTCAGTCTCCAGCTGCTGTCATTGTTTTTCCAGTTTAATGAGAGGGGTGGGCTGGACCCCCTCTAAAAGGCTTGAGGTGCTGAGCCCTCCAGGTGGTCTGAGTGTGTGTAGGCCAGCTTCAACTGCTCTGTGTGGGGTGAGAGAGCACATTAGACCTTACCTAGGGTAGTCAAAGTGGTACCAGGGAAGAATACCCAAGGCTTTCCAATAAAGACACAGCATCGCTGGTAACATTACTCTTGCAACCTTAGTTGATGAGTTGGGGCAAATAGACTTACCCAAGCCCTCTTACTATATGAAATCTTAATATCCACCACTTATTTTTGAAGCTATGTTTTAGATTTTAATCTTTGAGACAAAGGACTAATTTAGAATGATGCCAATGAGCTGCCAAATGCAAGGCATTGTGTAGATTTGTGGAGGCAAGCAGCAGAGAGTTAACCCTTGGTGCTGCTGCCCTCTGCCACAGCATCCCTGCACGAATTCCTTTCAGCCCTCTTTTATGGCAGCGCTCCTCTGGCACGGCCTGGGGTATGAGGCTGACCATCCTGCACATACCCAGTGGGTTTGGGTGGATGCAGGAGATGGATTTGCTGCAATGCTCACCTGGCAGTCCTGCCTGGCGCGAGCTGTACCCAAACCCAGGCTGGGCTGCTCAGAAATGACAAACATCGTGGCTGCCATCCGCTGTTCCATACAAGTTCTTTCCAGAGTATTTGAAGGGACTGTCATGGAAGAAACATTAAATTGCTTTTCAAATGTCAGCAGTGCAGTCACACTTTAAAAAACAATTGATACTGTCAGCTAGAAGTCATAGAATCATAGAATCAACCAGGTTGGAAGAGACCTCCAAGATCATCAAGTCCTGGTTTGATGGGCTGGATGGTGTACACGAGATGTGGTAGCAGCCTTGACTTTCTGGAGAACCAGGCTATTAAAAGAGCTGCATCTTCGTGGGTTCAGTAACTCATTGTCCCATCCACCTATAAAAGTGGTGGGAATAACTCTCAGGCAGGAAGAGATGGGTGTTGATAGAGATCCAAGGCCTGATCTACTCTGGAAGTTTGCCCTGACCTCTGCAGCCAATGCCAACAGCTGACATCGTGGCGTTGGTGCAAAGTTAGTGCTAAGCAAGAGATCCAAAATGCTTTATAGCCCTGAAGCCTGGCAAATGGCAGGAGCTGGCAAATCCCCAACACACAAGGTTTGTGTCTTGGACATGCCCAAACTCCGTGAGCATGGGGTTTGTTCAGCATCACATAGGGATGGATCCTGCTGAGCCCAGGATGGAGTCTGGCTGCAGCACAGAGGGATTTGGTTCCACATTGCATCTTCCACTTCAGCTCCTTATGGCTCTCTCTAAATAGAGAGCTCACAGATGACTGCAGGTGCCAAGGGGAACAAGAAGGAAAACATCTGCCTTCCAGTTGCTAATTGAGGGGGGGAAGTAATTTTCCCCCCTTACTACCTTTGAAGAAATATTTATTTGTGTAGTGAATGGCTTCAGTAACAAATAACATCTCAGTGCTGTTCTAGGAGGTCTGGGGCTAATCTGGATTTCTCTTATGCCCTCCCCTTACACCCAAACTCTTTCAAGGTGCTCCCTCACTTCCTTTCTAGCTGAGGGTGTCATTTCAAAGTGACTGTCTGAGCCAGTTGTCTAAAGCACATGATCAACATCTGTTGGTTTCAGATATGCCAGAGGAGCTCAGCAAGAATGTAATAGATGGCAGAGATCAGAGGAAACACTGGGGTTTTTCTTAAAGATGGCCTTGGAGTTTTCCTATTGCTCAGCAATTTGAGATGGTGACTGGAAAAAAAAAAGGCAAAATATCCACCTACATTGATTCAGGTTTTTGTTAGTTTTGGAGGGCATAGCTGAAAATTATATAAATCAGACACTGCTACTCCTCTGCACTTGCCAGCTTCAAAGAAGTAGTTTAAATAGGCAGAAATACTTTTTTATGGTGGCCCACATCTCAAAAACAAATCTGACCACAAAGACCATGGAAAGAAGTTGCTAGGACACCTCTACAGTGTGCTGGAGAAGTTTTGCAGCAGAGTCACCTGTAAGATAGTCATCACCATCTGCCAGCCTGGGCATTTCCCAGAAACTGCAATGCAGCTTTGTAGTCCACATTTATTCCCAGAAATGAAGCACCAGGAAGTGCCTCACAGCTTGTTTTAAATCAGTGCAGCTTCAGGGGACTGTGAGTCATTCTCAGAACCATCCCTGAAGACTCAACACTGAGGCCCTGTCCACACTTGTGCTGAAGCCCTGGCTTGTGTTCAGGCAAGGTCTCACCAGGCTGGTCTCCCAGCACATCTGCACTCATCCTGATTAGGTTCTCAGCAAAAATTCTTTGCTTCTGTGGGCTCTGGTCTTGCTCATGCTGAAATTTCACTAAGGTAACTAAGCCAGACTAACCTTCTGGAGGTAGGGCCACCAACTCTCATGTTAGTCTCAGGGTGGCTTTTGCCAGCAGAGTTTCCATGCTGCCACCTCAGGTGGTTTTTCTGTATGGGGATGCTCCAGAAAGTTGAGGTCAGTCAGGTGAAAATGTTTGACTTGCAGGTCCACAATGTTAACAGGCACATATTCAAGCCCCCAGTTCTGTACCAAGTAGATGTAATTATATCTTAGTCCTCTTAACACTTGATTTCTTTCCCGTGGTCACTTCACAGCTAGTCACAATCCATTTATGCCTGTTCTGTGGTAACTGAAAGAGAGTCAGCAAGGACACATTTTTTCATTCCACATGAAGTCATCTTTCAGTGCAGCTGGTGCCTGGGGTAAGGCAGGGAAAGCCATCAGGTGTTGCTGGGATTGCTAGTCTGTGGCTTTTCTCAGTGGCTTTTTCCAAAAGCTGGTGATGTGAGGCATGATGGTGGAGTGATGGCTGCAGTGAGCATGATGAGCAGAGCAAGCTGAGCGTGGTTTAGGAGTCTCCATGAAATACCCTTGTAGGGAAACCTCCTGAGGGTGCCACACTGGCAAATTCCTGCCTGCCATCACCCCTCCTCTCTACATCGTAAAACCTGCCCAGCACGTTCCCCACTCCTCTGTGCCCACCTGTTAAGATGATCCATCACAGCTGAAAGTCTTTATCACTCTGAAGGTGGGCCCTGGAATCTCCACTCCTTCAAAGAATCCCCAACCCTGGATGTGTTTAAAGGTGGTTTGGATGAGGTGCTTGGGGAAATGGTTTAGGGGTGGACATTGTAGAGTAGGGTTCTGGGTTGGACTTGATGATCCTGAGGGTCTTCTCCAACCTGAATGTTTCTGTGATTCTGTGAAAGATAAGCAATAAATTAAGAGCAATCATGTTAAGCATTAGGATGCTGCTTGGCAGAAAGATTGATTTCAAAACAGGTGGGTTCATTGCACTGCAAAAGAGGCACTCCAGAGAAGAAGTGACACTGATGTGCAATGCTGATGCATGGAGTGTTGCAGGCTTTCTCATTCTGGTTTATCCAGTCCTTTGACACATCAAAAGGGAAAGGTCCATCCAGATCTTCAGTTTAACTTTTAAAAAAGCTCTTAGGAAATTTTTTTTTTAACACAAGTAATTAATGTATGGAATCAGCCTGGATATTCCCAACAGGTTTAGACTAGCTCTGCACTCAGTGGCCTAGCTGTGCACTCAGTGCTCATTAGCTGTGTCTCTGTGTAATGCTGTGGGAGGAAGGGCTCCAAAATGTTCTCTAAGCTGTTAATGTAAAGAAAAGCCTCTTCCAGTATAGTTTATGGAGCAGGAAAACTGTGTGAGAGCCATAGCAGTTCCTGGCTCAGAGCAGGTTTTCTGCATTTCAGAAAGGATTATCTGCATGCACAGAAAGCTCATCCACTGGTGTTACTGCTGCTACCCTAACCCTAAAACCAGCACAGCAGCACCACCTGCTCTGACAGCAGTGATGCTCACACCTCAGCTAGTTCTCTGCACCTTCTTTGGGTCAGTGGAGAGAAACAGGGACACAATGGACTCAGCTAGACAGCTGCTGGTGGGATTCACCTTATTTGGGTCAGTGGGGAGCAACAGGGACACAATGGACTCAGCTGGACAGCTGCTGGTGGGATAACTGTGCCCTGGGAGTACCTCTCTCTTCTCCATTGGCTGCAGAGGAAATTTTGAGGGGAGTGGGTGTGCTTGCTGTAGGAATTTGGAGTGAGCCCCATCAAGGTGCCTGCTGGCTGCTGCCAGGGATGTGCCTGCCTGTCCCCACTCCAAAGGCAGCAGTGGTTCTGGACAGAGCGCTGGGTGACTCACAGGTCCCGCTCAGAGTCAGACAGCTGAAGCAGTTGCCTCTTGCAGCCATTCCTTCTGCTCCTTTGGCAGTCACAGTTGAAGTGAGGATGTGCTCCTCCCATGAATCACCTCCTCAGACACAGATGTTGATGTGTCACTACATGTCTGTGGGATCCCTGTGTTCTCCATCTGCCTGCTGTCTGTGCAGAGCTGGGCAGCACCAGGGCAAGTCCCACTCAGATGCAGAGCTGCTGAGTGGTGAGAAGAGACAGGAAAGGCAAGGTCAAAGGCAGCCCTCACAGAATCACAGAACTAACCAGGTTGGAAAACACCTTCAAGATTGTCAAGTCCAACCTATCACCCAACACCATCTAATCAACTAAACCATAGCACTAAGTGCCTCATCCAGGCTTATTTTAAATACTTCCAGGGATGGTGACTCCAACACGTCCCTGGGCAGCACATCCCAATGGCCAATCTCTCTTTCTGTGAAGAATTTCTTCCTCACCTCCAGCCTAAACCTCCCCTGGTGCAGCTTGAGACTGTGTCCTCTCCTTCTGTCACTGTTGCCTGGGAGAAGAGACCAACCCCCAGCTGGCTACAGCCTCCCTTCAGACAGTTGTAGACAGCAATTAGGTCTCCCTTGAGCCTCCTCTTCTCCAGGCATGACACAAAGGGAAAGATGATGGTAGTGACATCAAGCCAGCAGCCACAGCAGCTGCTGCACATGGCAGACACAGCCCCATGCATCCCACTGGTGTGCTCAGGACCCCTCACATCAGGCCATGCTGTGGCAGCACCGTATCTCACTCAGCTCTAAGCATCCTCACATCAGCCTCACCAAGCCCAGGGATCCCTGCTGACAGGCAGGTCTCGTCCTGTGCTCAGTGGTGCTGCTGCCAGCCCAGCATGCATGCCACCAAGGGATTTGTCATTGACATCCTCTCAGGTGCTGAGGGATGTCTTTCAGAGTGGCAGCACTGATTGGCAGCACTGTGCTTTGGGGAAGTATTTTCTTAAGCACACTGATGGACATGCACAGATCTTCACTGGTGTCCCAGTGACCAGGGCACATCTCTGACAAGTGGGCAGGCCTTACCTTCATCCGGCAAGGGAGAAAACAAATGGTGCCTTGGCACATGCAAACAGTTTTCTGCTGAAGTGTTGGAGAAAGTGAGAGACCTCTCACTGAAAGAGTTCACTCTTATGTTGCTCTAGAAAATTGATTTGCACTCATGCAGAAAAGCTGAGGACTGCCCTGAACAGATGTCAGATCATTAACTAACGACACAACATGCATTGTTGGGTTTTCTTAGCAGATAAGATTTGGTTCTTTATTTACATTTAGACAGACAAGATACCTACAATGTGAGAACAAAGCCCAGCAGCAAATACACCACACACTAAACCCTGTAGACACCAGTGGCTCTTGGTATCCTTTTCAGGTGGGAGTTTGTACTCCTGGGTGTGTTGTGCACTGCTGGGCCATACCCACCCCTTTTGTTCATTCACCTGAGAGCTGGGAGGCACAGATAACCACCATCTTCAGCTGCTCCACCGTTCACATCTGTTCTGGGCACCAGACTGGCAGTTTGCTGAGCTGTTTGAAATAAATGAGAGCAGCAGGAATGCAGTCATGTTGGCTGCAAACAAAAGCTGAAGCAGGGGCGCTTTCAGAGCAGCTTTAAGGCTGAAGACTACTGCAATCCTCCTGCTTGTGCTACAGAGAGGTGACATGGGTGCCTGGACATGACTTCGGTTGTGACAGGGAGGAGAAATTTCAATTTATCAACAGGCTGCTCTCTTTGAGTGTTGCAGCAGCTTTCAGAGCAGAGTAGACTGGCTGATGGAGGGACAGAGGAGTTCTTCATTAGCATCATCCCCTCCAAAGCTGCAGTTGCTGTTAGTGCATCTTCCAAGTGGCCTGCACCACCCCATCAGCACGGGAGCAATGGCAGGGGTGGCACAGCCAGGCTATTGCAGAGGCTGTCACATGAAAGGAGCAGCGAGCAGGCAGAAAGCCAGAGCTAGTGGGGAGATACTGGGACAGTCTGGGCTTAGAAGAGGCTCCAGAATGGGCAAGGTTAGTGAAGATGCAAAACTGACAGGGCACACCATGGGCTTTTGCTCTCCAAGGAGAGGTGCTGCAGTCAAGAGCTTGTGTACACAAGGGATAAAGCATCTTGAGCAAGGATGACTTGGTCCGTGTCACCACTGCCCATAATTATCCAGCCATGGCCAGAAGGGCAGGCAAGCTGTCCTGCAGCTCACAGGAAGTAATTACAGAGCAGCTCACCTTCCTGCAGCACAAAGCTCTTCCTGATGAGTCCCAAGGCTCCAGCAGCATTACTCATAGTGGGTGACGTTTCCAGGTGTGATTCTCACACTCCAGCTCAGTCATCCAGCCCTCTCCTGTATGGTGCTGGTCAAGCCCAGGACAGCCCTTCAGTGCTGGGGTGTTGGAAAGGGAAGGAGTGGAGGTGGCTCTGGCTGTGGGCAGCAGCCCATCAGGAAATGCTTGTTTAATGCACACCAGATTAGCTTGCCTCAGGAGTGAGCAGCTTCTGTAAATTAAACATCTCCTCATGAGTCAGGAGCCCAACCCTTTGCTACAGAGCTGTGTATTCTCAGAAATTGCTGAAAAAGTAGCAGGTATTTTGGAGAAGATGTTTCACACTAGTGTGGCCCCACTACCCAGGTACTTGGCTGGTTCCTGCTGCTTCCACAGCTCCCTAGCTCTATACATGGAGCAGCTGGAGGTGGTTCAGCATGGTGCAGTCCTGGAAAAGGTGCCTTCCCACCTTGATCCTTCCCTGACAAGGAAGTGAAAGGTAAAGGCTGGTGCTCTCTCATGCCAGCTTTGCTGAAGAGGTGCCTTCTTAGAAGCTCCACATGCAAAACTCTTCATTCTCTTAGCCTGGAGATGCCATGACTCTCTCTCATTGCTCTGCAAGAGCAAAGTCAGGTCTCTGGTGGAGACCCAGCAGCCTCAGAATATCTTTACCTGTTTATGGTGATGCCTGAAGACACAGTACCTGCCTTTAGGGGGTTGACTCACATCTGAGGTAGAGAGGGAGTTTACATATTGTCCTTGTCTGGTGCTGTGGGGTGGTAGCATGCAGCTGTGGGACTACCTTCACCTCAGCCCATGGGTAGTCCAGAAGAAGCTGAGAAGAGATCTTCAGAGGTGAAACCCCTGGCCTGACTGAGTCCCTGGCCATCATCTCTCCCACAAGACACCCTTGGGGCTCTTTTAGTTTGGGTAAGTTGGCATGACACTGTGGTGAGTGAAGTAACCCAGAGCCAGTTGTCACTCCAGAAGCTCAGAGAAGACTGTGTCCCCAACAGCTCATGGCCACTCAGTGATGAGCCTGGCACATGGGATCAGCTGGGGCTGGGGGAGCTTGTGTGAGTACTAAGTTATTTAAGATATCCTTAGCTGCCTCACCAGTCACCTACTCACAGCAACGTTGCAGAAGATGCCAACCACACCACAGTGTTTCAGACAGAGGCAAGACCATGACAGAAGGCTGGGAGAAAAGGAAGAAAGAAGGTAGAGGGAAACAGAACCCACTGAAGTTTTTAGCCAAAAGCTGAAGTCAGTTTGTGGGGCATCCATGTACCTCTCTGCAGTCTATTTGAGATTTGTCAAGCCCAGGCTTAGAAGGACCCCCTGGCATCTCTGTTCATCACAGACTCCCAGACTGCTGGCTTGGCACCTGTAAGGGAAAAACTCCCTCCCTCCAATGTGCCACTCTTGTGTTAGCAGTATCAAGTCACACATTTCCCCACAAAATGGGGACTGGTGACAAACCTTACCTTTATGGTTTACCTTTATGGGCAGGTTGTCCCAACCTCTGGCTGTACTAGGAGCAGGTGGCAGCAGTAATTCATTAAATGTTATTGTTAACATTTGCTGAGGTTGATGTACCAGGCTGAGGTGGGGTCTGACTCTCTGAACCATTAAAAACCTGGAAAGGGATGGCAGGCAACTCACCCATGCCACCACCTGCCAAAAGAGGCAGAGCAGTCTCCCTCCTCTGAATGCTTTTGAGGTTCCCTTTCCTCAAAATGAGAGGAAATCAGAAATCCAAACCAGAAATCTCAAAATCCAGAGATAGTAAGCTCTGTGAGAACACTCCTGCAAATGGTCATGTGCAACTGAGAGTGGGGAAACCAAACTGATAACATTCAGCTGCTGCAATCTGCAAACAGTGCTAAACGCTACAGAGAGGCAGCAGCCCTCTGCCAGAGCTGCTTTCAAGTACATACAACCAGGAGAGCCACTTGTCACAGCCAAAGCAGGGGCACAATTCTGCTCAGCCCCTGGGAAGTCACAGGAAGGGTAAGCACCATGTAGATATTCATAGACAGATCATAAAACACAAGGTGCAAAATAACTGTGAAGTTGTCCAGTCTAGCAACCCATCCATCCCTTGTAAGTGCAAAGTGAATGATTTGCATGGGGAAGAGCAACACAGGGCTCTAACTAACAGAGAGCTCTCTGCCAGCACACAATTCTTGCTTAGCTGCTGCAGTAAAGGGAAACAAGGCTACAAATTCCTGTCAGAGCTCTGTATTTCATTTTAGTTGAACAACTACAGCCCAGTTTTCAGATCATTTAAAAGAGAGAGGAGAGGGAGAGGGAGAGGGAGAGGGAGAGGGAGAGGGAGAGGGGAGAGGGAGAGGGAGAGGGAGAGGGAGAGGGAGAGGGAGAGGGAGAGGGAGAGGGAGAGGGAGAGGGAGAGAAGGGGAGAGAAGAGAAGAGACCCAGCCTGCAGGTAGGTTTTCATGATTTTTAAACACTGATTGAAAAGCTAAGTGAAGACCGGCAGCTGGTGTGACAGTGCCCTCAGGGAGGAGCAGCTCCACACACAGGTGCTTGGGGAAGTCTCTGTCAAGCAGCCGTTGCTACCCCTGGGTGAATTGATTTCACAGAGGGCACCTGCTGGCATGGCACTGCATCCCATGGCAGAGTTTCCAGGGGGGTTTCAGGACACAGCAAGGCAAAGGAAAAGCCCAAGCTGGTCCCAAAGCAGGGCTGCTGCATGCTGCACTTTGGGGTGAGGTGGTGGTGGGGTGGGAAGGGAACAGGGGGGGTTGTTTAGCCTGGAGAAGAGGAGGCTCAGGGGAGACCTCATCACTGTCTACAACTACTTGAAGGGAGGCTGCAGCCAGGTGGGAGTTGGTCTCTTTTCCCAGGCAACCAGCACCAGAACAAGAGGACACAGTCTCAAGCTGTGCAGGGGGAAATTTAGGCTTGATCTTAGAAAGAAGTTCTTCCCAGAAAGAGAGATTGGCCATTGGGTGGGCTGCCCAGGGAGGTGGTGGGGTCAGTCATCCCTGGAGGTGTTTAAGAAAAGCCTGGGTGAGGCACTCAGTGCCATGGCCTAGTTGATTAGTTAGGGTTGGGTGATCAGTTGGACTTGATGATCTTGGAGATCTGTTCCAACCTGGTTGATTGTGTGTGTGATTCTGTGATTCTGCGGCAGCAGCTTCGCAAATCTCTGCTTGGCTGATCTGTGTCCACAGACACCTACTTATCCTTGGTAGGACATGTGGGGATGCCCTCCAAATTTGTTTTGCTTTCTGGTTCCTCTGCTTGGTGCTCCCCTGAGGGTTGTGCTGATGCTCTCCAGGTTTGGAAACAGATGCCAAGGGTAAGCATGCCTGCAGGGATCTTGGAGGTCTCTTCCTGACTTTGGAGGTCTCTTCCAACCTGGCTGATTCTGTGATCTGTGAAAAACTGACATTCCCTGCGATATGGATGTATCCCAAAGGAGGAGGCAGCCCACAGGCGCTGCTGCCTGCAGAGCCTCCTGTTTTGTTGTGGGATGCATGGTGAATCCCCAGGCCCCCTAGTTTCATGCACTAGGGAGGGTTAACTTCAAATAATTCTCAAGCTGTTGCTTTTCCTGCAGAAGTTTTTGACACATGTTCAGCATCTACAGAGCAGCTCCTGCAGTGTGTACCCCCAGGACTCTACAGGAAGGTTTAGCTCAACCTTCAGTTTGAATGGTCTGCTCCAAATCCCCTTTCTTCAGATGGGACTTGGCAAACAAAACTTCCTCTGTGAAAGAAAGGATTCAGGCTCTTACCATGTGAGAGAGACTTCCTGAGAGAGTCTTTCATGTTGAGACAAAGAGACTAGAGAGTGTCAGAATTTTAAAGACAAGAATCCTGCCATCAGAGAGGTGTGCTGCCTTCGTACAGGAGGGACCCTTCACACATTGGCAGCATTGAATCCAGCTTTTAAAGAATAGATTTGTCTTCAGGCTGAAAAAATGATGCTTTTTATGAGTAATAAGGTATAATTTTTAATTTTTTTTTCTGGGTAAGCCTACCATTCAATATAAAATAGGCTGGACCTTGGTTTATTGAAAAGCCAAACTCCTCTTTTTCCTTGGGAAAGTAAGGCCTCATTCAGCTCACCAGAAGCCTGAAGGATGATGCTGAGGGTGCTGCGGAGGGTGCAATCAGCTTCTGTGCCACAGGCCAGTCTGAGAGAATATGGTTCATGTCTTGGACTACAGCTTACTGAGGATAATGGGATAGATTCTGATGGTGAGTATCATTGCTGGGAACTGGGAGTTGTTAAGAAGTTTTGCTTTGTAAGTGCCTGTTAAGTGTTTGGCTTTTAACAAAGGTTTTTCATGGCTGGTATACGTAAGTGTAATTATGTATGTGAAATTATTTGATTGTTTTAATTTGTTCTTGCATGTGATACACCGATGTCTATATGTGAGTAATGTCCAACAGGCAGCCTTGTGTGTTTTTGTCAAGACTGAGATGTGACCTGCTCCTCTTTGTGGTTCTTGGGGTCCCCCTTTCACATCAGGTCCAGCTTCCTCCAAATGGGAGCAGCCCCCAGGGCCAGCTCAGCTTTAGCTCCTCAGAGACTGCAGGGAATATTTTCTTCTCTGGGGCTACCTGGGCTTTTGGATAAAGATAATAATAGTGGAAGGTGCTTCTCCCAAGGGAAAGTACCAGCAAGCTAAAGCAGCTCCCAGGCTCCCAAGGGGTCTTTCTCCTGTCTTCTCAAATACACAAGGACTATGCATTCCCATCGATAATTCACTGCAAGCCCTTAAAGACCAGACTTCCCTGAAGTATGAAGCACTCCCCACTCCTGTAGTCTTCTCTTAGTTTTCATAGCAGAATTACACCCAGGAGATTTTGATGTCAATGCTGTTTGTGATTCAGGTATACTGGAGATGCCTTTCAGGGAGCCAGGGAAATCCACCCATGCCAGGAGCATTGCTGACACTGAAACCCATGTGGGTCACTCTCAGGAAAACAATGATGCAACAGTCTGACAGGACCAGGATGACCTCAGAAGTCCTCAGGGCAGGATCTGATGTCTCAAGCACCGTGCCCAAGCTCTCCCAGTGAGGAAGCAGCAGATCCCAACACACACAGGATCCACAAAGGTGGAACTGTCAGCTCAGATAAACTGCTTGCAGCAGTGCCTTGTGTGTGTGAGGCACACATGCCCTGGCTCCTCTGTAAAATATTAGAGGATGTAGCATCCTCCTTTGCTGTCTTCCATCAAGCAAAATCCTCATTTCACCCACTCTTGCCAAGGCAGCACCTCGTTCTGATGCACGGGCGGACAACAGCTGTGGAGTAACATTTGTAAGTGGGGGGAAGCAAAGAGCTGGATCTGCATTTCATAGCACCTTGTTTGCTTAGTATGGTGTGAGAGCAAGCACATAAATATGTTTGAAAGTTCATGCTCTCAAAGTGTTCCCAGGAGTACCTTAACTGCAGCTACCAGTAAGGGAGGTAAAGACAACCTCCCCTTTCTGAACGTTTTTAACCATTTGCTGTGCTTTCCCATAAAAACAAACAATCAAAACCAACAACAACAAAAAATAATCCCCTCCAAAACAAACCAAGCCAAACAAACAAACAAAAAAACACCAAAAGGCAGAGAGCTAAGAGGAAGAAGGAGAAGGTCCTGATGGAAGCTGTAAATTTTAAGTCCCATCTGAAACTTGTAACCTTTGGAGAAAATCCCAGGAGAAGGCAGCCAGCAGAATGGAGAGACAGTGGGGTGAAGCTATGCAGACGTTGCCATGAGCACCTCACCTTTCTCTGGCACTCACTGGGGGAGCTGAGGGTGCTTCTGGGGGTGCCAGCACCCTGCAGCTCAACCTGACATATTCAGATCAAGGTTTCTGGTCACCTTTGCCTAATGCTGGGGCATCAGCAAAAAACATGTAGGCATCACATGCCCAACACCTTGTGTAAAGCACTTGCAAAAAGATGCAAACCAAAGCCCAGCTGCAGCTCTCTGTACTTTGCACCTTCTCTTTAAGGCTGTGCTAAACAGCAGTGAAGATGCATGGAGGGGGAGGCTGCAGGAGACTATGGCTTTGCAGCCCACTGCTGAGTGCATGTCCCTCTTCTCCCAAGGGCAGTGGCAGTCAGAACCTGGGAGCAGGAAGCCCTACACATTTCAAGAGATCAAGCTTAAAAGCCTGAGTGGAGTCCTGGACTTGATCCATGGGGATTTGTGCCTGGGAGAGGAGAGGGGTGGCTTGTGTTCCCTCTGCACTGCTGCACCAGGGCAGGAGAAAGGGAGACAGCAGAGGCGGCCGAGCTAAATCGATGTTGTGCATGAAACGGCACCCAACTCACGCTCCCTGTGGCCTGTGCTCCTCTGCCTGGCCACTGCACACACAACCCCGCCATGCCCCTACCCCTCCATCACGCCCCCTTGCCACAGGCTGCCCTGGTCCGTGGGTGGGATCTGAAGTGAGGGAGCGCAGCTGTGCGTGGTGCTGGGCAGTGCATCCCACGGCGGCTGTGGCCGCGACCGCAGAGCTGTGATGTCACAAGGTGCCCGCTGGAAGCTGCAGGAGCAGTGTGGCTCTGCTCACACACTCAGCTCGCCTCCAGACGAGGCTCTCGAGGCAATTTTTGCCCTACCGGAGCGCAGGCTGCCGCGGCCGCGCCCCCTGCACTCCGCGGTGCGACGATGTCGTTGCACGACAGCCTTTTGGAAGAAGCCAGGCAGGACCTGAGGGAGGCGGAGAGAGAGATGCAGCAGCAGATGAGGCTGATGGACCTGCATCTGCAGCAGCTCAGCGAGGAATTCCCTGTGCCACCTCAACGCAGCCCAGCCCTGCACCCCTGCTGCCTGTGCCAGTCTGACCCCAGCCCCCGGGAAGGAAGGGCTCTTGCTGCCAGACTGGAACAGAGGCTGGACAGGTAAGACAGAACCACAGAATCAACCAGGTTGAAAAAGACCTCAGAGATCATCAAGTCCAACCTATCACCTAACACCACCTGACAACTGAACCATGGCTCCAAATGCCACATCCAATCTTTTTTTGACCACCTCCAGGGACGGTGACTCCACCACCTCCCTGGGCAGCACATTCCATGGTCAGTTACTCTTTCTGTGAAGAACTTTCTCCTCACCTCAAACCTAAACTTCCCGTGGTGCAGCATGAGACTGTGTCCTCTTGTTCTGTCACTGGGTGCCTGGGAGAAGAGATCAACCCCCACCTGGCTACAACCTCCCTTCAGGCAGTTGTAGACAGCAATAAGGTCTCCCCTGAGTTTCCTCTTCTCCAGGCTAAACACCCCCAGCTCCCTCAACCTCTCCTCATAGGGTTGTGCTCCAGACCTCTCCCCAACCTCACTGCCTTTCTCTGGACACATTCCACAGCATCTCAATGTCCTTCTTAAATTGAGGAGCCCAGAACTGGACATAGTACTCTAGGTGTGGTCTAACCAGTGCTGAGTATAGGGAAAGATTGACCTCCCTGCTCCTGCTGGCCACACTATTCCTGATGCAGGCCAGGATGCCATTAGCCTTCTTGGCTACCTGGGCACACTGCTGGCTCATGATCCCTGTCTGCTTTCTGTGGACTCTCTAAGACAGAATGAAGGAAGGTTTGGCATCAATATCAGGAGCAAGGTTGGAAAAATACAAGGAGGAGGGGAGGGAAGTGGTCCTTTTCTGGATGAATTAGTTGAAAGGGGAACAGAAAGGCACAGCTTGTAGAGCCAGGCAGGCTGAGAGGAGCCACGCAGGCAGCACCTGCACTGAGCAGGGTTTGGACCATGCTATTGTGACCTCAGCCATCTCATAAACTGCATCTACAGTAAAACACACAGCTGGGTTCAGAGGTGGTCAGCTGTGGAACAAAGTCCATCTTCAGTGTAAAGTTTAATCCTGACAACTGTGTAACTGTCTTCAGCAGCAGCCCAAACGTGCCTCGGGCTGCAGCGTTAATGCACCGCAGGCATGGGTCCCTAGTTCTCCACCTCGTACAGCAGAAGGCATAAGTGTCGGAATTGCTGCATCTCCATTTTGACCACTGGTGTGGTGACTTCATTCTGTGGATGGAGTTCACAACTGAATCTAGTAGATATAAAGCCCAGCTGTAGCCCTACAGGGAGGGACTGCTTGGATGATAGAAGGTTAGTGCTTGGGTTGAGGCACAGTCAAACACCGAGAGGCTCCAAGGGCTAAGTTGTTCCTTGGTCATCAACAGTGGTGGGAGTTTCTTGCTGCATTGCTATTTTCTCTTCAAACCCAAGCTGGAGAGAAAACCTGGAGCTGATGAAACCTTTGCAATTAAAAATGTGACATTTTCATTACCTACATAGCAGCAATTATCCTCTCAGTCTGCCCTGCGTGTTAGCTACTGGGTACAGCAAAGCCAGAGGAAAAAGGAAAAAAGCCTGAACCCTGGGTTAATTTTAGACCAACTTGGGCAAACCAGAAAGTTACTTTAAGCTTTCCTGGTAGCTGCAGCTCATGCAGGGCTGTGGAGTAGCAGATTTCAGATCCCAGGTGTCACAGGACTGGTGTCTGTCCAGATTTTCATCAGTGCATTGGGTACCAGAGCTGGGTAGGCACAGCACTGCATTGCAGAATCACTGCACACAGAAATCCTAGGGGAAGGATGGACATTCAGTCTGAATGGCAGCTGGAGCTCTCAGAATGGGCTGGGGCATGGTCTTCCCAGAGTGCCAAGCTCCCTGGCATGCTCAGGACACCTTGTTGGTTTAAACAGAAGTCCATACTACTGCCATCTGAGACCACAGCACAGCAGGGTTTCAGCCCATCATTCTGGCAAACTCCAGAAACGCTGAGAAGGCTCTCAGTACATTTATTCTCCAACCACCAATACAATGTACACCCCTACAAGCAGGTAGGGTAGCTAGCACTGAAAATCCACCCCCAACCCCCCCCCAGGCATGGTTGAATCACTGCAGGCTTCAAGCAGAATTGCTGGAGCGGGTGTTACCTTGCTAATGAACTGCTCATTAAGCATTTCTCACCTTAGAGGTCATGCCTGTTCCCTATTGTTTGCTCTATTTCCTCTTCCATCACGCAATCATCTGTTTAATTTGGTGCCTTGTGTCCAATTCAGCTGTTAGAACTGAGGTGGTCACCTCTTCTATTGGCTGCTTTACTGATAGTTTGAATAAGAGCCAGGCTTCTGGCTGAGCAGAGCTGCTGTTTGACAGGGTTGGAAATCATTTTAATGTCCCAGTGAGCCCCCAGCCCAGCTCTCTCCACTGACTGCTTGAAGTAAAGCTCCTAACTGGAAAACGAGATCCATGTTAAGCTACCCGGTTAAAATGTAGGACAAGGTATGAGATGGACACACATAGCTTCATGGCTGCATGGATACATGGAATCATAGAATCAGTCAGGGTTGGAAGGGACCACAAGGATCATCCAGTTCCAACCCCCCAGCCATGGGCAGGGACACCTCACACTACAGCAGGCTGGCCAGAGCCTCATCCAGCCTGGCCTTAAACACCTCCAGGGATGGGGCCTCAACCACCTCCCTGGACAACCCATTCCAGGGTCTCACCACTCTCATGGTGAAGAACTTCTTCCTCGTGTCCAGCCTCACATGAAAGAGGAGTGCTGGCCTCTCCTATGAGGACAGACTGAGACAGTTGGGGCTGTTCAGTCTCAAGCTGCACCAGGGGAGGTTTAGGCTCGAGGTGAGGAGAAAGTTGTTAGCTGTTGGAATGTGCTGCCCAGGGGGGTGGTGGAGTCACCATCCCTGGAGGTGTTCAAGAGGGGATTGGACATGGCACTTGGTGACATGGTTTAGTAGTCATGAGGTCTGGGGTGACAGGTTGGACTTTGATGATCCTTGAGGTCTTTTCCAACCTTATTGATTCTGTGATTCTGTGAGAAGAGAAGGCTCTGAGGAGACCTTCTTGTGGCCTTCCAGTATCTGAAGGGGGCTACAGGAAAGCTGGGGAGGAACTTTTTAGGGTGTCAGGGAGTGATAGCACTGGGAGGAATGGAGCAAAACTGGAAGTGGGTAGATTCAGACTGGATGTTAGGAAAAAACTCTTCCCCATGAGGGTGGTGAGATACTGGAACAGGTTGCCCAGAGAGGTGGTGGCAGCCTCATCTCTGGAGGTTTTTAAGGCCAGGCTGGATGTGGCTCTGAGCAACCTGCTCTAGTGTGAGGTGTCCCTTGCCCATGGCAGGGAGGTTGGAACTGGCTGATCCTTGAGGTCCCTTCCAACTCTGACAATTCTATGGTTCTATGACTTAGGTGAAAGAACTTTTCAGCGCTACCCTTGCTCCATCCCAAGAGGGGGCACTGAAGTACTCCTGTCTGCTGTGGCATGCAGGTGTGAGCTCCTTCTGAGGGTGTAGACACCACTCCCAGGTGTTGTGCATCAGCATGAAGATGGATCCAACAGTTTCCTATTTATTTCTGTTGTCCTTAAGGTGGCCCACCCATTCTTCTCTGAGTTGGACTGAATAGCTGTCCTCTTGTTTTTCATTCCAGTATACAAAGGAGACTTAACAGGATGTTGAACTCTTCCCAGGACCACAAGCTTTTGGCTTTGGTGGATGTGAAAGACTTTGACCCCCAGAAAATCACTGTGTCAGTGAAAGGTGGGAAGGTGAAGGTGCTAGCAGAGTGCGAGGAGGAGCGCACCACCACCAGAGGGAAGGAGTATAACTACAGAAAGTTCACAAAGGAAATCAGCCTGCCCCCGGGGGTGAGTGAGGACAAGGTCACCTACTTGCTGGAGTCCAATGGCATCTTGAAGATCACAATGGCCTGCAAGTGCTGCCCCTGCTCCCCGAGCCACTGAGCCTCAGCAGGCAGCAGGGCCCCGGGCACAGCCCTTCCCCTGCCACACCTATCCTCTCCGCTGGCTTTAGTTCTGTCCTGCTAACAGTGCATCAGCAGCTCCTTGGGCCTCTTCCACAATAAAAAGACAGCATTCTGAGCAGATGTGTGTGAGCCTCACTTTGCAGGGGTTTGGTGTGCAAAGAGGAAAGTGCCAGCAGGAAAACGTCGCCATGGGTTTGGGCATACTTGCTGCGTGCCAAAGGCACAGCTGGAGGTAGCATAGTTCCTGGTGGGCACTGCTCTTACATACAACCACTGGATTTTAAAGCCTGAAAGGAGCCATTCAGGATCCATCACATTTTCATAAGGACATTTCTCTTAATCCCACCACTTTAATTTGAGTTGTAGGATATTTCTAGGAAGAAAGCCTTGGCAATAAACATCTCAAGGGGAGGAGCCTTCTCCAAAAAAAAAAACCCAACAACCATATGTCATTTGTCCCTTTGGCTTGGTTCTTGCAGAGGCTGCCCAAGCTGGGAAGAGCCACAGCTGAAGGACAGAGAGCTTTTCCTTAGGTGCTGGGACTAGGGCAGAACACTCAGCACCTGAGGATGCGGTGAATTACAGAATGTTAGGGGTTGGAAGGGACCTCGAAAGATCATTGAGTCCAACCCCACTGCCAGAACAGGATCACACAGAGCAGGTCACACAAGCAGGCAGGTTTTGAGTGTCTCCAGAGAAGGAGACTCCACAACCTCTCTGGGAAGTCTATTCCAGTGTCCTGTCATCCTCAGAGTGAAAAAGTTTTTCCTTATGTTCAGGTGGGACCTCCTATGCTCTAACTTGCACCCATTGCCCCTTGTCCTATCATTGGAAATCACTGAAAAGAACCTTGGTCCATTCTCCTGACTCTTGCTCTTTACATATTTATCCACATGAATGAGGGCAGCCCTCAGCTTCCCTTTCTCCAAGCTCAAGAGCCCCGGCTCCCTCAGCCTTTCCTTACAGGGAGATATTTCACTGCCTTCATCATCTTTGTGGCTCTGTGCTAGACTCTTTCAAACAGTTCTCTGTCCTCCTTGAACTGAGGGGCCCAGAACTGAAAACAATATTCCAGATGTGGCCTCACCAGGGCAGATGACCAGGGTGGCTGGGAGGATGGCAGCAGTGCAGGCTTTGGGCTTCCACTCGCAGAAATTTGCCTCCTGACTGCCAAGGGAGTTGTGTCCCTTGCTGAGCACAGCTGGAGGAGCTCCTCATTCCCCATCCACACCCTCCATCCTGCACAGTGTGGCGTGAGCCAGCCTCCCTGCCTCTTCCCAGCTCTTCCATCCTCGGTGGCACAGGGGCTTGGGGGCAGCTGGTCAATTTTCACACCAGCTGCTGTTCACTGTTCAGCTCCAGCTGTAAGACTCCAAGGTGCCTTCTCTTGCTCTGCTCCTTGCTGGCCTCCCAGCAACATTTTCCTTGCCTGGGGTTTTGGTTGTGTTGTGAGAGCCACAGGGATGTGAGCTTGTTTCCAGCCTGGTCCTGCACAAATCCAGGCTGGGCAAGGAATGGCTTGAGTGCAGCCTGGAGGAGAAGGACTTGGGGCTGTCAGTTGGTGACAAACTCCCCAGGAGCCAGCTATGGTTGCTGGCAGCCCAGCAGGCAGCTGTGTGCTGAGCTGCATCCGAAGTAGGGAGAGCAGCAGGGCAGGGAGGGGATTCTGCCCCTCTACTGGGGAGTGCAGAGGAGGCCATGAAGACAATCAGAGGGCTGGAACACCTCCCCTATGGGGACAGGCTGGGAGAGGTGTGATTGTTCACCTTGCAGAAGAGAAGGCTCCAGGATGACCTAGTACCTTCCAGTACCTGTAACTATTTCTACAGAAGCTGAGAGTGCAGAAGAGAAACATACTTCAGCACCTCCCATCCACCCATGACTTCAGACTTGCAGAATATCTTGAGTCCTGCAGCGACCATGGGGCTGGCTATGACTGCTCTTGTCCTTACTGCTCACCCTTGAACACATTCTTCACACTTTGTTCCTAAATTAGGCTCCTGACACCAAACTGCACTCCTGAGCAGCAACTTTATTGACAGATAGGACTTAATTCTGGGATTTCAAGACTGCAAGGCACCACCAGATCATCTGGCCTAATCTGCTCATATTACATCACAAAGTGCCCCAAGCCTAGCTGCCAGGCAGATATCCAGGCTTTTTGAAGACTCCAGGAGACAGACTCTAGCACTTCTCTTTGTGTTTTGCTCCAGTGGCTAATTTCCTTGTAATTAGATGTCCTGCCTTATTACTAACACAAGACTGTCTGGCATCATCAGTTCTTTTTGCCCTTAGAAGCCCTTAGAAGCTGACTTTGTAGTAACTCAGTAGCAGCAATGAATTTCTCCATTGTTAGCAAAGTCACTTTCCGGTCCTGAAATTCTGAAATTTCTCATGGTAAAACCTGCTGTACAACTCTTTAACATTGTTAGCTCATTCACAGAACCACAGAAGAACAGAATGTTAGAAGTTGGAAGGGACCTCCAGAGATCATCAGGTCCAAGCCCCCTGCCAGAGCAGGATCACCTATGGTAGTGTGCACAGGAATGCATCCAGGCGGGTTTTGAAAGGCTCCAGAGAAGGAGACTCCACAACCTCCCTGGGCAGCCTGCTCCAGGGCTCCATCACCCTCACTGTAAAGAAGTTTCTCCTCATGTGGAGGTGAAATCTTCTATGTTCAAGTTTGTATCCATTGTTCCTTGGCTTATTGATGTGCACCACCGAAAAGATCCTGGCCCCCTCCACTTGACACCCACCCCTCAGCTATTGATAGACATTGATCAGATCCCTCTCAGCCTTCTCTTCTCCAGACTAAGCAGCCCCAAGGCTCTCAAGTCTCTCTTCACAGGGGAGATGCTCAAGTCCCCTAATCATCCTTGTGGCTCTCTCCAGCAGATCTTTGTCCCTCTGGGGACTGGGGAGCCCAAAACTGGACACAGCATTCCAGGTGTGGTCTCAGCAGGGCAGAGTGGAGGGGGAGAAGAACCTCCCTAGCCCTGCAGGCCACACATTTCTTGATGCACCCCATATACCATTTGCCCTCTTGGCCACAAGGGCACATTTGCTGTCCTAACAAGGGCACATTGCTGTCCCAACAAGGGCACGCTGCTGTCCCAACAAGGGCATGCTGCTGTCCCAAATGCTTGCCTCCTGTTTCAAGTTTCCAGTATCCTCAGCAAAGGTAGCCACCAGGAATGGCTCATCTAGCAGTGCAGGGTATGGAGGCAAAATACAATGTGGGTTCTTTGATCATCTTCACAAAGAGAGAAAGGCCTCTGTGTCTTTCTGATGCTGTACTTCATGAGGTTCTCCTGCTGGGTAGGCATTTCACCCTCATCCCTACAGCTCACTGAGGGCTGCAGCCTGAGGCAGTAGCCTCACAGTGTAGATACCGAGAAGGTTATCATGGCAGCCCAGGGGGCAAGAAGAAACACTCAGCAGGAAGTAGGCTTTGGTTAATAAAGGGAAATTTAGGAAAAAACACTTGGTTTATATTTTTCTTACAGGAATTAGCCAAGAGCAGCCATTTTTCCTACTGATTAGGACTCACAAAGAGAGAGAGGGGCACATTCGTAGGGGGCATTCTAAAGAAAGTTCCTAATTCATTTTATATCCTGCCAAATGCTAGCCTGAGCTGGTAGGAGCATCTTAAGGGCATCTTCCAGCATAGAAGCATTCCAGCAGCCACTGTGTTTTGTGAACACCTGCACGCTGCAAACAGCCTGGGACACACTCCAAAGCGTTCTCCCGTTCTGTGCCCTCCAAATACTGCTCAGCTGAGAGTTTGCAGGGTGAGAACACCTTTGGAAACCCAGCATTGACACAGCAGCTCACATCTCCCATCAACTCAATTCCTTTGCCACTAGATGGCACACGGATTTGTTTGTTTATTTATTTATTTTCATTTCCCACCGCATCACTCTGTTGTTAGGAGCAGCCCAGTGAAGGTGGCCTCCCAAGGCTGGCACACACCCCTGCTGGCAGTTTTCTTTGCAGGGCTAATAGTAAATGAAGAGGAAAGGCAAGAGTCAGAGCTGTGGTTTGTGATCCTGGGTGTGCAGGAGCCCTCAGGACAGACCACTATCATATTAGGTTTCTGCACTGGATTATAGTGATGACCTTTGGTCCTGCACTGGATTATACTGATGACCTTTGGCACAGGCTGCCGGGGGCAGGTTGTGGAGTCTCCCTCTCTGGAGATAGTCAAAACCTGCCTGGATGCCTTCCTGTGTGATCTGCTCTAGGTACTCCTGCTCTGGCAGGGGGGTTGGACTGGATGAGCTTTTGAGGTCCCTTCCAGCCCCTTCTGCAGCTCTCTCCCCCCAGAGCACAGACACTGGATAAGGTGAGCTTAATTCTCTTCAGCAGCCTGGCTCTGTGACATCTGTCAGCCCAACAGGAGCTTCCACGAGTTACTGTATTCTGCAGCATACTGGTCACAATAAATTATTTGGGAACAAATTTTGATCATTCTCATACAAGAGATACCCTCTCTGAATTCCCTGCCTTGAGGAAGGTGCCCAAGAACATGACTTGACTCTGAGTGCAGTTGTGAACCCAAATGCCTTACAGGGATGTTTAG
Organism: Indicator indicator; assembly: GCF_027791375.1. Taxonomy (NCBI): domain Eukaryota; kingdom Metazoa; phylum Chordata; class Aves; order Piciformes; family Indicatoridae; genus Indicator; species Indicator indicator. The sequence goes on from NC_072021.1 coordinate 224,687, forward strand.
AAATAGCCAGAGCTCTAGGAATTGTAACAGGATTCCACTTCCACACAAGGTGAGCAACTTCACCTATCCCTTTCATTTTTGCTCAAAGTAAACTTTAACCATCATCCCTCCTAAGAAGTTCGCCACCTCAGCCTCTTTAATAAGATTTCTAAATGTATTTTCTGTCATCTCCCTTGGGGAAAGCACTAAAGGTTTAGATGACAGAGCAGGTCCTGTGGCTTCAAGCTTGCCTCTCTACCAATGACTCAGCGGATTTGTTGTGGCTCTGGCCCCTGCACTTGTCACCTCATTAATAATCCTGCACTGGATTTAGGTTAGAGGTAAGCTGATCCTTCCAGCACACTCAGTGGCACTGTCAGTAAGCTGCCACCTCCACAAGCACGGGGCACTGGTGCCCTGCAGGTCACTTCTCTGGTCCCTTGGATAAAAAGCTGTTTGGTTTTTTTTCCCATCTCTCTCTGTCTTCTAATCCGCACACCACCACCACCCCCCCCCACCCACCCCCCCCACCCCCTCCCCCGCCACCTCATTTGTGCCCCCTCCACTTCAGAGCTTTCTTTTGCCAAGTGATGTATGGGATTTGATTGTTCTCTTGAAAGACAGAGCTGAAACCCCAGTCTAGGTGACAAAAGCTTGGCTGTCCCTGAGGTTGTCCTCTTGATTGCTCTATTATACGTGGAGGGTGTGAAGTCACACTCATGTCATTGCCCTTCATCTCAGGGTTAATCACAAATGATAGAAGATCTCTCAGCTCTTTGGTGCCTTAGGCTGGTCCTTAACTAGGAGGCATTACCTGTAGCCTTTAAAGGCCTGCAAGTGAAAATAGTGCTCCAATTAAAAGAACCTGTAAAACATTAATTAAATTACAGGGGAAATCCTCACCCCTCCCACTTTACTAGAACTGGTTGCAAGCTGTCAGAAAGATACAATGCAGCCTTGGTTTGTTCCTTTGTTCGTTTTTCTGGTGTCCCTTTGAGCATCTCTGCCTGCAGCACGCGTGGAAAAGCCTGCAAAAGGGAGAGCTGCGAGGGCTCTGCCTGCTGCCTACACGAGTGGATGTGGCACGTTAAAGTATACCAACACCGAAAGATAAATCCTGCCCCTCTGAGCTCAGGAGGGTCCTGGCTTCAGACTAAGCTGGGAGGGGTCTGCAGCAGTCAGAGCAACCAGGACTGGGTGGTGACAGCACTTGCCTGGTCTCCTCATGGTCCCCCACTGCCCCGGGGCTGTCCTCTGGAGGTTCAGCAGCTGCCACATGCCCTGGGATTGTGGGGCATAAGGCTGTGTGCCTGCAGGCACATTGTAACACCACCCAGGGCATCTGTCTGAGGCCTGATAAGCACTTCAAGGAGAATTTGAGCCAAGAGTTCTGCCAGTGGGAAGGCTGAAACAAAAGCTGCTCCTTTACACCACATTATCATGGCACCTGCTACATGCCAGGTAGCACCCTGGGCTCACACCGTGCCACCTACCTGGCAGCTGAAGGCAGGAGTCAGCCAGGACAAGGGGCACTGACACTCAGGCTGTGCACAAACACAGGGCAGCACGGGGACCTTTCTCTTCTTCTGACCATCTCTCTGGGAGTGCTTTAATGACAGAAAAGTGTAAAGCTGACCAACTGTGTCAGAAAAACCCCCAAACTTTCAGGTCAGAATTCCCATAGAAAAGCCATCCACAGGCTTAAGGACTTCGGAGTCCTCCTGCTGGGAGATGCTGCATCCTCAGACTGCCCAAGGACCTTGGTCAGCACATAATTGTTTCAGGAGAAGCCCCAGCATGGTGTGGTACAGAGAGTGATTTCTTTTGAGGAAGAAAAACAGCATGAACAAAATACTAAATAAGTACAGAGCAGAGGTTCCAAACAACTTCAGAATGAACCAGAATGAAGGACAAATTTAAAGTAAGAACATTAAGCTGCATGGTAGCAGAAGTGACTTTGGATCAATGCAAAGAGGAAACAGGAGAGTGAGGAGACCCCAGCAAGGACTGAACAAAGACCCTGCCCCCAGACCAGAGAAAGGCACAGGTTCTGGGACATCTCTGCAAGCAAACCCAGGCTATGCCAAAAATACTTCACTCCTTTGGCAATCTCTCCTCACAAAAATATGGCAAGATGCCACATCTGTGGCCAGCCACCCAAGGGTCAAGACAAGTCCTGGGGGGCCTCTTCAGTCCCTAGTAAAAAAGGCAGTGGCCCACAGCCAGACCACAGAGTGACGTAAAAGCAGGCAACAAGTGGAACATGCTACTCACAGCCTTGATGGGATTTCCCCCTTCTGCTGCTGTGTCATGGCAGTAGTGGATGTTACCATAGTTGAGCACCAGGTTTGCCTAATTTCGAAGCTAATTAGCTGAGATGTAATGGCCTGAAGCACAGTGTGTCGAATTGGATGGCCTGATAGTGCCTGCTAGTCTGGAAGGCTCATTAGCTTCTCCTGTAAGGAGCTAATGACATCCCTCCTGGGTCAGTCCCACCACAGGCTGTAGGAAGGAGCTCCCATCCGTCCCACAACAACAGTACCTCACACTCCAGCCAGGCTTGATCACATCTAATTCCTAAACCACCTCCATACATCTTGTAGCCCCTCTGGTTTCTCTAGGATTCTATTCCAGTCCTTGAGCTCTTTCCTTCCAGCAATATTGGGTCAGTCCTGGGCCACCTGTGTTTTGGAGAGATGTAAAACTCAGGCTCTGGGCTGGAGTGTGTCTTGATGATACTGCAGAGACCTGACCTCCTGTCATGGGGGCTGGCTTGGAAGAGGAACACTCTGCAGCACCTTTCCTTCTTGTTTGCTTTGTTCCACCTTAGGGGGACCCAGGCTTTCCTCTTAAATCCAGCTTATTCTTTCTGATTAATTAACAGCTTTCTGTGCATTGACCTCTTCCACTTCTAACCTGCAAATGAAGAGCAGTTTGCTTCCACCCCTTCGTGTGGGTAGACCCAAGAGATCTGGTAGAAACAGTAGCTCATCACTTATGTTCATTACACTGGAGCAGAGCTACCACAAATAACAAGCAGGGAAATGAGCTTCCCCTCTAATAATCTAACAATTTTAGAATATTCCTTTGATTACTACAGAAGGAAGGGTAACAAAATGTGTTTGAAGAGGCAGAGGCTCTCTCCCCTGACTAGCATTAGCATCAATCTCTCTGACATTATTTGTGCTAGCTTTCTCCTGGGTATGGTGGTTTAACTGGATTTCAAATATTACCAAGGAAGATTCAAAAGGCAAAGGGCAGATATTTTTATGCTTGCTGGTTGAAACAGTTTTTATTCCATCTCCTTGACTGTGATTATAGAGACACTTTCTGGTCCTTGAAAACACTGTTAAATTCACAAATGCTCACAAAGCCTAAGGAAAGTAATTTATTGCACATCACTGAACAGCCTCAAGAGGCCCAAAGCAGCATTAGCATTTTGATGGGAATGCTGGTGCTCCTTTTGCACATGCACTACCTGTTCTTTTGTTCCTACACAGTGCTTATGAAAGGCACAGAAACACCTGCCCAGCACCATATAGACGAGCCAAGGCCAAAGAGGTGGGATGCAGCAGGCTTTCACATCACTTTCACATCAGCTGCAGTGAGACATTTTAGCTCTGTTAAGAGCTGAGGACCAAGGGCAATCCATTGCAGATCCATGCTGACCACAGCAGGCTGCTTACTCCTGATGGGAGAAACCTTGGCCGAGTAGGAGTAGGGAGGGGATTTTCCCCCTGTGCTCAGCTCTGGTGAGGCCACACCTGGAGTATTGTGTCCAGTTTGGGGCACCTCAACCCAAGAGAGATGTGGAGGTGCTGGAGCAGTGCAGAGGAGGGCAAGGAAGCTGTGAAGGGCCTGGAGAATAAATCTGGTGAAGAGCAACTGAAGGAGCTGGGGATGGTTAGTGTGAAAAAGAGGAGGCTGAGGGGAAACCTCATTGCTGTCTACAACTACGTGAAAGGAGGTTGTGGAGAGGCTGCTGCTGGTCTCTTCTCACAGGTAATTAGTGATAGAACAAGAGGGAATAGCCTCTGGTAGGTTTAGACTGGACATTAGGAAAAATATTTTCCCAGCAAGTGTGGTCAGGGATTGGAATGTGCTGCCCAGGGAGGTGGTGGAGACACCAACCCTGGATGTGGTTTGGATGTGGTGCTTGGGGATATGGTTTAGGGGTGAGCCTTGTAGAGTAGGGTTCTGGGTTGGACTTGGTGATCCTGAGGTGATCTCCAACCTGAATGTTTCTGTGATTCTATGTCACCTCCACCTGGAGTAGTGACACCAAGTCATGGCAGGTGGCACACAGTTGGGCTCAAGAGGAGAAGCAGCTCAGCCTGCCAGTAGGCTCTCTGGCAGGTTTTAAGCTGCAGACATTTCAACTGAAACACAGGTGACCATCACCAGTGTCACCAATTAGGCAAACAAATCATCTTAACATTTCCAGGTGGAGAAAAATGAAGACCAAAAGCAAGCTGCCTAGGCTCACACCTCCTGCCAGCCACACCAGTAAAGGCCACAGTACTGCAGATTTCAAACACCAAGGCAGTTGGGCTTTAAAATTCTTCTCTTGAGGATGCAGTAGTAAGAGAGCATCGTGTGAGCTAATACAAATAGTGCAGACTGAAGGGCACTCAGCACCAGAGCCAAGCAAGGCAATTGCTTCATCTTTGGCTGAGGCTGTTAGGGATTGTAAAAGTTACATTCACAAATGGATTTGTCACTTTATCAGCTGTCATTGTTCCTGAACAACCTGCTTCTTTTTTCCCCTATTCTACTCTTGTTTATTTCTGGGCATTCACTCTTGGTGCAGAAGGGCAGGAGGTGCTCTTTGTAGATTGCTCTTGCCCTGGAGGTAGCCACCTTCCCTGGGGGCTGCCCTGCTCACTGAACAACCCTTCTGCTGCCTATGTGCTGGCTTAAATTTGTTCCAGCAGTGCAATGGCAGGGAAACCAGTGTCCTTGACGGGGGGGGGGGGAATGAGGGTCTGCCTTTTCATCTTTTAGTAGCACAGACTTTACTAGAGAATTAACTCTGTAAACAAGCATCATTATCAGTGCTCTTCATGCCTTGGGGCTTAAAACCCTTCTCTTCCATAACAAACTTTCCTGGAAGCTCTTGTTTTATTTATGATTCCCCATCCCCCCCAAATACCCTTGGAAACTCCAGGAGAATGATAAGAATCAGGCTGGAGGCTTTTTGCCAGCTTTGAGTCATGAAAAGCCCACTTCATGAAACTAGAGTGACCTTCTTTCCAAAATACCATGACCCTGTCCCAGACACCAAGGTCTCAGGGTGGCTGAATTGAGAGTTTATGGCTTTGTATTCCAATCAGGATAACCATAGTTAGACATGAGGGTGCTGGGGGGTTCTTGTTAGAAGAATTAAGCCTCAGAGCAGCTACGGTGACTGAAAACCACACCTCCCAGCTCTCTCAGTAAAGCAGGAGTTTTTTGGGCTTGCTACTGAGTTACCTCAAGCCCTGTGCCATCAGCACAGCAACCCCTCAGAATTTCATCAGATGAGACCAGTCTGCTGAGAACTGCACAACTGAAAATGAGTACAAGCAGGGTTTGGTTGGTTGTTTTTCGTGATTTTCTTCTGAATTGCAAAATGAGCCATCCCATGGCAAACCCAAGGGGAAGAGGGAGGCTGCTGTGCACCCAGGCGTTGCACAGACTGCAGGAGGAGGTCTGAGCACTGCAGGGGAGCCCTTTCTCAGCAAGAGTTGGCAAACACCACAGCAGCTCCTGGAGACTAAGGCACAGGCAGAGGCAGCCGCAGCAGGGACTTGGGGGGGAAGCGTTGGCAGCACAGCTTCTTCCCTGCTTTGTGCAGATGCTGGGTGTTACAAAAGCCCCTCTCAACCCCTGTGTGTTTAGTTTCAGGGTTACCTGGGGAAGGGGGGAAACTAAATTGGGATTACACAGGAGGGGAGGAGAAGGAAATGGAAGACATTGCCAAGATGCAGCTCCCAGTTGTGGGTTCTGCAGGACCTGCCTCAAAGCTGGGAGGCAGGAGGTTGGGAGGTGATGTTAGAGAGGCCATGGGCAGCAGCTTTCCCAGCTCAGCAAAAGCAGAAGAGAAGCTGCTCCTCCTGCCTTTGCTGTTCTTTCCTTCCTTCTGAACAGGCACTTTCAGCCCTTCTTCCCCAACGCTCCCTGTGCCAAGGACATACAGAGGCTCCTGCCAGAAGGTCTTAGATCCCTGCTGGAAGAGTTCATGCCCTTGATGTCATAACTCTGACAGGGGAGGAAAGGAAGAAGAGCTACAAGAAAAACAATCTCTGAGCAACAATTCTTCCTTACATGCCTTCCCAGAGCTCTCCTGAGCACAGTCAGCACAGCAGCTGGAGATGGTGCAGATCCCACCCCATCCAGTCCCTCTTGGGCTCTCTCTCCCTGGAGTCTGAGTCAACTAGAGGAATGTATGGGGAATGCCAACATGCTGAAGTGGAGCAGAGAAAGAAAACAACAAAAGGAAAACATTTCTTGGGCTTAAATTTTTGCAGAAGGCTCATTTAAAATGCTGTAAGTAGAGAGGGGAGTACAGAGTTACAGCTTAATTAATCATTTCTACATGTTTTAGGCTTTGCATTGTCCTAGGGAACCACATTTTCAAACTCTTTGAGCCACCACTCCAAATTTCAGCATGCCTGGAGTCATCCCCTCCTACCCCTTACCCTGTACCCTTTGGGGACCCAACGCAATCCCTGCCACCCTGCCTCACACTCCTGCCTTCCTCCAGGCTCCCTCTTTGGGGCAGCAAGCCTCCTGTACTACCACTAGAGCCCTGTCACCCACACATCCTCCCTGTCCCCTGCAGCTGCCTGTGGACTTCCTCTTTGTGTGACTCTGTTTGCTGCACTGTGTGTGGCCAGAGAAGCTGCCAAGCCAGGGCTGGGAGCTGCTGTGCCAAGCCACCACCACCCAGCACCTACCACACACACCAGAGGCATTGCCCAACAGGACAGAGTCTTGAAGTGGTCCTTCTGCAACATCCCTTCCCTGGCTTCTGCCTCCTTCTGGAGGCCTCCCCTGCTGTACCACCCTTGACAGTCCCCCTCTACTCCACTCTGGTGGGATCCCACCTGGAGTACTGCATCCAGTTCTGGAGGCCCTGTTACAGGAAAGATCTTGAGGTGCTGGAAGGTGTCCAGAGAAGGGCCACGAGGATGAGCAGAGGGCTGGAGCTGCTCCGCTCTGGAGACAGAGTGAGAGAGTTGGGGTTGTTCAGTCTGGAGAAGGCTCCAAGGAGACCTTCTTGTGGCCTTCCAGTATCTGAAGGGGGCTACAAGAAAGCTGGGGAGGGACTTTTTAGGCTGTCAGGGAGTGATAGGACTCAGGGGAATGGAACAAAACTAGAGATGGGTAGATTCAGATTGGATGTCAGGAAGAAGTTCTTCCCCATGAGGGTGGTGAGACACTGGCACAGGTTGCCCAAGGAGCTGGTGGAAGCCTCAGCCCTTGAGGTTTTTTAAGGCCTGATCTAGTGTGAGGTTGGAGGCAGGGAGGTTGGAACTGGATGTCCTTGAGGTCCCTTCCAACCCTGACAATTCTCTGATTCTATAGCAATCCCCATGGCAATCCCCATGGCATGCTGCATCACCCAAAGCATGCCAGCTACCCTGGGGGCAAAGCTCACAGGAAGACAGGGGACCCAAGATCTGCTGCCCTGTGTTACTGCTGCTGGCAAGGAGCCACAGCTGCAGGCATGAACTCAGAATCTCCCAGGGTGAAGATTTCAGGCTCCCATCTCCACATTCATAGCAGTGGTTCACACAAGCATGCTCTCTTTTAACCTTGTATTAAAAATAGCAAACAGCTTGCAAAGGCAGGTTTGTGAGGCCTCAGAAGACCCTTGCTGTGCAGAAAAACTGTCCCTTTCAGGAACCTCTCAGCAAGCAGCTGTGCATGTGCTTGTTCAGAAGAAAATATGAGGAATAAACTGTTCTGGGCATTCATTGGGTTGTTGGGCTTGCAGGCTTGTTTGTTTGAAGTACAGCAGAGCACTACTATATGTTTTAACCTGAAACAGTGAAATACAAGCTGGCCTTGTCACTTCTGGCTCCCATGTGCCTGTAGCACAAGAAGGTGGAACCTGAGAGAACATCACCTTTTGTCTGAAGGAAGTGGTGAGGGAGAAGGAAAAAAAAAAGATTCCCCCAGAGGAAGATCTTGCAAGATCTTCCTAGAACTCTGCTGTAACAACAATGGCATGGCATTGCTGAATTGTCAAATCTGGACAGCCAGGAGGCAAACCAAGTCTGGAGATCTGGGCTGCAGCTGGGCGAGCCCAGCTGGCTTCCAGAGTGGCACGTGCTAGACTGTCTCAAAATTCCCTTCTGTGGGTGGCTCCTCAGTTTAATGCATCAAATTCTCAGGCAGCAAGTGCCCAGATGAGAACCCACTGGCATGTGCTTCGGGAGGTGGAGGTGCCCACTGCCTGGTGCAACCTAGAAGGGTGCCAGAGCAGGGGCACTTTCTGAAGCAGACTTTTGCACCAACCTACTGTCCTAGAAAAAGCCACAGAAGATTCTCCTTGCAGAGTTTGAGGTCCCATTCAGTGCATTTGAACGACTCACTTTGTTGTGACCAACACACCCCCGGGGCTCTCCCCATCCTGCCCTGGCCCCAGGACCCTATTCCTTATCTCCCCTGCAATTAAACACCTACTTAGAAAGCACTTAGCACTTCGGAGCTGCCTTTGCTTCTGCAAGAGCAAGGTCTGTGCTGGGTGCCCTGTCACATGGGGGTTGTTGCCGTGGGAAATATCAGTGTTTGTCAAAACTAAAATCCAGCCCAGCACCCCACTTCCTCTCTCTCTCTCCTGGTGCACCCACAAGGCTGGGGACCAATCAAAAGGGTTGCAAAGTGACTGTGCTCAATAAACAGTGAAGCGAGAAAGAAGTGAGCAGCAGGAAAGAGGAAAACAGAAAGGATAGTATCAGCAGGTGAACAAAAAAGCACCAGGGGTGAAAGGGGAGCCAGAAGGCAAAAGAGTCAAACCATGGCAACATTTTATTTTCCTTCAGTGACACTGAGAGAGTCCTGTGGCTTCAAATCCAGTGCTGAAATTCCACTGTAATCAGTGCTCAGGGCTGGAAAGAGTTCCTGTTAGGTGGGTATTAATTACACTCATTAGCGGCAGGGCTGTGACAGGCCATGGTTCTCAGAAGCACAAGTGGGTGAGAGGGTGACCCTGCACCTCTGTTCTTCATGCCTGCTCTTCTCCTCTCCAAGCCACCCTTCTGAGGTATATCAGTGCAGGGGCTCAGAGCAGAGAGGACAAAGCCCAGATCCCCCCTCCCCAGCCCACCCCCAGCCAAAGGGGGGAAGTGTAATCTACCTCAGGGCTTGAGCCCAGGGCATGCTTGGTCCTCCTGACTGAGCTCCAAAGCAGCACAGGTGATCAGCTCTGACACACAAGTCTAGCTTAGCTGTCAGTAAGGCAAGAACCAAAGCTTTCACAAAGTAGCTATGCACCAAAGGCTCAGAGCTCAAGACAGGGAGGCTGTAACCCAGGAGGAACAAAACCTAAGTCATTGCCAGGCAGGTCCCAACACTGAGGGGTGTCTCCAGACTGCAGATTTAACCACCACAGGCTGTCCTCCCTGGCACGAAAGTGAAGCAGCAGATGTCATAACTTCTGGAAGCCAGTTTGAAGATGCCAGCTGGGGCAAGCCCTGCTAAGTCCCTGTGGAATCCAGCACTGCCTCCCCAGGAGCTCCCAGCCTTCACAGACTGCCTGCTCAAGCAAGAGAAATGGTTTATTTTGTAGCCTATTCAAGCCAGCCAACAACATCAACAGCACAGAGAGTGGATTCCTTGTGGAAGGAATGACTTTTATTTAAGTGATTGAGGAAAACAACACCTTTCAGGACAATTGACACTTTGCTTTAGTATTGGAGTGGCTTTCAAGGCATGTTTAAGTGTTTTCAGGAGGCAAGGGCCTGTATTTCTCAGTTGCAAGGTGATGAAGCACAGCCAGCACTGCCTTACACTGCTAAGGAATTCTCCTCCTTCCCTGTAAATACTCATTGCAAAGTTTCCATTGATGGTGGTAGTAAAAGCCACTGAGATACCCTCACAGGAATGCATTTCTTCTTTTATTTTCTGGTTACCTACTCACACCAGCAATACTGAAGTATTGCTGTGGTTGAAACCACAGACAAAGCAAGGACCTTTTTTTTTTTTTTTCCTTTTTCTCCTGCTTAAAATCTGGGGGAACAGAGGCAGCCAAGTTACTTAACTTCATCAAACAAACCAAACTTTTCTCAAGTGAGGCATGACTGTGATTCCCTTCCAGAAACATGCTGATTTGGGTGATTTCTTTGAATAAACAGTAGTTGAGGAGGTGTCACCCAGCTCACTCTATTTACTCACCGAGATGCTGCCCCGTTCAAATCCTACAGGGTGCAAACAGTACTGACCTTTGTTTCACCTTCTGTGCAGTCAGACAAGAGAAATTATCACCTGAATACTAAAGATCCATCTTCCTTCTTGCCCATACCCAATGTTTTGTAAAATCAGAGCCTAAATAAACTCCTGAACGTGCCTCATTGTGTGTGCAGCTATCAGTTTGCTGAGCATCAGCACCAAGCTGTCTCTTGGGTGAGAACTGTGAGCACTGCCATCAAGCCACCAGCAAGCACATAATCAGTGTCTAAGGTGCCAAAGCAAGCTCATCACCTTCCAGCCCACCTGTTCCCTCTAAGCTCCTGTTTAACCCTGCCATGACACCCTTCTCTGGCAGGCTGTTGGATTCTGAGCCGGTGTTGGGAGCAGGAACAGTGTGAGCACAGGGCAGGGAGGTGAGGGCAAAGTTTTGTCAGCCACCCAGATCACCTGGGCTACAGACCTCTCTGCATCAAAAGCAGTCTAACCCCACATGACTGATTGGGTTTTGGTAACGGGTCACAGGATCAGAGGATGTTAGAGGCTGGAAGGGACCTCCAGAAATCTTCGAGTCCAACCCCCCCTGCCAGAGCAGGACCATAGAATCCAGCACAGGTCACACAGGAACACATCCAGATGGGGCTTGAAGGTCTCCAGAGAAGGAGACTCCACAACCTCTCTGGACAGCCTCTTCCAGTGCTCTGTGACCCTCACAGTGAAGAAGTTCCTCCTCATGTTGAGGTGGAACCTCCTGTGCTGTAGTTTATATCCACTGCCCTTTGTCCTGTCCCAGGGTGCAACTGAGCAGAGCCTGTCCCCTCCCTCTTGACCCCCAGCCCTCTGATATTTATGGACATTTATCAAATCCCCTCTCAGTCTTTTCCTCTCCAGGCTAAAAATCCCCAGGTCTCTCAGCCTCTCCTCACCAGGCAGTGCTCCAGTCCCTTCAACATCCTTGTAGCCCTCCCCTGGACTCTTTCCAGCAGATCCCTGTCCCGCTTGAACTGGAGAGCCCAGAAGTGGATGCAATATTCCAGGTGAGGTCTCACTAGGGCAGAGTAGAGGGGGTGGAGAACCTCCCTCAATCTGCTGCACATACTCCTCTTAATGCACCCCAGAAGAGCCTGAGCTGAGAAGTAAATCCACTGAAGAGAGCTTTAGCTCTGTTATAGCTCAGATCAGGACTGGAGGCCATGCAGCGCTGCCCACATGTGGCCCTGGGGACAGCTCTGGCAGTGGTGAAGCTTTCCACTGCTGAAGCCCAGCTTCATGCAGTGGTGTCTCCAACCTGTGGGGACAGCCTAGGCCATTTTGCACACTCAGTAATGTCCTTGCCAGCCATGCCACAGCTTCACAATTGCAGCCAAACAGATGCTTGTTGCTTGCTTGCTTGTTTGTTTGTTTCCCAGTGGCACCTTGCAGTAGGGCAGTGTGAAACCAGCCAAGAGCTGGAGGGGCTGCACTGCAGAGTGCTTCCTGCTCATGGCCCAGTACCTCCCAGCAGAGGAGCTGGCAGAGAGCCCCACACCTGCACTGCCAGCAGCAGTGACTCACACACTGGTTCCCGGCCTTACACACAATGGTGCTGGTGCACGCAGCCAACACTTGTGCCATGGCAGCACAGAGCCCAGCCTGGCTTCCCTTCCCTCCTGGCATGCAGGGTCAGTGCCAAGGCAATAGTCTGAGGCGAGCCTGGCTACATGGCTGTGCCCCTCAGAAGAGAGCTGCAAAGCTGTGTCAGAGGCTCTGCAGCTCCCTGTCACGTCAGTGAATCCTTTCACAACCAGCTTGAAGGCTCTACCAAAACTCCCCTGCTCCCTCCTGGCAGTTTTGCTGCCCAGCTCCTGGGAACACAGCATCCCTCAAGAGAAGCTGGAGTCACCTTCCAGATCTGTCTGTATCTATAATATATTTCCTTTCTTTCTTTTACATTTTAAAAATAGTCCAGTCTTCCTGCAGCTCTTTTCCTGGCCCAGTGACTCATCGTTGACTATCATACTGGTTGCCTCCCTTAAACAGGGAGTTGAAAAGTCTCTGGCATAAATGGAAATGAAAGAAAAATTTAAAAAGAAAACTAAAATTAAAATAAATAAAATTAAAATTAAAAATCAAATTTAAATGAAATTAAAATAAATAAAATAAAATGAAATGCAAAAAATTAAAATGCAACCAAATAAAATGCACCAAAATAAAAAAGCAACCAAATAAAAGGCAACCAAATAAAATACATTCCTCCCCCAGCTGCAAATTAACAACTCACCACTTTGAATATTTGTGAGGGTTTAAATGAAAACCAACTTAACAAATGTCAGTTCCTCCTGCCTGTGTTGGAAGCAGTCAGAAGGTGAACTGGGCAGAGGGGAGACACCAAATGCCTCAACTGTTCAAAGCCATTCAAGTTTTGTGGGGCCCTGGGGAATATTAAGGGTGGGGAATGAGGCAGGGTGGGCTGGGGCATCCCTTTGACTGCTGCAGCAGTTTGTCTGGGAGGCTGCTGCCCTGTCAGTACCTTGACAGCTAATAAGCCCTTCTGAGCAGTTGAAGTAGTGGTAACAGCAGCACTTTTTCACCACTTCCTTTGGCTTTCAGAGTAGAATATACAATGATAAAGTATCATCCAAACTGGCAGATCCTATCAAAGTTCCTGAATTACTTCATGTATCTTCTAGGTATTTACCTCACAACACAGCAAGTGCATTCACAAGTTCAGCCCTTGCCTTCTCATGCTCTCCTTTTCTGATTGCCAAACATGTTACTTTCTTTGGATGGCAAGAGAAAGTCTACCAGACCCCTGTATTCCTAGTGAAGCTGTGGCAGCACTGTGTGCCACACTGAATTCTGTCATAAGACACATTCCAAACCACTGTGTTCTAGCTGAGTGTTACCCCTCTGACCACATGCTGCAGGAGGAGCAAAGATTTCTGCAGAACTATCTGTGATGCAGGACAGGGAGCTTGAGCCTGTAATGCACAGACTCATTCCATTCATCATTTCCCTTGACCTGATTTTGTCCTCTAACTCTTCTGACATCTTGTGAGTGTTTCCTTGGTGATCCAAGTTTGTTACCAAAGCAGACAAATCATCTGTTGAGGGCAGAAGCAGGGAGCTGTCAAGGGAATACCTGAGGCTTCTGTATGTGGTGTGCAAGGCTGGATGACAATTAAAGCCTTTTCTCTTGCCTCTCTGGGCATGTGCCACATCTGCAGAGTGGCACTCACTGCTGTGTGGACCCTTTGCCAGGATCACAGGACCAGTTGTTGAAAGGTATTTTGAAATAGCACTGCTGGATGGAGAAGCTCAGGAGGAAAAAGAAAGCTAAGCTGTCCAGGTAGGATGAGTAGAGAAGCTGCCCTGGCTCTTGCCTAAGCTGCATCTCTGGCTCCAGACAAGCTGCCCCTGCTCAAGAACCCTTTTTAAACACAAATTCACTTGTACAGCATCTAATCCTCCCACAAATACTCTTACTGTAATGGAAAGCCTTCTTCTTCAGCCCACAGGCGAAAATGCTTGCTTTTTCCACCCCTCTCTCCATCCTCTCTGAAGTGATTAAAACCCCTGAGCACTGGCAGAGGCACAATTAGGGAACATGCATGGTGCCCTGGCACTGCAGTACCCTGTTGCTGATCCCTCCTGATTTCAGCAGAGGGTGGGATAACCAGACCCCAATGTGTTCTGCCCTTCCTTTCCTGCAGCAGGAGCAACCTGCCTGCAGTCCAGGGCAGGCAAGCACCCTCATCCCCACAAACGGTCCCCCACCGGCCCTGGTGCCCCTCAGTGAGGCAGGCACACCAAGTGCAGGGTTACATCACTTGGTTTTTTGAACACAGTGACTCACTCCCTCCTTTTCCAGGACAATCTGCTGTGAGACCCCAGCTGCTCTCCCCTGCCCGTCAGTTTGGGGACCGTCTCTTTGGGGCAGCTCACAGGAGCAGCACTCACTACTGCAGTGCTGATTTTTATGTGCACACAGATCAGTGCTAAGCAAGAAGATGAAGGGGTTACAGACACGTCCAAAAGCTGCTTTCAAGAACATTGTTGATCTCTTGGATCCCTTCAGATTGGCAGCCCACCATCTGCACAGCAAATGACATGCCCTGGCAAGCCTCACTGCATCCAGTTCTGGAGGCCATATGACAGGAAAGATCTTGAGGTGCTGGAACATGTCCACAGAAGGGCCACGAGGATGAGCAGAGGGCTGGAGCTCCTCTGCTATGGAGACAGAGTGAGAGAGTTGGGGTTGTTCAGTCTGGAGAAGGCTCCAAGGAGACCTTCTTGTGGCCTTCCAGTATCTGAAGGGGGCTACAAGAAAGCTGGGGAGGGACTTTTTAGGGTCGCAAGGAGTGATAGGACTGGGGGGAATGGTACAAAACTGGAAATGGGTAGATTCAGACTGGATGTCAGGAAGAAGTTCTTCCCGATGAGGGTGGTGAGACACTGGAAGAGGTTGCCCAGGGAGGTGGTGGAAGCCTCATCCCTGTAGGTTTTTAAGGCCAGGCTGCCTGTGGCTCTGAATAACCTGCTCTCGTGCTGCTGTGTGATAAAATGGGAAGAGAAGGTGTTCCTCTGCCAGGGCCCCCTTCACTGCCTGGGTTCCCTGAAGAAGCAGCAACTTGGTGGTGCCTTTTTGTGTGGCCTGCTCTGGAGGTGTGTGCAGGGTGTGCCCTGAGGGAACCTGCTAGCAGCACCACAGGGGAGGCTGCAGAGGAAAGCCTGCTCCTGGCTTTGCTGTGGGCTGAATGAAATACAGTTTCTCACTGTAAACACAGCATCTAGCAGTAGGAAGTGCACTTCTGAGTGGTCCCAGCCAAAGGCAGAGCCATAATTGTGAGTTTACCTCATGTTGCTTTTAAAGCTTAGCTGTGGCAGCCAGCTGGAAATTAAACCAGCTATTTGGGGCAGTTAATCCAAGTCTAACCTTCAGATACTGGAAGGCCACAAGAAGGTCTCCTTGGAGCCTTCTCCAGACTGAACAACCCCAACTCTCTCACTCTGTCTCCATAGCAGAGGAGCTCCAGCCCTCTGCTCATCCTCGTGGCCCTTCTGTGGACATGTTCCAGCACCTCAAGATCTTTCCTGTCATATGGCCTCCAGAGCTGGATGCAGTGAGGCTTGCCAGGGCATGTCGTTTGCTGTGCAGATGGTGGGCTGCCAATCTGAAGGGATCCAAGAGATCAACAATGTTCTTGAAAGCAGCTTTTGGACGTGTCTGTAACCCCTTCATCTTCTTGCTTAGCACTGATCTGTGTGCACATAAAAATCAGCACTGCAGTAGTGAGTGCTGCTCCTGTGTGAGGTGTCCCTGCCCATGTCAGGGGGGTTGGAACTGGATGATCCTTGAGGTCCCTTCCAACTCTAATAAGTCTATGATTAAACTCAAGTAGGAGGACAAAATACAAGGTGTGCTTTTGGTTTGCACACAGAACTAAATAAATTCTAATTATTCACAGAAATCTGTAGAGAAAAAAATAGTTTCCTACCATGCAACCTCACTTGATCACATAATAAAATCAGCATTGAACATGTGTCTAATAATGTCCTTTCAACTGCATTTTTCAGGTTAGACTTGGATTAACTGCCCCAAATAGCTGGTTTAATTTCCAGCTGGCTGCCACAGCTAAGCTTTAAAAGCAACATGAGGTAAACTCACAATTATGGCTCTGCCTTTGGCTGGGACCACTCAGAAGTGCACTTCCTACTGCTAGATGCTGTATTTAGAGTGAGAAACTGTATTTCATTCAGCCCACAGCAATGCCAGGAGCAGGCTTTCCTCTGCAGCCTCCCCTGTGGTGCTGCCAGCAGGTGCCCTCAGGGCACACCCTGCACACACCTCCAGAGCAGGCCACACAAAAAGGCACCACCAAGTTGCTGCTTCTTCAGGGAACCCAGGCAGTGAAGGGGGCCCTGGCAGAGGAACACCTTCTCTTCCCATTTTATCACACAGCAGCACGAGAGCACCCACCTTGGGAAAGTCAGATTTCAGTTCAGCGAGATGGGGTTCAAGGCCTGGCTGCCAGAGCTGTTACAATGTCTTATCTTATGCCCACAAAACACAGAATACCTCAAAGCAAGGTGGTGGAGTGAGGCGCTCCTGGAGAGGCATCTCTTTTGCGTTGGGCTCGGATGACGCATTCCTCTGGAACAAGAAGAAAAGGCAGTGACTGCTGTTTTCCCTGCACAGGGCACTGGCCAGACAGGACAAGGTAAGGAGTGCCCTGGCCCCAGGCACCCTGCAGGGCAGGACAGTGAGTCAGCAGCTGGCAGTTGTGAAACCCAGGGATGCCCACAGGCAGGGCGGGAGGCAGAAGAGCCCAGGCAAACAGCACAGAGTGGCCACCCCCTGCACACAGGCAGAGGCAGCAGAAGGCAGAGGAACTGTGCTGCCTGCCTGCTGCCCTGAGAAGGGCAAAGCCCAGCACCCTGCCCTCCTGCCTGGAGAACAGAAGCCTCAAAGCCTATCTCCACACCAGCTGTTCCAGCTGTGTCCAGAAAAGCTGCAGGGGCATCTGGATCCCATGTTGTGGGGTGGCAGCCATCCCCCGACCTGGTGGCCAGGTTCTGTCCCAGGGGAGGCAGTGCAGATCCATCATCAACACACAAAGATGAGTTTTTCACCAGTATAAAAAAGGCCCATGTCAGCACATTCTTTTTTGGGTGTGTGAAGAGAAGGAGAGAGGATGAAGAGCGGGGAGACAAAAAAAACAGCAACCAAAAACCCCCCACAAAACCACAACAAAACAGACCCAAGAATAGAAAGCACAGACTTGAAATTCCACTCTTGTGGGCTTTATAAAGTACCAAATGTGAAGCTTAAAAAAAATACCAAATGTGAAGAGAGCGTTTCATTGGTCAGGACACATAACCATGGACACTGTATTTTGAGGTTATTTTCTTTGCAAAGGGTTAAATTCTGCTAGAGAGACAGAAAAGAGAGGCCTGCATTAAAGAAAATGGGTTTTACTGTAAACAAAGTATAAAGAACAACATAAGAAATGTGCAAATCTTTAAAGTAGTCACAAAAAGCTAATACACTGTTTCCAAACTGTTCACTTTCTGTGTCTTCAACATAGTAGAATAAAATAGAAATAGTGAAAGCCGATGCATTATTTGTCACAAAAGCTCTAGTTTAAATTCTAGCCTGGTGCCCTTACTGCCTCATTTTATTTGTCAAATCACAACTTCCTAATTTAACACCATACATTAAAAAAAAAAAAAATAATTTTCAGTATAAACCATCTTTCCAAGAACAACATGATCAAGAAGCCTAAGATTCTTGGGTTTCTTCCTTAACCAACCCGAGTAGTTACAATTTTTCCTCTTAAAAGTGCACTGTACCTGCTTCTGACAAAGGTTGTGGTACAGCTGTGAGAAGGTAGAAAGGAAACCATAAGCAACACAAAAGCAGAAGCACCGTTTGATGCCCCAGGAGAACCAACTGTAATAATCACAAAGATTGCCAAAGAAGCTGGGAAAATATTACAAAGCTAATGAGGGTTCAGAAATATTCTGACCCTCCAGCTGCCCTCATGCTGCCCCGGGACACCCACCCCAAGCCCCTCCAAATAGCAGTATGAAGCTGGGTGTATTAAACATCCTGTGCAGGAGGACAGCTTCAGAATCACCAGGAGTCTGGCACCAAAGCATCACTTATGATGGGGCTGGAGAATGGACAGGAAGAAAAGATTCCTACCAAGAAAAGGTGGCAGAAGTAGGAAAACCGATTTGGATTATCTGATGCAGGTGCATCCTCTGCCCATACACTGCTTCTTCCTAGCCTGGGCTGCGCTGCAGGCTGACAACTGACGGTCATTAAAGGGAGTTGTCTCGAGCACCAGCAGCCAACTGCAACACTGAGGTGTGACTGCCCTAGAGTAGATATGTATAACCTGCAAAATTCACAACTGGCATGACATGTGCTGCTCTGCCCTACAACCTCCCCTTTCCCTCTCTCCCTACCAGTGCAAAAGACACCTGCTGTTCCAGTCAGCCACTGCTTCTCCCAGCAATGCGTTTTGTGACCAAGCGCAGACTGCCTTTGCCTCTCTGCCGCGCTGCCATCAACAGCCGGCGCAGGAGAGCCACAGAGCAGGAGAAAAAAGCCTTTTCCCCGCTGGCAATGCCCCAGCAACAACAGTTAATTGCACCCCCTTCAGAGCGAGTCCCTTCAGTGGGCGGCGGTGGCGGCCGCCGCCGGCAGGGCGATGTCGTTCAGCTTGCTCACTTCCATCTGCCAGTTCGGCAGCTTCTTGGCCGACAAGTGGCGCCGTGCATGCTTTGTTAAGTGGTCGCTCCGCATGAACCGCCGCTCACACATCGGGCAGGCAAACTTCTTCTCCCCAGTGTGTGTTCTGCGATGGCGGGACAGTTCATCAGACCGGGCAAACCTCCTCTCACAGCCTTTCCAGCTGCAGCTAAACGGCTTTTCTCCTAAAAGGAAAAGAAAATACAAATTAAAAACCCCAGTGAGCACTAACTGAGCAACAAACACTACTGCCTTGATTTGCAGGGTTTGACCTTTTCAAAGGAAAGTTTCTATTAGGACAGTTGAGCCAAAAATCTACATAAACACTAATTCTTTTTGTGCGTAAGTGAAATGGGAAAAATTGTTTATGTACCAATATTTTAAACAGGCAAACTCACTATCCTCAAGGCTAAGTAGTGCAAAGGGCTAACAATTCTCTGGAAGCAAATAGTTTAAGATGCTCTTTGTATCTCAAGACAGTCGATTTTAACTCTCAGCTCCACGTGAACTGCAGATGATGATGATGTAGCACACCCAGAACTAGCCCCTGCAACACAGCCTGTAGTAATGATTCATGCAACACAGCCCTGGGAGTGCACCATGAGCCTATGTGAAAATCTATGTGACTGGTTTTGCTACTGCAATTAAGACCTGAGGCATGGAGAAGTTACTCTAAAACAATCAAGGCAGGAACAGTTTGCAAAGGACCCTTATATTCTTTCACAGAAGAATCTCTTTAAGTTTTACCCGTTTCTGACAAAGGCATTCTTGTGCAGAATGCCTAATAGAGCTTCTTTAACTCTGGAAAACCTCTACCTTGGGTGAGGCCTCACTTCTACACTGGTAAGAAGCATTACTGATTGCCTTCTGACGTGAAGCAAGGCCAGCACAAACAAAGTGCTGAGTCAACTTCCCCTCCAGGAGATTTCCTGTCAGAGATCAGGCAGCAGTGTAACGCATGCTGCCGAAGAAAGCGTTTCATTGCTGCCCTACAATTTGTTCTGTGGACAAATCCAGTCATCGCTAGAACCCTCACAACTTGGGTATACAGCCAGAATTCTCTAACATCCAGCACCAGTGACCAACCTGTGTGTGTTCTGATGTGAGCCTTCAAATGGGAGCTCTTGAAGTACGTTTTCCCGCACCCCGGGTAGCTGCAAACGTGACTTCTTATTCTTGAAGAATCCACTGGAGGAGTGGGTTTTGCTGCAGAAGGTATGAAGCCGGGAGCAGGGGCAATGGGAGAGAGTCTCGTGCCATTTGGACTAATAATGGGAGCCTTTGTGCTCTGCACAACTGGCTGGGGCACAACAAACATAACAGCAGCTTTGGGAACTTGAGTGCCCATGAAGACCATGGGCTGACAAAGAGCTGGCTGCTGGCTCGGCGTGGTGTTTGGCACCACAGCCGTCACAACGTTGTTGTTTGTGGGCACTGGGACCATCTGGCAAATCACTGGCACAGGGGGAACTCCGCTGCTTTGACCAGAGCACGGTGGTGCCACCACTGCTGCCTGCTGCACCAACCCAGGGACAGGCTGATGTGTACTGAGTGAGGGCTTCACTACAGGCACCAGGCCAGCAGCAGGTTCTGTGGGTTTGCCTTCTGCCACCAGCGGCTCACTGCTCTCCACTCTGGCTTTGCTTGGTGCCAGGGCAGCACACACGGAACGTTCTGCTTCAGCGCTGTGTTTGCTGCTTGCTTCCCTCGAAGCACCATCCTGGTATTTCAGCACACTGGCTATTCTCACCGGGCAGGTTTTGCGACTGCAGGGCTGGGCGTCAGCTGTGTGGCGGATAACGCTTGTGGCTTGAGCTTTCACAGGCCTCTCTGCCTCTCTTCGAGGTGTGGCCGGAGGAGGCTTGGCAGCCTCAGCCAGCGACCTGCCCAGCGCTGAAGTGGGCACCGCTGCCCCTGGATGGGACATCTCAAAGTCAGAAGGGCTGTAGGGAGGGGTCAGGCACTGTGCAGGGGAGAGAGACACGGTAAGGGGGGTGCATTGCCAACACATCAACATACCGCTCCTTAAAACACCACCAAGATCACATACAAATGAAAGCACTTACAAATGCTGGGATTGCAGTGAAGTCTGCTGCTCCAGGAAGCAAAGTCTCATCACTCTCTTCTGACATGTCAGATGCTGGAGTTATAGGCCTCATTTCTGTATGCTTTTTCAAGTCTGATTTCCAGTTGCAACTCATAGAAATAAGGGCTTCTACAGCCTCATAATCACTTTTTTCAGGAGTATTGTTCCAGAAATGCCTGGTATCTCTTTGTTTCTCAGTCATCATCTCCATTTCTTGCTTCTGTTTCTGTTAGAGGGAAAAAAAGGAAACTTTATACCTGATGTTGAGTATTTTCTAGTTATTTTTAAGAAAGCGTTGTAAAAATAAGCAACGAACTTGGTCATTTTTGGTGCACTTCATCAATTGTGGGTGTATACATGCATTTTCCTGCCCCTTTTCTTATTTACATAATACTTTTAGGAAGTTGTTAGTGAGGAAATCAGGCCATCTGGTGAAGATTATGCATTTTCTTGAGACAAAAACTACTCCCCCCAAATCTTAAGCAACAGTTTAAGTTATTCCATATTGCAAGCGTTGCGTCTGAAAGCTTCACAAAAATATCCATCCAGAAAAACCCACAACAAACCTTCCTCCTCCACGCATTTTTGCTTTGAAATAAACCTCCAGCATTGTGTGTGAAACTACTGATGCTACCAAAAAACGTTCCAGAAAACACTCAGTCTCTCTCACACACACATCCGTGCAAGGCAGATCACCAACCTGGGGAACTGAAATACACGTACGTACGTATGTATATTCACTGTCTGTCCAATCACCACATGGACCCAACCCACGCAAAAACCTGTGTGTTCCACCACCACCCCTAACTCCGCCTGCCGTCTCTGAGGGCCGTGCCTGCGCTGTTGGCGAATTACATACACACACCCCCGCGACGAGGCGGTGTGGGGGGAAAAGCTGCGTTTCTTGACTCCAAGCCCATGGGAGTCGAGATGTTTGTCTTTCAGGAGAAAATCATGGCCACCTGGTGGTGGTGGTGGTGGTGGTGGCGGCAGCGGGACGATACCAGCACCAGCTGTCTGCAACAGCCCAGACTGCCGCCAGCACCCCGAGCGCGGCGGCCTGAGGACCCCCCCCCCGGAGCCTGAGCGCCGCCTGGCTTGGGCGCGTGCCACCCTCACCTCAGGGCACCCCGCGGGCGCGCATCACCCCTGCCCTCCTCTATTGGCTCCCGGCCCCGCGCCGCCGCTCATTGGCCAGCGCCGATCGAGGCGCGGCCCAGGGCGGGGGCATGTGAACAAAGCGTGATCAGCGCCCGCTGGGCGGCGTGGGTTCCGCCGCGCCGACCTTTCCCCCAGTTCCCCGCGCGGGCGCCCCCGCCCTCGGCCCGGCGGCAGTCGGCAGGAAGGGAGCCAGCCACAGAGCCGCGGGCAGGGCCGCACCCCGCCCCGCCTCCACGGGGACGGGCGGGGCAAAGCCCGGCCGGGTGAGCTTTGCTGCCTCGCCCTGCTTCGCCTCGCAGCGAGCGGGGGGCCGGACGAGGGTCGGTGCTGCCACGCCCGGCGCCTCCTGCCGCGAGGGAAGCGAAGCGGCGTCCCTCTGGGGAGCATGCCCATGGCTTGGCTGCACCAGCGCCCGGCCGGGAAATGGTGCGGCTGGCTCTTTCCCGAAGCAGCAGCCCGCTTCCCAGCCTCCGCACCGCCCACCCCCGCCTGGCGGCGGGCCCCGCCTGCTCCCGCCGCGCCGGGATCCCCTCAGCTCCCTCCTCCTTCCCCCGCCGCCTGGCACACGTAGCTGCGGAGACTGTCGCCCACGCCGGGCGCGCCCGGGCTGGCGAGCACGAACGCACGCACATAGGCTGCACGTCGCCGGCTCGGTGGGGCCAACACACTCCCTGGCAGCTCCTCTCCCCGCCCGTGACTTTCCTCACCCACCTGCCCCACAGGCTCTCCCCTCTGCTGCTCCTTCCCCTCGCCCCACAGGCCATCCAGCAGCCCCGGTGCCCACACCTTGGCTTAACCCCTCCAGCCGCTTCCTCGGTCCGATTTCCCGCCGGTGCTGCTGCCTGCGGTCTCCCCTCTCACGGACCACCGCCCGCGTCCTCTCAGAATTCCCCCTGTCGCGCCATCCTCGGGGACACCCTTTCCCACCTCGATGCACCCCTTCCCTCACCGCCTCGCACACCCCCCTGAAGTGCCCTGACCACCATCAGCCCTGGCGAGGCCCGTGGAGAGCGGCCACTCACCGGTGGCGTGGATCCCTGCCGACCCAGAGTCCGCGCCGCCGCTCCTCTCCACCCGCTGCCTTTATTTTCCTCTTTTTGTTCACCGCTCCCCATTCAGGTGGCGGATCCCCCAACCCGCGCGCGGGGGGGGGAGGCGGGGCTCCTAAAGGCCCGCCACCAATCGCTGGCAAAGGTGTGTGAGGCGGCGACCAATGGGCGCCCGGCGCCCGCGCGTGATCGGCGGCTGCCCCGCGGCGTGGCCAGTGTGTCAGCGCGGCGTGCGCGCGGTGAGTCCCCGCTGCCGGCTGAGTCAGTGCCCTCCCCCTGCCCCCCTCGCCTCCGGGTGGGAGCGGCGCGGGCGGCCCTGCGCTTCCTCGCGCATGAGGTCACACAGCTGCGGGGGGGGAGCTTCCCCGACGCGGCCCCTGCCCATCCGCCCCCTCCCCGCCGAGCTGAGGGGAAGCGCGGCCGCGGCTCCGGCCTTCTTCTGCTTTTCTGAGTCCCCTCCTCCCGAAGAAAACAGCGTGGCTGGGCGTGCCTGGCTACCGGCGGATATGTCTTGGCAGTATGTCGGGCCCACGCCGGGTGCAGGCCCACGCAGCCGGGCCTGTGTGGGGATGGGTTGCTGTCACGCGTCGGGATCACCCCGGGTTTGCCGGCCACTGCCGGCTGGGGCGGCCCGTGAAGGCTGGTTGGGGCCCCGGCTGGCTCCCGAGCCTCAAGTGGGAGCCCTGTGGCGGCTAGCAGCTCCGAGGGAAACCCCAGCCCGGAGGGGCCAGCGGGCACGTCGGCGCCGCAGACCGGAGAGCGGTGCACAGCTGCAAAGCAAGGCAGCCTGAGCAAGCCACACTGCCAGGGGCCCCTGCGCTCCCGCGCCCTGCTTTGCCGGCAGCTGCCGCCTAGCCGGCCTGGCTAGCGGCTGCCAATTAGCTGGGTCGCAGCTAATCGCCTCACGCTGCAGCCTGCGGCACTCCGTAAGGGCGGGAGCTGCCTGGTAGATTCTCCTGGATGCAGCATTTAAGGCAGATTGCTCTTGTCAGAACGTTTTAATGAAAGCAGAAAAGGTGCTGTTCGTGTCAGCACCTGAAGAGCTGCTGCTGTTTAGTGCCGCTTGTGCCAAAGTGGTGTTAGCTTTAGAAATGCTGCTGATGTTACGGTTCAGTTCCATTTCTCCTATTTATTCAGCTTCACTTCAGAGATCTCTCCCTCGGCAGTCCAACTTCGTTTGCTCAGAGCATTTTTCTACTTTTTTTTCTTTTTTTCTTCTAAGACACATCTTCCTGTCATTCCCAGTGGTGTCATAGTCCAGTATTTCGTTCTGCTTAACCCTTCCCCTTGTCAACTGATCACAACTGGCCAAGGGGTCGGACAGCAGGTTGTGTTCTCTTATAACTTGCCTGGAAACCTCCCAAACTGTTTAATTACGTTTGAAAGTGGAAAAAAACAAACAGATGAAAGAATAGCAAATGGGCAGTTTCTTCAACCTAAAGGGAGAATGAGGCTGTAACAACTGCCAAACACATGTCCAGAGCAAATTATAATTTAAAACAATTCTTAGTTAGTTCAAAGACTTGTGTGTTGCCGGAAGAGTGTTATTGTCGTTCTCAGGGAGACCTGTCTTTTTGAAATTGCTTTAATGGCAGCATTACCACTGATGCATGACTGGAAGTTCTGTTGTTCAGCTTTATGTCAGTACCCTATACACACATCTGATGGGGTGTGCAGCCCTGCAATACGCTGCAAGTGGTGGGGGTCCCTCTCCCCTCGCTCCTGCGGCTTCCACAGTTGTTATGCCTGAGGAAGTGTGCCATGTGACAGAGGCAAGTCTGCATCTCCCTCCCAGCTTCTGTTTCTGTCCTGTAACCTGAATATCTGCCCCCCTTTTGGCCAGGTTTTATAAGATCCCTGTTAACACCTGCAGGGAAACTGATAGGCTCGACTTATCTAGAGGGGATTCCCAAAAGAGAATTCACTAGGATGATCCAAATCCTTCTCACCAGTAGCAGCAAACAATCGCTTACGAATCACTCTGCTGGTTCCCACATCTCTGGGTGTCTTAGCAGAATAAAGTGTTTTTCCCACTGAAATCAACAGGAAGAAAAAATGTTAATTAAATGGTTGCTTGGCTCCTGGAACATGCTCTCCTTTGCCAAAAAGTGCTGCTATCATGCAAGGCACAGCTGGGGGAAGTGCACACTTGGCTTCTAAGTGCATCTCTCTGCATCAGCTCCAGCTGCATAAAGGTGAGGGGACTAACACACAAGAGACCTTGGTGAAATATTGTGTTTTCTGTTTATGGCAGGTCCTGTCCCGTTCCTTGTGATTATTTTATTGTATTCAAAACGTTCTGACATCTCTTTTGAAATGTGTTACTATCCCTAAAACTAAATTCCTCAAAGTTGTACCTGCACTACAGTTTAAGCCCAGCAGATAAATTAACTCACAAAACTAATAGCTTCTGCCTTATACATCAGCAGAAAACTAGACAGATCTTTGTAACTTTGTTACCCTTACATGTCTGCAATGCACATTTTACTGCAACTCTGAGAACTTTAGTATTAAAACTCTGGTGGAAAAAATAAACTGAAGATCAGTAACATGAACTGTTTTTTGATTCCTTGCAGTGGCAAGATGTTGGAGGTATGTGCTGCACTATTAAGGTGATTCTGCAGTAAATTTTCTAGAAGAAAACGTGGAGAAGGATGCAACTCAACACTAACAGGGCTCTGCTATACTATAGCCATGAGAAAATAACAAACTTGACTTGAAATATCAATGCTCATTTAGAATGGCTTGTTCTTGTTTGTTTCCTGCTCTTCCTTCTCTCTTCTCCCATCCTTGCTTTTCCTCCTTGTCCATACTCGCTATAGTTTCCCGGTAAAACCTCGTGGCTCTTTGCCGTAGCTGCTGCGGGTCCTGCCCTTGCTGCTTGCAGCACCGTTTCCAGCAGTAATTCTCCACTAGTCCTCACGGCTCGCCTTTCCCAGATGCCAATCTCACATGCCCTGAGCACGCCCTCTGCTTCTTAAGCGCACCTTCGTTCCCATGACATCCGCGCTGCCCTCGCTCCGGGAAAGCCTCTGCCCGTAGCCGTTCCCCGTGTGCCTGCTGGAGTCTTTCACACCACCTATGGCCGTTCATACCCGGCCACTTCTGGATCCATCCTATCAGTTTCTCCCCTGCCAGCACTTCCAGCAACTCATCCCCAGCTGCCATCGGTTTTGTTTTTTTTTTCTCCTTTTAACCAGTTTGTTTCAACTTTAATTTCCAGAGCAACCCTCGGCAGTCTCTTCAGTTCGTTCTCCTGATCATTCAGGAAGCCTCCTCACTCTCCCTCCACCTTTGCTACTGTCTTCTCTTGCCCTTGGGGCTTGTTCCCACCAGTCAGTGCTTGTATTCTGCCCCCACAAGTTTTGCTTTACAGCCTGACCAGCTGCAGTCCAAGTGCACAGAATGTCTGGGGCTGGACTGGGTGGCCAAAATCCTGTTCATTTCCCCTCTTCAGGGCCTTTAGACCAGCTCTTCAGATGATGTCTGGATGCTGATTATGGCAGGGGGACTATGGTCTCTGTAAGAGACTGCCTGGTGGCCTGAGTGTGATAGGGGTGCAGCTTGGGTGGGGAACTTTGCAAGAGGGGGGCTTCACTGTCTGTCCTCTACAGCAGGCTCGACTGTCACCTCGGTGGCCTGTCCTTGGGTTGGGAAAGAGCAGCCCTTGGAAGTGGGGAGCCTTAACTACTCCTTGACTCCTCTACCACACAGGAGCTTTTCATTCCCCCACAGACCTTCAGTCCCATCTGAGCACACAGCCAGGAGCACTGCATGTGTGTGGAATTGCTGTACCTTCCCTCCCCTTCTCCCCCCGCACTGACATAACCTACCCTGGGCTCTGCTTGTGAGCTGCAGGGCAGAACTGTCAGAACCACCTCTCCCTTCAGAGGCTGGAAACTGTGACAGCTCATTTTCATATTGCAGAGCAATGCAGTGGGTGTCTGAAAGCAGCTGAGGCTGAGGGGGTGGCCAGGGAAAGGCAGCTCTGAAATGGTAGAAAAGTGTCAGGTGGGTAACACGAGAGGAAGGATGGAAGGAAAGGAGCAAACCGAGAATGAGAACACGATAAAGGGATTGCCAGAGGCAGCAGACAGGGGAAGAAAGGGTAGTAAAGTGCTGGGCTGTTCTGGCTTCCCCAGCACACTTACTGCTGTTCACACTGGTTTGTTAATAATTGGAGAAGTGCCTGTGCTGCTGCATGCAAGCAGCAGTTGCAGAGCTTTGTGTGTCACCTAACTGGGGAGGTGGAACATGGCATCAGCAGCAAGGCAGCTTGGCTCCTTTTATTTTTTTGTCAGCTTTAAAGTTTTTTCCCCTTCTTCTTCATAACCCATTTTTCCTCACACATCCTAACCTTAGGAAAAACCTGCATATTAGAATAGCAGGTGAAAACAATCACAGAATGTTAGAGGTTGGGAGGGACCTCCAGAGATCATCCAGAGATCAACCTCCCTGCCAGAGCAGGATCACCTATGGTAGTCCACACAGGAATGCATCTAGGTGGGTTTTGAAAGGCTCCAGAGAAGGACACTCCACAACCTCCCTGGGCAGCCTGCTCCAGGGCTCTGTCACCCTCACTGTAAAGAAGTCTCTCCTCATGTTGAGGTGAAGCCTTCTGTGTTCAAGTTTGTATCTGTTGTTCCTTGTCTTATTACTGTGCTTGGTCCCCTCCACTTAACACCCACCCCTCAGCTATTGATAGACATTGATCAGATCCCCTCTCAGCCTTCTCTTCTCCAGACTAAACAGCCCCAGGGCTCTCAGTCTCTCTTCACAGGAGAGATACTCCAGTCCCCTAATCATCCTCATGGCTCTGCAGCAGGTGTCTGTCTTTCTTGAACTGGGAAGCCCAAAACTGGACACAGTATTCTGGGCATGGTCTCAGCAGAGCAGAGTAGAGGGGAAAAAGAACCTCCCTAGCCCTGCTGGCCACACTTTTCTTGATGCCCCCCCTGGATACCATTTGCCCTCTTGGCCACAAGGGCACATTGCTGTCATTAAGGCTTCATTTATGAGTTCTAATTTGCTTCTCCAGTCTGCCAGACAGAGCAAGTCCTGTTTGGCAGCACCACGTTCCTCCCCAGCCTGACGTGATACTAAGCCCAGTTTCTGTGTACGTGCAGTTGACACAGCATTGCTCATGGCCTTCTTTCTCTGGAGCATTTGTGGCTGTTCCTGAGTCACCACAGTTCCAGTCCTGCCGTGCCTGCTCAGCAGTGTTCAATGGAAGGCTTCAGAGGCTATTGGCAGCACCGATATTTGCACTGCTGCCATGGGAGACAGCCTGGTGAGGTGGGGGAAGGTTTAAAATACCCCTAAGGAAGCCTAGGGCAGGTAAGGGAAACTTCTTTGTGGAAAGTGAGCAGTGTTGAGCGAAACTGATCTCCTCTGGCAATAACTGTAAGCAGCTAGAGGCTGGCTGTCAGTCCCCATCCATTTGTGTTTTCCATTGTCTCCCAGAGAAGCTGGGGATGTGGTTTGATGCCACCCAGGCGGAAGCGGACATGCCTGGGTTTTTCACTGGGATTTTGACTTTTAAGCATTTGTGGGTTATTTATGTCTGCCTGTCATACTATATCTTAAGTTTAGAGTTCCCAGAAAACCACTGGTTCAGCCTGCAAGCCATATTCTTCTGATGTGGATAGCTAAATTGTCATGGGAATGGGAAGATAAATTAGGGAAGGGAATTGACCACATGGCTGCTAAATGACTGGGCAGCTGTGTAACTGCAGTCCTCCCCAGCAGTCTAGGGAATTAGGCTAATTCAGGCTCCTGAATTTCATCCTGTTCTTAGCAAATACAACTCTGTTATCTGTGGCTTATCTCAGCTTTGGCATGTAGAATTAGAAGGTGTTTAAACTTGCTCTTTCGTCCTAAACTCTTGGCTTCTAGGTACTACTAAGCAACAGCCATTTTCTGTTTCTTGTGATGAGACATCAAGGGGCAGCTTTAGCCTCTGATGTTAGATGCATACCTGTTTCAAAGAAACCTGGGACACATGGTGGTTTAGCCAGAGCAGAAAGAACCTAGATGAGCAAATGATTGCTTCAGTATCCACTAAAGACTGTGAGAGGTTTTGTATTCAGTTCCTCCAGTGTGGGATCAGGTTGTACACCAACCAGAATTTTCCTCAGGTCCTGTGCCTGTCCCAAGAACTGTGTTTCTTCTCAGAACACTGGGCAGGGTGATGGTACTGGCTACAGCCCTGCTTCCCATATATCTTTTAGGAAGGTCAGCCAGAACAGGTGTCTGCTCAGCTCAAACCAGCCAAGCTGCATACTCGCTGCATGTTTTGGTCCAAGAAATGCTAGGAATTCTCTAGAGTGGAAATTAGGAGTTAATATTGGAATGATTTGTTGATTCTCTCCATGTAGATCATGCTTCCTATTCCAATTCACGTGGTGTGACCCTGTGTTTATTTTTGTTTAGTGTATTGTGTGCTCTTTCTTCACTTGTGCAATGCTGCTGGGTTTGTTGATCCCTTCAGTGAAGGACAACATTGTTGAGTCCTGTGCATGATGGGGAGATAGACCATTTCACAAGAAAATGGACACCTTTGGAGAGCTGTGGAAGAGCATGACAAAGTGGCATGGTTTATTTTCAGACAGAGCTTGGAAAGTCTCAGAAAACACAACTGAGAAGCTTTTATGCTTGCAAGGGTGGCATATAGGTCCTTGTGTTCCATCACTCTGGGTAGTGTATTTATTATAATCAGAGTGTTCCCAACATCATGAATTATGTAACTATTTAGTATAAAGCCTAACTGATAAATCTGTATTTCTATTCACAAAATCAGGTACTTAGAAGCTTAACTGCCAGCCAGTAAGATGAGGAGACAGCCTCTAAGTGTTGTAGAATGAGCTAATAAAGCCACCTGTGCCTGCTGTGACCAGATCAATGTTTTTTCCCAATGGAAGTGTTAAAATCACATTTGTGTGCTTTTTTTTTTTCCATCCCAAACCAGAATTCACTCATTACACAATGACTTAATGGCTGTTGCATTTCAGGACTTCCTCTGATTGGCTGAATCCTGGAGGAATGAAGGAGATGAGATGGTGGTATGGCCAGGGCATCTCATAAAGAAGTCCTAAAGAAGCTT
The DNA here is from genome assembly GCF_027791375.1 of Indicator indicator. Classification (NCBI taxonomy): domain Eukaryota; kingdom Metazoa; phylum Chordata; class Aves; order Piciformes; family Indicatoridae; genus Indicator; species Indicator indicator. The sequence goes on from NC_072021.1 coordinate 254,698, forward strand.
TCTTTGCCTTTCCTCCTAACACAGGTAACAGCATTTCTACGCCTCCCACTGTAGGTGTTTTGGTTGAAGTCATGTGAATGAAGATCCTTCTTTTCTTTAAACCTGCAACCTTTAATAATTTTTCAGCTATTGTTTAGTTTCAGCTCCATAGGATAGAGATGTTAATGGCTGCTGCAGTGTTAATTTCTTGAGGCTGATTCTTGAACCCACTCCCAATATGTATCTGTAAGTTTATATTCAAGCAAGCAAATAGTCTCTGGATAGGAAAATCCAGAGGCAGAAATGCAGGTAGCATGTCCTACACACAATGCAGACTAAACTGCATCCAGTTTGGCTCTCTGCATCCAGTACACTCCTTCTGTGTGTGCCAGCAAGCCTTGAGCTCACCCATATCCTGCTGCTATCTCTTGCCAAATGCCTGGCTCACATTCCATGGCCTTGGCATCATGGCTCAAAACACACCACTGGCATGCTGTTAAGCAATCTACTCACTATTAGTAAATAATTTATTTGTATTTATTTATTTTTTTCTCTTTAAGATGTCACAGGAACTAAGGGCATAGGACACATTTGAAAGACCTGTGGAGATCAAGGCCTTGCATTTAATTTTTAAAGAGACACATTAAGAGTCAGCTTTGCTGCTCAGGTAGGCAGCAATGTAAGGATTGAGCAATACCACTTTAATTTTTTCAAACAAGCCCGTGTGAAAGCCAGCTTTGGTGCTGCTCAGCAAGTATCTTCACTCTGATCTCAGCTCTACCTGAGGGCTTGCAGAGGAGACCCCTGATTGTCCTCTAAATGCACCACGTACAAAGATGTTGCTGGCCTTGTGAGAGCCCACAGGGAGGGAACCCCTGACAGTGGCGTTGCCCTTATGACCAGAAAAACTTGCACAAAGATTTTCATCAAGTGTGCCAAACCTGTGGACTTTGCAGAGTGGTTTAGCTGGAGATCATGCAGGTTATGCATCCCAACCACCTGTGTGGCAGCAGGGTGCTGGCATCTCACCACTCCCTGAACTCTCCCATGTGGCTCACTTTGCTCTCACAGATCAGTCCTGGGGACATGCACCTCATTCCCACAGCTCCCCATGGAAAGGATACACTTTGGTCTTGCAGCTTGCTGCTAGGGAGAGCCACCTCATCCTTGCACACACACACACATACACACACACTCTGCTCCTTGGTCCTACAGATGTTCACTCTGCAGAAGCCACAGGGCCCTGTTAGAGATGTCCTGCAGAGTGGCAGCCTGAGCTCACAGAAGCACTCCTGTAAGCAGAGGGTACTGGTTCATCCATAGTAGACAGGTCATGCTTCCCAAGAGGATCAGTGGTGTGGTCTAAGCCCATGCAGCTCGTTTGGCACCCACGACTCTGCTGTGACTACCAGCTTTCAAAGGGTGCTGGCAATTTCTGATATGTTGAGATGGAAACCCAGTGAGTGATGTGCTGGACTTAAAGGGCTGGCAGGCAGCCTTGTAAAGACCTTATCAGTCTGAACTCACCCATGTCTGCTGTCTTCCTGGTCAAAAGTCTTTCTACAAGGGGAAGAAGGGGATGAGGTCAGTGCTTGGAAGAGCATAGATGTGTGGGCACATGCGTCTTGCAGAACAGCCATAGAAGGTTCTGGAGTGTGGCCTGTGCTAGTGTCTGTGCAGGCATGGGAGGCTGAGAGGCCTAGGGAGGTGGGGAGGGCACTGGGATGCTCCCACTCATCTTTTCTGTGGGTGCAGATCATCTGCTCCAAAGGACCCTGACTGTGAGCAGCTGGGAAGTGAGCCAGTTTGCACTGCTCACGCCTGGTTCCAAAGTTGCTCTTGGGTTCAAACAGCAAAGTGAATATAAATGTACCTGGAGTCTAGGGTGGAGTTCATCTAACATTAGGTGCTTTTAACACCAGCATCTGCTTTTGCAGCTTCTGTTATAGTCAGGGGAGTGTTAGTAAATAGAAAGCACAGGGTTGAGGCATGTTTCACCTCTCCCTGATGTGGGATGAATTGCCCCCTGAGCTCTGTTGTCTCCAGCTCCTGTGCCAATAATGGGAGCCTGGGCAGCTAAGACAGACGAGTGACTCTACACTGCAGGAGGAGTGAGGAGAGGTGGATCTCACCATGAGTGCCTAGAAGGTCAAGGAGAAACATCATGTGGGCAGTGGAGAGTTTTCTGGAGGGATGAGCCTAGCAAGTTTGGGGCCTGACTGCTTGCTGCCTGCTTGGCACACAGGCGTTTGCTTGCACAGCTGCAACTCAGACGTGGCACAGACTGCCCTTTGCTACCAACAGACCTGGGCAGAAGTTGTGGGCAGGACCTGGGCACTAAAATTTAGATGTTGAGGAAGCCTGAGGATCTTGCAAGGGGACCAAGGAAGTGGAGAAGGGATTCTGTAGCTATTGAGACAGGGGGCATAGAAAACAGTCTCAGACTCTATAGGGCAGTGGTCTTTCCCAGAGCTGCTGCTGGGGAACAGCATGGATCCCTCTATCCCCCATCAGAAGCTTCCATTTTCCCACATTGCCCCTCGCTGTGGTATGCAGAGTGGCAGCTGCCTGTTACCATCCTTTGGAGGTGTTTCTCCTGAGGGACAGTGGTTCTCTTCTGCTGGATTTGACAAACAAACTCATCCACCACGAATCTCTTCTCAGGGTCTGTCTCTTTGGGTGTAGCCATAAGTCTGGGGTCAAAGCTTTGTGATCCCTGCATTTTTCAGAGCTTATTCAGAAGCACAGCTTCTATTTAAAAACCATTCTGAAAAGCAGAACGGGTTTACATGCAACCAGCTCCATTCTCCCAGGAGAGAACTGATATTCATTTCTTACTGCTTCCAGAAATACTTGGCTTTGTGAAATAGGTTTTTTCCTTTCACAACATTTTTCTAATATCTTCCTGTTGCTGAGTTAACTTGAGGTAGGTTTTGCAGGTGAGCTCTACTTCTACACCAAGAGCAATGGCTGAAGCTTGGCTGAAGTGTTCATTTTCAGCATGAACTTCCACGAAGGCTTTTCAAAAGTGCTCTTGAAAAGTAACTGGGTTGCAATAGTGGCAGGGCAAAATGATTCTTGCAAATTCTGTTTCATATTCATAGAATAGAATGGTCTGGGTGGGAAGGGACCTCCAAAGGTCACCCAGTCCAATCCCCTCTGCAGTCAGCAGGGACATCCTCCACTAGATCAGGTTGCTCAGAGCCCTTTCCAGCCTCACTTTGAATATCTCCAGGGATGGGGCCTCAACCACCTACCTCCTTGGGCAACCTGTTGCAGTGTTCCAGCGGCCTCCTGGTGCAGAACTTGTTCCTAACATCCAATCTAAAGCTGCTCTGCTCTCAGGCTGCGAGTCTGCAGTCAGTGATCTCCAGTGCAGTGAACCATTTGGAGCAAGGACTGAAAGGTGGAATAGGAAAGGAAGATCTCTACCAGAAGAAAGCTTGCCTCCTGTTGTTGGTTTCGAGAAGCACTCCTGCAGAGCACCTTCCTTTATTTGATGGCACCAGCTGTAAGAGAAACACTGATGTTGCAATGTGTGTGTCCCTGGGTTTCTTTTGCAGCTGGAGCGATTTTAACTCTGCTCCGTGGGGATCAGGAGCTTACCAGGAAGCATCTCCAAAGCCATGCCAAAAAAAGACATTCCCAGCAGGAACGTGAGTGTGAGCAGAAGAGAAAGCAGTGAGTGAGGGCTGTGTGGCTCTTGTGCCCACTAAAGGCTGTGTCACATAAGGTGGCTCATGTTTTCCACACTTTTATTCTGCCTGTGTGTTCAGCCTTCTGCCATGTGAACCTGGGTGCACAGGCAGTGGATGCCATTCTCCATGGTCCTGTTCACAAGTGAGCTCTGTCTGGCACCAGTGCTGGAATGTGAGTGCAGACAGAAGGAGGAAGGTAGAATACCTTTTGTTTCCTTTGCCCTCGGGAAGCTTTAATGTTAACCTCAAATCCAGGTCAACCTCCTGAGACTGTGTGCAGTGTAAGCTGTACTGTGTGGTTCTCTGGAGCAGTTAACACCCACAGCCAGCGTCCAGAAAGCTTTGTCTGCTCCTTGGTCAAGCAAAAGAAGATTTCAGGTTCCCAGGACTGGAGAAGACCTTCTGGAGAAGTCCAGGAACCTCCTGAAGCTGACACCGCCTTCTCCTTTACCCCAGTGTTTTCTGCCCTGTGTGAGCTGTGTTGTCACATGTTGTCAGTCTGTCACAGCTCAAGTGTTTCCTTACCTGTGGTGAACTAAAGGCTCAGATTTCATGTAAGAGCAGCTAGAGGCACTGTGAATGCTTGCAGAAATCCATCATACACCATCCTGGTCAGTGTCCCTCTGGAAGGTCAAGCTGAGACACTAAGATACCTATATGTAAAATAAGACCATGTGTGGAACACATCTGATAAACCAAAGAAACACAGCACAGCAGCTCAGGCTGAAGGAAGTGTGGATGGCTGCATCCAAAGGGTCAACATCGCAGTGTCCAGATGGAGGTGGGTGACAAGTGGTGTCCCTTAAGGATCTGTCCTAGGACCAGTGCTGTTCAGCATCATCAGTGATACAGACAGCAGGACTGAGAGCACCTTCAGCAAGTTTGCAGGTGCGTGGTGTGGTTGATAAATCTGACAAACAGGATGGGTGCCATCCAGAGGCACCTGGACAGCCTGCAGAGGTGAACTGAAGAGAATCTTGTGAGGTTCAATAGGGCAAAGTGCAAAGTCCTGCACCTAGGTCAGGGCAACCCTCAGTATCAGTCCAGGCTGAGGGGTGATGAGATTGAGAGCAGCTCTGCAGAAAAGGACTTGGGATGCTGGTGGGTGAGAAGGTGGACAGGAGCCAGCATTGTGCACTTGCAGCCCAGAAGGCCAATGGGCAGCCTGGGCTGCATCCAAAGCAGTGTGGCCAGAGCTGAAAAGAGGGAATTCTGCCACTACTCTGCTCTGGTGAGACCTTACCTGGAGTGCTGCATCCAGCTCTGGGACCCCCAACACAAGAGATACATGGACCTGATGGATTGGGTTCAGAGGAGGGCCACCAGGATGATCAGAGGGCTGGAACACCTCTCCTGTGATGCCAGGCTGAAAGAATTGGGGCTGTTCAGCCCGGAGAGGAGAAGGTTCCAGGAAGACCTTAGAGCTACATTTCAGTATTTGAAGAGGACCTACAGGAAGGCTGGGGAGGGGCTGTTGAGAAGGGCCTGTGGGGATAGGATTAGAGGCAATGGTATGATAGTGGAGCAGGGCAGATTGAGGTTGGACATCAGGAGGAAGTTCTGCACAATGAGAGTGGTGAGAGACTGGAACAGGATGACAGGGATGTGGTTGAGGCCTCATCCCTGGAGACATTCAAGCTCAGACTTGATGTGGCCCTGGGCAGCCTGCTGTAGTTGGAGGTGTCCCTGCTGAGTGCAGGGACCCTGGACAAGATGCCCTGTGAGGGTCCCTTCCATCCCAATGCAATCTGTGACTCAAGCTGCATGGATCTGAATGAGGATGACACAGATGAGACAGTGAAGCTACAGTTTCCAGGTGCAGTGTGGCCCTACCTGCACAGAGCCCTGTCCCCTCCTGCAGATGACTATTAATAGCACGGGGGCTGACTGCTCAGCCCCAGCTATTACCTGGCTCTGTTTGGCTCCTGCAGGGCTGTTTGGCAACTCTGGGTGAATGCCCTTCAATAATCCTGACCGATGCTGGCTGTTGGAGAGCTCCAGGCTTTAGAAACTTCGGGGTCAAATTTACTCTAGTTAAATAACCAATGAGTATTGATTAGGTCGTATGACAGCCACCAAGCACTCCCAAATGCCCACAAGTCACTGGAGTTCATTTTTATGTATTTGTATTCACAGAACCCCTTGAAATAGTTGCTTGGATGAAAGAAATTATGCCTTCCGCTCACTTCATATGCACAGCCCTGTGCACACACATAGGAGGATTTTGAAGGCTGCTTGAAGGATTTGGATGCTCACTTTGTTTCCTTTAAGTTGGAGACTCCAATCCCTCAGGCAGATTTGAAATATCAGCCATAATTCTTTGCTTATTTTAGTACATTGGATCGAGACCTTTTCCCTGTTAAAATAATTTCTAGAATAAAAAAAATGTGTTGAAGTGGAACTTGAAGCAGCATTTGTTTCTTTAGACATAGCCATTTATCTTACTCATCTGCTGGTTTGTTTACTGAGGAAGTCCTTCAGTCACAGTCTGTGTTTTATACTGAGTAGGGTAAGCAAGGAGCTTGTTGGAACTAAACATACAGATTTGTAAGGCCTTTTATTTATGATGATTATTTATACAGCTTTAAATGTCCTGTAAAGGTAATTCTCATCTCTTAAGTAGTACAGTTATGTATCTGTCCTCAAATAGATGTCAGGAAAACACCATATGGCCCTGCCAAATGCATTACACAGACACACAGGTGCTGGTTTGCAGCAGAAGGAGAGGAGTGAGGAGTGGAATCTGTAGGCAGCCGAGTAGGTGAAAGGCTGCAGGGCCACGTGCTGTGTTTCCGTGGGCTGAGCACAGCGCTGGCCTTGCGCTGCCAGCTCTGCCTGGGCAGGAAGAGGAGAGCACAGCCTGGCTCACTCTGGCTTCCAAGGCTTCTTGTTACCCTAGCTCCCATTCTGGCAAAGTGCTGGTTGGAGCTCAGAGGAGCTGCAGCCACAGGATGCACTGCCCCAGTGTCCTCCTGGCTGCTCTGCTGCTAGGAAACTACTCAGCTAGGGCCAGTGCAGGCAAGGGACTCCTCTTCACATCTTATCCCCAGGGGTCTCACATGTGGGAGCAGCTGTAGCCAGGGGGATGCCAGCCTCCCTGCCTTGTTAGCTGGGCTGTGCAGCATGGTTTGAGGCTGCTCAGGGTGAGTGTCATCTTTCTGACTGCCTGGGTGATGGAGGAGGTGAGCTGATGGCCTACAGGATGTTGGTGGAATCACAGAATCAACCAGGTTGGAAGAGACCTCCAAGATCATCAAGTCCAACTGGTTACCCAACCCTAACTAGTCAGCTAGACCATGGCATCAAATAGACCCCACCACCTCCCTGGGCAGCCCATTCCAGTGGCCAATCTTTCTGGGAAGAACTTCTAAAATCAAGCCTAAACTTCCCCCTGCACAGCTTGAGACTGTGTCCTCTTGTTCTGTTGCTGGTTGCCTGGGAGAAGAGAGCAACCTCCACCTGGCTGCAGCCTCCCTTCAGCTAGTTGTAGACAGCACCGTGAGGAACTCATACCCACCCTCAGACCTGACTTGGATCTTCCTGCCGCTCTTTTAAGAGTGGCTTTGACTTCTGGTTTAGAGTGACGTCTTCCTGGTTCCCTCCCGATGAGGAGGTGCTTCTTTGGGTGTAACCTAAATAAACAGAGCTCTGCAGAATTAGCTTTGACTGAGAGTGAGGAGGGGGCTGGCTGTTCTGCAGCCACACGTGAAAAGGAAGGACAAAAGGCTTGAGATAGGTTTTTAAACATCACTTGGACTCCCCTGTGAGTGCTGGAATGCTGCAGGCCTTAGGTTGTGTGTGCTGGAAACGGTACAGGTGTTTTGGTGAAGAAAATGCTCACAGACCCTTTGTCCCCAGCAGTTTGTCATCATAAGCACTTTCCTCCCTGCCATTTCCCCTTCAGCTTGAGGAACAAGAGCCAACAGGTCAGACTTCAGGCTCTGGAAAGACCACATGGCCTGCAGCAGCCCCTGCAATGGAAGAGCTGAGTGCTTGTGTGGAGTGTCAGCCACCTGCCTGGAGCAGCAGCACCTCCTCCTGCACTCATCCCATAGCCTTGGTTTTAATAAAGTGTGGCCTAGGACGTGGCCCTCTTTGCTCGCAGGAAAGGAGCCTGTGGCCATCCCAGAACTTTCTGGTTCCTGCCATGGGTGTAAGCCCCTCTGCAGGACTTGCAGGTTGAGGACCTGCTCCCTTTGCACACTCCCAAACGTGCTCTGGTTCCATTCTGGTTGAAAGGAGTGGCCACAGAGCAGGCTGGAGGTGTCAGCCCCTTCCCCAGGGCCCTGCTCCTCAGTGCCCACCACAAAGGCAGCCCCACATCCTGTTAGGGTGATGGAGAGTTTCCATCAGCTCCTCTCCAGCCCAGGTGGGAGAAGCCTCTGCTGTGGGCTGAAGGCATCCACAGAGGACTTGTGGAGTGCCAGCTCAGTGGCTGGCAGTCATCCTTCAGGAGCACCTGCATCTGTGGTGTCCTGGTTTCAGCCGGGACAGAGTTAATTTTCCTCCTGGTAGGTGGTGCAGCACTGTGCTTTGGATCTGGTGTGCCAACAATGCTGATACCATCCCCATGTTTTAGTTGTTGCTAGGTAGCGCTTATCCCCACTCAAGGATTTTTCAGCTCCTCATGTTCTGCCAGCGAGGAGGTGCACGAGAGGTTGAGAGGGAGCACAGCAAGGACAGGTGACCTCAGCTAGCCCAAGGGGTATTCCCTGGCACACAACATCATGCTCAGCCTATGAGCTGCACTGCAATTAGGAGACTTTGCTTTATTGCAGTTATTAATTATTCTGATTTCCACCCAAGAGGTTTACTATGTTTTATCCTCTCTGACTCTCCTCCCCATCCCACCAGCGGGAGAAAGAGCGAGCCAGCAGCTGCGTGGTGCTTAGTTGTCAGCTGGGCCTAAACCAGGACACTCTCAGTTACTCATCCACAACTGGTGCCATCTCCAAGAGGCCTCAGGGAGAGCAGCAAGCCACCACACCACCCTCCTGCTTTACTCTTCCTCTGCAGGCACAGCACAGCCTGAGAACCACAGCAAAAGGGCCTGTTGGAAACCTTGCCAGGATGGAGAGATGGTCAGAGTCTAATGGAAGGAGATTTAACAAGTCTGAGTGCAGGGTTCTACACATGGGCTACAAAAACCCCAAACAGTGCTACAGGCTAGGGATAGAGTGGCTGGAGAGCAGCCAGGCAGAGAGGAACCTGGGGGTACTGGTTGACAGTAGGCTGAAGATGAGCCAGCAGTGTGCCCAGGTGCCCAAGAAGGCAAATGGCATCCTGGCCACAGGAATAGTGTGGCCAGCAGGAGCAGGGAAGTCATCCTGCCCTGTGCTCAGCACTGGTTAGGCCACACCTTGAATACTGTGTCCAGTTCTGGGCTCCTCAGTTTAAGAAAGATGTTGAGAAGCTGGAACTTGTCCAGAGAAGGGCAACAAAGCTGGGGAGAGGTCTGGAGCACAGCCCTGTAAGGAGAGGCTGAGGGAGCTGGGGGTGTTTAGCCTGGAGAAGAGGAGGCTCAGGGGTGACCTCATTGCTCTCTACAACTACCTGAAGGGAGGTTGTAGCCAGGTGGGGGTTGGTCTCTTCTCCCAGTCAATCAGCACCAGAACAAGAGGACAGTCTCAAGCTGTGCAGGGGGAAGGTTAGGCTAGATCTTAGAAAGAAGTTCTTCCCAGAAAGAGAGATTGGCCATTGGGTGGGCTGCCCAGGGAGGTGGTGGGGTTGGCCTCCCTGGAGCTGTTTAAGAAAAGCCTGGATGAGACACTCAGTGCCATGGCCTAGTTGATTAGTTAGGGTTGGGTGATCAGTTGGACTTGATGATCTTGGAGATCTGTTCCAACCTGGTTGATTCTGTGATTCTGTGAAACTCCATGTCAGCAGTTTGAAACCCGCCAAAAGCTGGGATGAGTTGGCAGGGCTGACTGTGCCCTTCCTGTCCTGCACACTGCAGGCAGCAGAGAAGCTGCACCTGAATTAGGAACTAGGCACCAAGGGGAGCACTGCTTCCTTCTCCAGCATCGTGCTTCTGCTGCTGGCTTGCATCAGTTTGCTCAGCAGGGCGAGAGAGCTTCGTGCAGAAGTAAAAGTGAACAATCTACTTCATGCTGAAACAATGCCTGCTGCTGACCTGCTCTTGGGGCCTGCAGCTAGCCTGAGCTTAGCCTGTTCCAGACCAGGCTGCTTTGTATGTCCCAGCACATGTCCTCAACCTCACCCTTCCATTGTGTGCCTTATCCGAAACCCCGCTCCTGGGGGTTGTGTTGATCATTCACAATTAAAAAGGAGACAAATCACCTTAGCCCTCATTTGAATGCATGATCAGCAAGAAGCTGGGGGCCCTGCTGGGTAAATCACTGACTGGTTTAGCAAATGGCTGTCATGGGGACGTGCTGCAGAAGCTTCCCAAAGCCCAGCATTGTGTGGGGGGGGTGTGTAAAACATCCATAGAGAGCTTGCAAGGGGAAGTTGCTACCATATGAGACAAACTCCAGAAGGTCGAACGGAAAACCTGAATCTGAGTTTGGGGGATCTTAAGTAGTCACTGGAAAGGCAGTAGAAAGAAAATGTGAGCATATGGGAACTGGCAGTGTGAGGAAGCCCAAGCACCCTCTCTCCATGCTCTGCCAGTGCCATGGGCAGCATATGGGGCAGAAGGGTTGAGTCCGGGGCACAAGGAGCCTGCACCAGCTGCAGAAAGGCCTCTGCAGGGAGGAAAGGTGCTGTAAGGAAAGGTGCTGTAATGGACTGGGGGAGGCTGAAGCATGGTGGGAGGCTGAAGCATGGCAGGAGGCACTGATGGCACCAGTCCCCTCTCTCCTTTGCCCTGCTGCCTGTAGCACATCACGAGTGCTCTCCTGCAGTGCTGAGTGCAGTCCTGAGGAGTGAGTGGCCCTGGCTGGAGGGTGCAGAGGTCGCTCATGTCTCAGCCGCTGGCCCTGCTGCTTGGCCAGGGCTGAGCTGCAGGGCTGAGGTGTGCAGACCATCTACATTCCCTGCACACAGGGGCTCGTGGGCACCATCTCATCGTGGGTGCTTTAGTCTTGTGTGAGTGCACTTTAGGACACTTGGCAGGTGAGAAAGAGTTCCCTCTTCTGAAACTTCCCTGACTGCTGTCCTCTGCACCCAGGGCAGGAATTTGGTCCTGCTCAAGCTCATCCAGCACAAGTGATCTGCAAGTTTAATAGAAGTTTGATGGCAAAGAAACTGCCCTCTGAGCATGGGGGGGTTGCCAGTGACTGCTGGGGCCTGGATCAGCTTTTTTGTGGCTCTGCAGGGCTGGCACCCAGAGCTGCAGCCCTGAGTGCTTGCAGCCAGGTGAGCATCACTGGCAGATGCAGTCCTGAGGACTTATGTCCAGAGCCAGACCTGAGCATGGGCAGTGGACAGCAGCAGACCTGTTGGACTTTGTGCCTGCCCCTTCATGGCCAGGCTGCAGATGACTCAGTTTGCTAACAGCCTAGTTTGAGTTTGAGGTGGTTGAACCCCACCGAAATGCCCAAGCAGTTGGCATCTCTCAAGGCCTTGGGCTCAGGGGACATCAGCTGCAGCCTGGCTATGCAGGGGGAGCAGCAGCAGCTTGTGGAGGTGGTGTGGATGGGTTTGGTGTGGGTGCAGCAGGGCTAGGGCACAGTGGGACCAGGGCTTCAGCTGTCAGCCACCACTGGAGTGAGGATCTGGCCCTCGGGCAGCACAGCCCTCCCACTGCAGGGAGACTGCGCATGGAGCTGTCAGGAGCAGAGGAACAGCTCTGTGCTAAAATGTACCGAGCTTTTACTAAGCTAAGCCAGCTTTGCTCTGTGGATTTTTTTTTTCACAAGCCAGCAACTAGAACACCACTTTGGGAGGTGACCTGGAACTGGGAATCCCTCTTCCTGTCTTTCTCCCAGCCTGTGGCAGACCAGCCCTCCTGCCCATGTCCTCACAGGATCCCACCCAGCCCTGGCAGCCTCTGCAGCAGCACCATGGAAAAACTGCATCGCAGTTCCACAGGACTCGGCTTCCAACCCTGAGGGATGGGGGGCTGGGTCTGCCCAGGGCAGCAGTGCCCCAAGCCTGGCATGCCCGAGCCCGAGGGGCTCTGCCTTGGGGGGGGGGGCTGCCCCTGCAATGAGGACTCCCTAAAGCAGCCTGGAGGGTGGTTTAAAAGCCAGCGTTGCGCAGCCTCTAGCCAGCCGGGGAAAACACACCCTGGAGATCTATTCTGGTCTCGCAGGCGTCTCAAGTGGAAAATTTCAGCCGCACTGCTTCAGGCTGTCAGGGTTAGGGAAGGTGAGGCCTGGCAGCCCCACGCACAGGGACAGATGGCTCCAAGGGCGCCCGTGCCTGCCACGCGGGCAGGGCCACGCCTGGCAGCGCCGCCGGTGACACCGGCCAGCAGCTGGGCTCCGGGGGGGGCAGGGAACGGAAACCCGAACCCCGCGGGAGGGCAGCGGTGATGCAGCCTTCAGGCGGCACGGCAGCTCCCGCCTCCCTTACACCTCCTCGCCTGGGAAGACAACAGCGTCCTGCACCACCCGGCAGCCGAGGGATGGTTATTGCTTTGTGCCCACTGTGCCCCAGCTGCAGCCCGCAGAGCGGTGTAGCGGCAGGGCCGCCCGGTGCCGCCGGGCGCCGGGCGCCGTTCCGCAGGGCGACACGAAGCATGCCGCTGGCAGCGCTGCGCCCACGCCGCCAGCCGAGCCCTGCTGACGGCACCGCAATGGAGCCGCGCCGGGGCGGCTTGCCTGGGGCTGGGCGGAGCAGCGCCTCAGGGTCAAGGGCAGCTGGAGAAGAAGGTGGTGTTCTTCCCTGCCTTTTCCCTCAACGCCACTCACTTTGGGACCTGGAGCTGGCTGGGAATGTGGCGTTGCGGTGTTTGTGGTTGGAAAACAGCAGTTCATTGGACTTGAAACGTTCAATGGCAGCGTTCATGTGCATGTCGGAGATCCAGTCCTGTGGTGCTGTGTCCCAGACTCTTGCCTCCCACCTCCACCCTCCAGATGGTAGCAGCATGGGTAGGTCAGTCCCCGTCCCTGTGCGGAACAGGAAAGCTCTGGATCCTCAGACACCTCGGAAGAGAAATGGCTTTTCCAATCAGACCGGTCTCTGTCTGTGCCACACACCAGCCGGGTGAGACAGCACGGCTCGGGGAGGGCAGTGGGGCACAGCTAAAGCTGGGTGGGGTAGTTGGTGATCCAGTGTTGCAGGATCACACGGTAATGCAGTGGGCAAGAAGCTCCGGAAGTTCTCCGGTCCAGCTGCTGGCTCCGGGCAGGATCAGCCACCAGGTCAGACCAGGCTGCCCAGGGCTTCATCCCACCGCGGCTGGAAAAGTCTCTGGAGATGGCGATGTGGCATCCTCGCTGGGCCCCCGTGGTGCTGCCTGGCACACCTCGACTGCCTGCAGTTTGAATTTCCAGGGACATCTAAGGTGCGGGTTGAAGCGCCAGGCGGAGGTGTGAGTGCAGCGCAGCTCTGGCGGCACACGGCCTCCCCTATAGCCCCGCGGCACGACCGCCCCGCCGGGCACCGAGCCCTCCGCCGAGCCGCCGCCGCCTGCCAGCACACACACAGCAGCGCCGGGCTGGCCGCGGGGCGGTGCAAAGCAGAGCGAGAGCAGCTCGGAGCGGAGAGGTTTTCCTTTCGCACAGCTCCCAGGAGGCGGCCCCCAGGGCGGGCGAGTGGAGCTCCCTGCCGGCCGCCGCGCCCCGGGATCCAGCCAGCGGCTGCTAACACCCCAGCATCGGCCTGAACAATGGGGTACAGGCTGGGTGTACCTCATTGTACCTCAGGGTGCAGTGCTGCTGAGGCTTGAAGGTGGTAAGAACTGAGGGAAGTCGATGGTTAAGAGCTGAGGTTAAGAGCTGAGGTATTCCCACGTCAGAAACATAATACGCTTGTGATGCAAACATCCAAGTGATTTCCTGCACGGGATGAGACTACAGGCAAACGGAACAGACGACCATGATCTAACATTACACAGGTACTTGCTGAGTCAAACGATAAATTCTTGGGCACGAAATAGTGAAAAATGAGAGGGGAAAAATGATAGCAGGTACCTGCCCTGCACTGACACACAGGACAGATGCTGTTCCATGGGCCACGTTTGACAGAGGCTGTGGTCAGCACTGATGCCTGCTGCAGCCTTCCAGTTAGAGAACATTAAAATAAAGGCTTGTAGTCAACAGAATGTATGGAAACGGTCACATAAGGTCTTTGGAGAACGGCCTACCTGTAACAGTGCAGAGGGGACAAGGAGCAGCTGCTGGGACTGAAGGCAGAGGGCACCAGCTCCGGCTGCCACCTCCCCCAAAGCTTCTCTTTCCTGACTCACGCTGACAAGGGCAATTAGCTTGGTCCCGTGTAGCCGACAGCACAATCCCCTTAATGCTCCCATCTCGGATTAAAGACGACGCAGTCACAAGGAGATTCCAAGTGAAAGGAAGTTTGTTACTCCAGGGACAGCAACTTTAATAAAGGGGGGATCCAAATCACTCTTCCACCATCACTGCCCCTTCCCCTCAGAGTCCCAGGGCAGGCTCCCATGCCTGTCAGGCTCTTGGGGAGCAGTCCCACAGTGCTTCACCTGCCTGATTTGGGTAGCCTCAGTGCCAGCACTGCAAGCAGACCCAGTCACATTCCCCCTCGGTGGTGGGAAGTTGTGCCCAGCAGGGCAGGGCTGCAGCTGACAACAAACTCTTCTTCCTAAGCCTTGGGGCACACTAATTTCACATATTAAAGCAATAAATAATAATCAATTGCAGCAGTGAATTACATACTACTGCTTGCTTCAAATTTTGAAAAGTGGAGGAAATAAGAACCAGAGACTAAGCAAGAAGCCCAGGCTCAGCAGGTTCCAGTGCAAGGAAGAAAGTAAATAGATAGTGGCTCATGCCTTCCTGCAGTGCACAAAGACCAGGCCTGCAGAACTCACAGAAATTACTTTCTTCAGTCCTGGCCAAGCCACCTTTGGTAGAGTCCCTGCTCCTTCTCCAGTGCTGGACATGTGGCTGGCACAGATAGCACCAGGGCCTTGCCACAGCTGAGGCTTCTTTTCAGGGCTGTTATTTGCTTTTCAGCTGCTGCCTAAGACCTTGGCAAAGCCTCAGAGCACCACCACTCTGCCTCTCACCCAAAAGACCAAAGGGTGTGGTCTGCTAGGGTCTTTTTGGGGAGTCAGAGCAAGATAGCAGGATCAAGGCAGAGCAGAGCATGTCACTCTTACCCAGCTACCACATACTAGCAGGTTCTCACAAAATGAGAGCTACAAAGCTGATTGTTCACTGCACACTTTCTTTTAAAGCACCTGCTCTTGCCTTTTTTTTGCTTGGTTGTTGTTGGTTTCAGGTTTTCTCCCCCCCCCCCCCCGGTAAGAGATAGAGGTTTGAACCCTGCTAAGCTTACTATGAAACACAGACTACTCCACCCCCCAAAAAATAAATAGCCACGAGGTACAGATGAAGTGGCAACACATCCAATGGTGGATCCAGGGCACCCACATTTATTCTGAGCCAGCTGCACAGCTGCTTGGACACACAAGGAAACAGCAGAATCATTTTCTCCCATTGCCAAGGTGGCACCAGCAGTAACTCAGTGTTGTCTCAGGTTGTGGCCCTGGATCTTCCTTGGGAAAGGGCATGCAGAGTGGAAGGCTGGACCAGGGAAGCACTTCAGGCCAAAGCAGGGGGATCTGTTTGGCATGCAGTAACTGTATTAGACACCAAAACACCAGTCACATGGAGCAGTACCAAAGACACTCCAGCTGCTGGAGCAGCAGGGCTACAGGAGCAATGACCTCAGCCAACAAGAAAAGCTGCAAAGTACTGAGTATGACAGAGCTACTTAGTGCCAAGTACCACAGAGAAACCATTTGCCTTCTGTATTGAATAAAATTGAAGTGCAGTTACAATGGCAGTAGTAACACTTAACAGACTGAAAATACATCCTGTGCTCCAACTCCAGGTGGCTTTTAATTGCAAACTGTCTTCAAGTACAACAAAGATTTCTGCTCTGACCCCTGTATCATTTCTAGAGTTTTGGTTTTTCAGCTGATCCATAAACAAGCACAAACCAACTCTCCTTAAGACTGCACAACAGAATCCTTTAAAATTATCTTAAGCAACAGTAATTTGTAGTCAAAAAACATGCAGCAGACCTCAACTGAGAGATTGAAGTGGCATCAAGTTCTTGAAGCAAGGGGACAGCCAGTAACTCAGGTTTAACAGCAAAATCCCACCACAAACCAGCTTCCCCCACTACGCATTATTCACTCCCTTTCCTACTTCCATATTTAATTCCAGTAATAAATATTTCTTAGACTATCTTCGAAACATAAAACCATTTTGTACCTTTTAGCTGGCCAGTAAAATTATTCTGGTGAGTCCAAACTGAGAATTTTCTTTACTTTCAAGGAAAAAGCTAAGGTTTTATGAAATCTTTGCTTTACAGAGCTGGAAATTAAGATTTCCTACCAGCTGGCACTCATGTCAAATACACTTGCAACCAAAAGGAAGAAATTCTACTTCCAACTAAAGTCAATGTCCCTTTGACTAAAAGGATGCAGAACTGGAAGCATCATTTCAAAGCCCTGACACTCCTTTTTCCTACAAGTTGAAGAAGTTCAAAAGAAGGAAGTACTAAAAGTACCTTGAAGAAACACAGATGCTCCAACTAAGATAATCAACAACCCTCTGCAGTTTCAGCAGGAGCAGCTACACAATGCAGGTGATGTCCTCCCAGCCCTGTGCATTCCCCTTCTCTCTGTGGATGTACTGAAATAAAGTCCAGCATGAGAGAGCACTCAGGTTTCTGCAGCCCTTTCTCTTAGGGGCCTGCACCACCACACTAGCTCAAGTCCAAAGTTAAACTCTTTAAATGCCATTTCAAAAAGGAAACCCAAAAGCTAGAGGTGTGCTAACTTGCAGAGCTGGAGCAAGCCATGCAGCCTCAGGGGCACTACATGCACACTAGCTAGAAGACTACCTCCTCTGTACACACCCACACCTACTGCAGGTTTGCTGTTTGGTGGCAAGAACTGAACCTATGGTCAGTCTAAAAACACACCACGAATCACTTCTAAGCCTTCAAATGACTTTCATTTCATACAGATTTTATCAATCTTGGGTTTGTGTTTTATGGTTTAACACAAAGCTGCAGTAATGGGCTAGAGAAAAGAAGGCTTCTCAAAACAGTCACATCTGTTTTATAGCTACTCTCTTCTGCCTAGCCCATCCCAAAGTTAGCCTGAAAAACAGTAAAATCTACACAAGGTTTTATTGCAATCATACAGGGGAATACATCAAGGGTCAAATACAACAAATACTATGATGCAATTTTACATTTATTAAACTACAGTTCCAAGCACAAATTTACACATTCTAAATACACTAAACATCTAATGAAGTCACACTGCTCTCCCACTGACATTGGATAGATCTGGGCGAAAGACAATAACTTTACAGGACTTTTCTAACAGGAATCCTTAGTATAAAAACTGTGTACTTGTATGTAAACTGTTGAAGAACCCAAGTGATGGGTTTCCATCTCCACTAAGTCATCCATTTTGTTGCATATTTAAACGCTCAGGGGTTGAATGAACTTGATTTTAAATTTGGACACCATTAGCTAACCCTCCCACCCCCCCAACCCCCCAGTGAATTGTAGCTGTAGCTTGCTTTGCCTGGTCCCCATTAGCTGTTACTATTTTTTTTTCTTCTTTCTTTCAAGTTTTGAAGAGAATGAATTGAATTCAAGATTGTTCCATTTTTCTTCCACACTGGAATGTTGACCAGACAAACTACAGACTTGCAACTGCAGGTCTAACTGAAGCGTTCCTGCCTGTTTAAGCTGCAGTGGAAAAGCGGTCTTCTGGGCCCAGCTGAATGCAAGAAGGCACAAAGAAGAAGTTCTTCATCAATGTGTCTGAAGCAATTGCAGCATCTTGCATCTCATCCCTGCAGCAGAAAAGGATTGAGAGCTGGAGTAAGGAGTTTTCATGTGCACTTTCACAGCATCACAGAATAATTGAGGCCAGAACAGACCTCTGAGATCATCAAGCCCAGCCTATGGCCTAACACCACCACACTGACCAGACCATGGCATGAAGTGCCACATCCAATCTTTCCTGAAACACCTCCACCACCTCCCTGGGCAGTCCATTCCAGTGTCTAATTCCCTTTCCATGAGGAAGTGCTTCCTAACATCCAACCTAAACCTCCCCTGGTGCCACTTCAGGCCATGCCCTCTGCTCTTGTCACAAGTTGCCTGGGAGCAGAGCCTGACCCCCACCTTGCTACAACTTCCCTTCAGGTAGTTGCAGAGTGTAATAAGGTCCCCCCTGAGTCTCCTCTTTTCCACGCTAATCAACCCCAGCTCCCTCAGCCTCATATCAGAAACCAGCCCTAAATACAGCACTCTGGAAGTCTACTGCCCCCTGGATAGTTCTGCCTTAGTCTCAGCAGGAGAGAGAATCAGCAGCACAAGTGCCTGGCAAAGACTGAGACTCTGTTGGCAGGAGCACACAGCCCTGGCTGCCTCACTACTGGAATAGGTTACTCACCTCAGCACCACCACAACCACCTTACTGCCCTCCCTGCCTGCAGGAGTGCACACCAGGTGCAGTTACCAGGATTAGAAAGGCTTGACAAAGAATAAAAGGCTTTACAGCTACCACTAAACTCAATCAACAGCAGGTACTCTGCTTTCCTTTGTCAGCTTTAAAGCAAAGCTGGTATTTGATCACAGCTCTCAGCCTTAGCAGAGTCAGACAACAGTAAAAAAACCTAAACCCACACAACCCCAAACTAAACCAGCACTTTGTTGCATCTTCCTATATTTAGCATGGGATAGAAGTTTCTGCTGGGCTGTCAAGTGCACATTCCTGAAGCCGGTGAGCACAACCCTGCCAAGGTTGCCCTCTGCTACCAGGAGGATTTTCTTACCAGTCACTGAAAGACATCATGTAGTAAATCAGTGGCCTCTGATAGTCGTTAAAGGCAGACTGTTCACCCAGGGTCCCAGAACCCATGTTATCAAAGATCAGCCAATCTCCAACGCTCAACTCAGGAAGAAGACAGTTTTCCACAATTTGATCAAGCTCATCACAGGATGGACCCCAAAGGCTGCTTGCAAACAGAGGCTCATCTTCCTTGTATTTCTAGGTGGAAATGATCCAAGGAATTCAGGTTTCAGTTTATCGAATGCCACCATTTTCAAATACACAGAAGGAAAACTTTGTATCTAGTTGTATATTTAACACTTCATTTGTATATTACAAATGAGGACTTTGGAGAACAGAGAAGGACTCACCTTGTGAACCTCTGGGATAGCATTCAGTTTCTCAGACAATTTACTTGCAAACGAACCATAAACGCCATCATTTATGTAATATGTAAATACTGGTTCATCATCACTCCTGGTCTGCTCCACTGCAAGCAAAAACAGAACTTGTCTTGCATGCATTTGTTGTCATAAGGAGTTCTTTTACACCCTAAGTGAACTGCTTTCTCCTGACAAGGGGGTTCCATATGCACTGGAAAGGGAGAATGAAGAGCAGAGTAACCTCTGAGACCAGATTGTAAACCAAGCTATAATAACAGGGAGGTTGTGGATGCCTCCTTCCTTGGGGTGCTCAAGGCCAGGCTGGATGAGGCCTTGAGCAGCTGAGTCTAGTTGAGAAGTGTCCCTGCTAATGGCAGGGAGGTTGGAGTAGATGAGCTCTGAGGTCCCTTCCAATCTAAGCCATTCTGTGATTCTAAAGCATCAGGCTTAACAGAATTAATGCTTTCAGTAATAACCACTGTTGAGAATAAAAATCCAATTTCTACTTCAGCAGAGAAGCAACTAGCTCTAAGCTGGATCTGTGTCCTTCTGTAAAGCACCCAGTGCAGCTTTAACCACTGAGAAGTCAAAGCTAGTAAGAAGTGACAACTGTTACAAAGGAAGAGAGATACACAGATGACATCTGGTCAGAAGCCAAAGGGCAGATGAAGGTGCAAGCATAAGTAGTCCATCCTGCCTGAAAGCAGGCAGTGAGCTGCACTGGTTCACAACACCCAAGAGACAAGCACAGCCCTTACCTCCAGAAGGAAGAAGCTTATCACACTCAACAGTCTTCTTTGCAATGATGTTAACTGCCAGCGTAAATGCAGAGGAGACATAGTAACACCCAGGCTCTGCAATCACATTGACACCAGATTCCTTAGGAAAGTAGACCTCCAGCAATGGCCTGATGAAATGATTAACCTAGGGAGTTGAAGTCAAAGGTAATACCAATGAAACTCATCTTAGGGAAGTGTCAGGTTTCATCTCCAAGCAGCAGCTTTCAGCAGTTCAAGCCAGCGCACCAAGAGCTTACTCTGTTCTGAGGTGCCCAATTTACACAACTGTTAAGGCAAAATTGGTCCTTCTGCTGAACACTGAGACCTGAGTACCACACCTCCAAGTACTACACAGTCCCTCCCCTCCCAGCCAGAGTTCAAGCTGTGGCACTCAAGGCTGCAGAAGTGACATCAAAACTTGTCCAGAGCAACAATGTAATCGACACCTGAACCCAGACAAAAATCTGAGCCCTTCTGTGAGCAGTTCTGAACACTGCCCTAGTAGATTTGACACTGATGGTGAAATCTTAAGCCATAGATTTGAAGACTAACAAGCATTTTGGACAAGTTACAACAGCTGAGCTAAGAAAGAAAAGCCCCAACTGCCATTAATGACTTTTTACAGCATCACTTTCACTGTTAACAGTGCTCTGTTTGATGTGCCACCACTGCTGAAGATCCCATTTAGGCCAAATCAAAGGCTGGCCAAAAGCAAAGATAAAAGCAAGACCCTGATAGTCTTCAGTTCTAAAGCTAAGCACCAGAAACTTTTATGTAGTAGCAATATGGTTGATGATCCAAAGCATGCTAAGTAATCCTGGCCCAAACCATGCAGCAGAGTAACCAGTTGGGACAAGAGTCAACTGCCTAAACAAATGGGTTACTACTGCTAAGGTGTCACAGGACAGCAATTTAATCTGGGACATGGCTAACACAGCATTCACCCAGTGAGCAGGATGAAAAAAAAAAAACCAGGCATTCTCAAGGAGTGGTTACCCTACCCAGGATAAAAAAAAAATATCAACACAGTTCTTTGGATCACAGGCTACCACAGAACTTAGAATAGGTTTCAGCTGTCAACGTTAGCTGCACTCTGAAGGCTAAATACCTCAGATGTCTAACTCAGAACTCAACAGATTGCAAAGATGAAACTTCCAAAACATTGCATACCTCTTCCAGCTGCAGTTCTGAACCTGTGAAGCCCCCACCAATATCCAACACGTTCATATTAAAGCCAAATTCTTCCTGAAAAGCACAGGCAGAAGGTAAGTGCACAGACAACTGTACGACATTTTTTGTTGCTCCTTACTGTGTCTGTTTTGAGTATGTCTAGCAGAGTACATCTAATGAGGGAGTAATGGCATTCTAAGAGTCAACATAGCTCCATTAAGCCTAGCAGCAATAGCATTGGGATGTCAACAGAGGCTGTCTCAAGTCCCACAGCAGTATCAGCTCCCATCTGGGGCTTCTTTGTTCTGTTCAGACATTATCTGCTGAAGAGGGGAGTACATTCTGACAGAGTTTAGGAACTCATATCTGTGCAATGCAAGTCATCTCAGATGATGTTCAGAGAAGGTAGTTCTGAACTCTGCAATGTAAGAAATACACAGAGTATGTGTAAGGCTCACAAGAGCTTATCTGAAACATCTGACAAATACCAAGCCAACCTCATGGAGTTCAACAAGGCCAAGTGCAAGGTCCTACACAGGGGTCAGGGCAATCCCAAGCATAAATCCAGGCTGGGTGAGAAGTGGAGGAGAAGGGCTTGAGCGTGCCAGTTGGTGACAAACTCCCCAGGAGCCAGCAATGGTCCCTGGCAGCCCAGCAGGCACACAGCTGTGTGCTGAGCTGCATCCAAAGCAGGGAGAGCAGCAGCACAGGGAGGGGATTCTGCCCCTCTGCTCTGCTGAGACCCCACCTGCAGCACTGCCTCCAGCTCTGGGGCTCCCAGCAGAAGAGAGACATGGAGCTGCTAGAGAGGGTCCAGAGGAGACCACAAAGATGATCAGAGGGCTGGAGAACCTCCTGTATGGGGACAGGCTGAGAGTTGGGGCTGTTCAGTCTGGAGAAGAGAAGGCTCCAGGGAGACCTTAGAGCAGCCTTCCAAGTATCTGAAAGAGGGCTACAAGAAAGCCAGGAAGGGACTTTTCATGAGGACTTGTAGTGATAGGACAAGAGGGAATAGAATGAAGTTTGAAGAGGACAGATTTAGAGTGAAGATCAGGAAGAAATTCTTTCCAGTGAGGGTGGTAAGACACTGGAGCAGGCTGCTCAGTGAAGTTGTGGATTTTCCCTCCCAGGAGGTGTTGAAGGCCAGGTTGGATGGGGCCTTGAGCAACCTGGGCTAGTGGGAGGTGTTCCTGCCCATGGCAGGGGGGTTGGAATTAGATGATCTTTAATGTCCCTTCCAATCCAAACCATTCTATGACTCCAAATTTGGATATCCCCCCCATATGATGCTTATTATGAATCTCTATGACGCTTATTATTAATCTATGATGATGATTATTATTAATCTCAGATTAACCTGCACCAAATTAGTAATTCTATCACGAGGAATGCTTAATATTTTAATACCACTTAACTGTGCTCTGCAGGATTGAGATGAATCTCAAGAAGCCTTTACCAGATGTGGGAGACTTGAATTGGAAAACAGCATCCAAGGCTACTGCCTGTCAGTGGGACAGCACCCATTCATCTTTGTGCACCATCAGGATTATAAAGTTTGCTTTAGCTCTACCGGACTTCACAATGGAGCATTTAGTCCCTTTCTAAGAGTTCCATTTCCTACATTGATGCATTTTGCAAAGAATGCAGTTGGTTTGCTGAGACAACTAGACTGGAAGGGATCCTCTGCTGTGGCAATGGGGTGTGTGCATCCATCTACTTACAGCCATGTCAAACACACAGCGAGCATCAGATATGGCATGAATGTAGGTTTGCAGTTCCTCGCAAGAGCCTGAAACATGGAATCTGAAAGAGAGAAACCCACAGTTAACACCCTGAACCCTGCAGCTTTCAGACTGTTTCACCACCTAAACCAGCAATGGAAGCAATTCATGTTCAAGTGGCTTGAGACAAGCCTGCATAATAATACAATAATTGTGCAAGAACAAGCTCAGAAGATGATTGTCTTCTGCTCCATGGGATATGTACTTGAGACTTGCCTTGCTCTTCATGCTATGAGTGTCCTACATCTTTGAGAAGTAACAACAGATTTACTGAACCTTTCTGTCATCTCTACTTCAGTGAGTGCAAATGCTAACAGTTCCTGTATACAGTATCCTCTTATCCTGCTTTGTGTTGCCTTGCCTGTGCAGCCTCTCTGCTGGGCTTCCAGTTTGCTGCTCAAAGCACACTATCTACTCCCTCCAGTATTTGGGAGAGAATCAGGAGAGTTGTGTCCCACTGCCACCCTGTTCTGAAGCCTCTTCACCCCAGGCCAGGTCCTAGTTTCACTGGAGGGCCAAATAGGCTGCCGAGCAGGTCATCAGAAGCAGAGAAGCACTGATGCCTCCCTCAAGCCCCTCTTGTTCCCTGTCTAATAGGTTTAAGTACTGCCATAATACTGGTAGTAACTGAGGTGCTACAAGCAGGAACAACATTCCCATGGGCTTCTTAAAGATCAGTATGGCCTGCTGGTTCTGGACAGATTGTACCACACCCATGTGTCACAATGTTCTCCACACTAAATCTGCCTCCACACAGCATTCCTTAAAGGAGGAAGGGTCACATTTTAAGCTTACTGGCAAAAATTTTAATCTATTTTAACACTAACTTCAAACAGATTTGCATCAAAACAATTGTTTTTTTAATCCCCAAATCTGACTTTTGTTTTAAATACTGCCTTCATGACCCATCCTCTTAGTTTGGTTGCTTTGTTAGAAACATTCAGAAGCACATGACAGACCAGCAGCTGCAGGCAGACAGAGCAGTGACTTGTGCATGCACTCTTCCTCCATACAGCTAAATCTTTGCAAAACTTTAAGTTAAAATACCACAGATCATCTGGAAGTTCTCAGAATGCTGGGGTTCATTCCTACCATCTCCAAGTCAAAAAACTGAGTGACATGGGATCTAGCTCTTAGAAAATTCAATCCCATATTCTTAAGTGTGTCCAAGCCTTTCCATACCATAATAGCACTTATCTGTTATGCTGTTTATTGCTGGAGAAGTACAAACTAAGTTGCCATGGAGGTTCAAGAGCACAGCTAGAAAACAGGAGAGGCTTCTAAACTTTGTTTGTTGGCTGACAGAAGGATTTCTGATACTCAATTGCCTTGATGACTGTAATATGTGCTTCATTTCACTTTTCGCTATGTTAGCACTTTGCTTGCAAGCAGAAACTCAGGATCCAAAAGTTCTTAGTTTGGGGTTTTTTTGTTTGTTGTTTTGGTTTGGTTTTTGTAGTTTAACTAACCCATGTAAATCAGTATCAAGACTGGGGGGAATTCTTTTGCATTCTATGTCTAGAGTACATCATACAAACATTTGCTTGGCCAGCATGGAACAATAAAGTTACTCACTTGACACCAACTACTTGGACTCCCAACTCCTTAGCACATTCCATGAGGTGCCTACAATTCTTCAGAGTGGTGCCAAACTTCATATTCAGCTCCTCATCAGCAGTAATGCCTTCTGTGGCAATGTGCAGTAAGAGCCTAAGAGAAGGGGAAGATGATTGGGGCAGTTGGTTTACATCATCAGCACATGTGAAGCCTGAAGACTGTCAGAAGTGTGTTGATTATGTTGTCAGTACTCCAGCGATGGATGAGTCAAGGGAACCTAATAAAAACAATCCTGTACAGAGAAAAAACTAGCAATTAGGGGCTAAAACATGGAGCCAACAAGGACAAGGGATTTTGAAATGCAGCAACTAAGACTCTTTTGCAGCAGCAAGAGTCTGCTGAGTGCTGTAATAAAAAAGAATGTTACCTTCTAAGAAAGTACACTCTCCCATAAAAGCAGTAAGACTGAAATATGTTTTTCCCATCTCTCCTCCTTTCCAGCCAAGAGGAGAGCATGGAGCTTCCCCTGCAGTCATCTGCATCAAACTTGGTTAACTCAGCATCTGGAGAACAGTAGGCTGGAGCATTGAAAGCACACCCCAGCCACATCTCCCCTCCTGGCTGAGAACATGGACTGAGGATGGGGTAGAGGTGTCAGTCCCTTCCATGCCCCTTCTTACAGGGCTCTTGTGAGGCAGAGGGGAAGCAAGTATACTTCTCAGTCTTAAGCAGTGAGACAGCTTCCTCCCTCCAGCCAAAGCCTCATTCTGGGTAGGTCTGGCAAACCACGGTGCTGGTGTTGACAGTTTTCTACATTGAAGTAACATTTGAGGGGCAAAGGCATGTTCACATCAGAACCTCCAGAGGTATACCTCCAAAACTGACAAATTCAAACTGCTGTTCACCAAGAAAGTCACTCCCCCCCACAATAAAGATCCATTAGTCACAAGGGAAACTAAACAGAAATTGTTACTACACACACAGACCATACAGAGCACACTACAGTGAACCAAGATGGAGAACACAAGCAAGTGGCAGAAGCTCTGCACCCAAGGGAAATGGCTCTGTTCAAGACATGCAACAAGTGAAATTCAGCCTAGCCACTATAAACAGAGAATCACAGAATGGTTTGGGTTGGACATGACCTTTAAAGGTCATCTAGTCCCCATGTCCTGCAAAAAGCAGGGACATCTTGACCTGGATGAAGTTGCTCAGAGCCCTGTCTAGCTCAACCTTGAATGTTTCCAGGGATGGAGCCATCTGCCACCTCTGGGAAACCTGTTCCAGTGTTCTACGACTCTGAAAAAAATTACCTAGTCTAAATCTCTCCTCTTTTAGTTTAAAGCCATCACCCCTAGCCCTCTTTGCAAGACAACCTGCCAGAATGGTCTCCATCTTAAAGGCCCCCTTTATGTACTAGAAGGCTGCAATAAGGTCTCCCTGGAGCTCCCTCTCCTCTCCTGGATGAGCAACCCCATCCCTTTGTTTTCCATCACAGGAGAGGTGTTGTCCTAACTTCTAGGAGGCTAACTTCTAAAAGCTGCTACCCTAACTTCTAGAAGGCCCTTTCCAAATGCCTACAAAATGCATTGCAAGTACATTGTGAAAGAGCAGAGGAAAAAAAAAGAAAAATCTTTAGTTCTCACACAGGTTGCCCAGCAATCCTTGTTAACTTATACTACCTCATGCCTGAAACAGCAGCCTCTCATTTCCTGCTTCTCCACTAGCACAGACATTTCTGTTCAAGAAATCTGTAGTCAAGCAATCCTCTGTAAAGCACTTGGGAAAAAGTGCTAGACATAATAAAAAGTATTTGTCAAAAGCTGAACTCTTCAAAATGGAAACAAATCTCAAATCCACAATACTCTAGTTTGTGACCACTTCTGAAGTCATCAAATGTTAAAGTGTACTGCTGAATTTTGATGTCAGTGTGAGTAAGGGTAGTTTTTTTACTGCAAACCACTGCAGAAAGTATAATTCTGGTATCTGGAAAACTAGCAGGTTTCTTCTTCCTGGGTTTCAGCCAGTTGGAGCAAGGCTAGAGGACAATGTGTGTGTTTGGGGTTTCTGTTTAAGGAAGCATTGATACTTAAAACAACCGTGGCTCTACTGGAGCTCCACAGACACCAATCATAGCAGTTAAACTTTGCCTGGAAAAAAGCCAAAGGTATAAAAGAAATGAAAAACTTAAGCATTCCTTTGACTTAGCTTCTCTTTTTTGAAAAAGAAAACTTGCCACTTCTGAGGTAACACTTTCAAAGGCAGAAACACCAATTATATGACGAGATCTACCTACTGCTGAATTTACAGCAGAAAGCTACAAGAATTCAGAAAAATGAATTACAGCAAAGCAGGATTTCCTCATTGCATAATTAGCTTCATCTACAGCAAGGATCCAGCAAGCACACATCAAAGGAACAAGGCTATATAAAGGCTTTGACTTTTTGAAACTATGCCAAGGAAGAGAAAGCAAAAAAAAAAATCCGTTGTCACCTCAGCATTGAAGTTTTAATGACCCAAATAACAGAATTTTACTAAAACAAGCAAATCTGTACAAAACAGAAGAGCAAGAGATCAGGTTTCTAGAGAATTTAGACTGAATTTCAGTTCTTCTGTAGATTTTTATTTGTCCTTGATAAAAAGCAACTCCTTCAAATATTAGACTACAGTATTCTTGAAAAGAAGAGTTAGTTTTTTCTCTAGCTCATGAAACTCCTTCATTCTCTCTCCCTGCTTTACAATTCTTCTGGCTCAAGAAAAATCTGCATCCTAACCTTTTTTTTTGCAGTGCATGTTACCATAGACAACATCTAAAAGGAAATCCATGTAAAAACTAACAGAACTCCAACCACTAGTGATGACTGGTAAAATACTGATGATGTTAGAGACAGCTTTAGCATTGCTAAGGCTTTCAAATGCACACAGTATTTAAGGCCAGTATTTTGCACACATGTATCATACATAACATTCTTTGTAAAGGATGAAATGTCACCACTACCAACAGCAATATTAACTCTCAAAGTAGTCTAAAAAAACACCAACCCCAAACCCAAAAATCAAAACCAACCCAAAAATTAATAACTACTTGAGATGAGCAGTGTCCAGACACTGAATTTAGTAGAATCTTCCCAGTTCTTCAACTTATGGCTAATTTTGGGAGAAGACACAGCATTTCAGTAAGGACTGTCTAGAACCAAGGGCTTAGCAAAGGATGTCAGGAATTCAGTTTCAGTGTGTTTTGAGTCTGTGTAAAGCCAGACCTCACACCACTGCAAAGCACTAACAGTCACTTAGGCTCTGACTCCACATGTTTTAAAGGTATGGCCCACAGCCAAAGCATTCATATGTGAGGGATGTGATGCTTATGACAAGCACTGCTCAGTCCAGAAGAGACCATGACACACTGGCAGCAGTGACATTTATTTAACAACCAGAACAGCAGCTTTGAGCACTTCTCTACAGAAAGCACCTGGGCCAATACTGAAGTGACCAAAGAGAGCTGGGGTCAAACTTATCCCTGTTCCTAGTGGGGGAACACCTGTTGGTGTCCAAACCCTAGATGGGACAATGCACATGGCTCATTTGCTGATAAGGCTCAGCCCAGACTTCAGCTAAAGCTACTAACATGTGAACAGAATACCCCACTGAAAAAACGTACTAAAGGCCGAGCAGAAGGATGTACTTGCAGATGAGGTGCCAGACTTGTGACTTTAAATCACTAACACCTTTACATGAAGGCTGTCCTAAAAAATCAAAAATGTGTCTCCCAAAGCAGGGGCCTCACTGTCATATTAATAAGCTGAGACCCAGCTGCAAAAAGCTACCTTCAAGAGAGACAAAGAGCAGAGGAGATACAAGTGAATTGTACTGGAGGCCGTGTACCTCTCTTGCCTGTGTTCTGGGGTAGTGTTAGCTGCAACCTTAGGTTTCCCCCCCGTAAAAAGCAAACCCAAATGTTGATACTTACTTAGCGTTTGGATGGTTCCGTGCAATTTTCTTCAGCTCCACATCATTGTCACAAGTCATGATGTTTATCCCAGCTTTGGCTGCATACTTGATTTGAGAAGCTTGCTTGCAAGGGTTTGTGTAAATGATGTTTTCAGGAGAAATGCCCAGGTCTTGCACCAATGCCATTTCAGACTGAAAAGCAGGAGCACACCAGAGTTGGACACAGCCCAGCACACTGAATTTTCATTAGCTGTGCTCTAGCACTGTACTAAATAGTCAAACACACAAGAAAACTATCCTCTGCTTGTGGGGTGCAAGTATAGACTTGTAACAGGAGCTCCCAATTTAAATTATATTATTTATAACCATGGCACTTAATATCCAAATCAGCTGATTTTAAAATTAACAGACATGTGCAAGACAAAGCACAGATACATAGCAACTTACTTTACTGGAACATGCAAATCCAACACCAAGGGTTCCCAAAATTTCAAGTACACCTGGAGTAGAATTGCATTTTACAGGATAAAATGGCTTTATTGGTGCCATCACATTCTGCCATTGTATGTTCTTCTTTACCAGCTTTCCAAGGTCACCAACATAAAATGCTCTTTTTTCAGTCTAAGAAAAACCGGGAAGAATAGAAAAATAAAAGGTCTGAAATCGTGGGTTTGCTGTCAGAAACAAACAATCCATGAAACAAAGGCTTAAAGAATTATGTACATATTTTTCACAGCCTTCAGGTTTGACCTTGTATAATGCTTTTGCTTTTAATCTCACCTAGCAACCCACTGTTTTGTGTTTTATTTCAGAAAATAAGTATCTAAGGGACTATCTACCACTTCAGAGACATTGTGAATGCTATTTAGACAATATTCTGAGATTCCTGAACAAAAGATATTACTTAAATGCCAAATGATGGTTTTATCTTAAACACAGGATAGGTTACAAATCTCTTCCAACTTTTTACTTTTTATTCTCAGATGGTTATAACTTTTTGGAGGGAGAAAAATCTACTGGGAGGAAAGCTTCCACAGTCTCAACGTAATTTATAGCTTATTGTTCAAGGAATCAAAATCTTAATGCACTGCCATTATTTTAACATCTAGCTAATAGCTCACTTGACTGAAAATTCGTTTGGTAGTTATTTTAATTCAGGAAGTCAAGTTTGAGACTGTTTTCGAAATTCAAACAGAATTTTGAAGAGCTAAACTCAGTGTGTTGAGGGTGCAAAGTCAATCATCTTTAAGAAAATGCACAGACACTGTCCTGGAAACTGTTAATAGTCCCCCTGGTGTGCATCTGTTAACACAGCCTCTCAACATCAAGTCCTGCTGTGGACGCAGTGGACTGAAATCCAAACAGATCATTCAGGATTTGTTTGTAATGTGCACTCAGTACAACTCCTGTCAACTGATGGCCTACTGCATAGCAATTAAAGCCCATCACGAAACACCACCATCAACCTCAGTTAAGACTGCATATCAGAAGTTAATTCCAGCACTTGACTTTGGCAGGTATGAAACAATGTCGTGGCTTATTGTACACAATGCTGTTTCTGTTCAAAAAACAAATAGAAATTCCATCGGGTGGAAGCATACTGACCCCCTGTACGGGTCACCAGCAGGAATGGGATCTGGAGCTTTAGATCCATGGCACAGGCCTCTACCCCTTGAGCTAAAGGAGTAAATGAAAGCAGCAGAAGGCAGCTATATCCTCTGTGAGCCAGCCAGTGGTTGGAGACATGACATGTTGCCAGAAGTTTACCTATTTATTTGCTAGACAGAAAAAGAATATTAGGAATCAGGATTTGGGAATCCTACACCTGAGTTCAGAAGGCCATGGGATTTAGCTATTTGCTGTACTACAGTTGAGCACTTGCATTTGAACATTAGTTGTGATAAATCAAGGGAAAAGTGAACAACTCATAGGTATGGCATTAAGGATACAGGATTTGCTTTATGAATTTTTTTAAGCCCACTTTCTACAACCTTGTCCATAAAACAGATTACAACATCTTGCTGCCTCCTAAGGAGTAAATGAAGCCTTACTTCATTAAAACTGCTATTGTAAACACAGAATTGTTTAAGTTTCTTCATGGTAGATTGCTAAACCTTAATAGCTTTTAGACCAGTTTATTTTCTTGAAAGAAGAAAGGTATCTTCATACTCATGTTTCCAATGGAGAAAACAGTGATAGGAATACAACTGTGATCAACCACAGGAATTTTAAACTGGCTCAGCATATAGATTGTCTCAACTTTGGCATATTTTTAGGCAAAAAAAGTCTCTAACTTAGCAATATTCACTCGCCTCATTTCAGCTTCCTTGTCTGAACTCCATTCTCAAAACAGTGAGATTGGAAATGGGATTTAATTCCATCAGCAAGGCTACTTTCCTGCTGGCCACTCAGGTAGTTAACAATTGTTGCCCAAATTTCCCCAACAGAACTCAGCCCAAGGCAAAACAAACAGTACAGAACTAGCATTAGAAGAGGAAACTGTAAGGTGAGTTTTAGCTGACTGTTCCTCTGATGTTGTCAACTCAATGTTAGATATCTTGACTTAGTTTGAGGACTTAAAGTAAAACCAGAAGACTTGAAAAACTTGTAGAAAACCCCACTTACATGAGTATGTTCATAAATACAGTTGTCAATAACATCTGCAAGGGTTGCTCCTTCATCCAACAGACCAATGGAGTAATTTGCATCCTCAAGAAATCCTTTCATCTCAGCCGTATTCCACAAAGCCGACAGTCATAAACCAAGAAACACAAGGGATGGGCTTCCAAGCCTTAGATCCGGGGCCTTAAATTATGCAACAAACTGCACAAAGAAAACAAATTCATGACAACAGGCACAAAGCATACTGTGTCACTAGTTAAAATTAGAAAACTTTCTATACCTGGCGTGCTACAAACAGTAACACACACTCTTGACAAAAAAAAAAAGTCAAAGTTTTTTTTTTTCCTCTTGTTCACCCTCTATTTGCCATCAGGACAGAGCAACTCTATGAAGCCTCAAATAAAAGAGAAGCTGGTTACTTTGATACCAAAGCTGAGCAGGAAATCACTGATGCCAGGCTGTTTGAGAAGAATCCCAGGCTGTATGCACACTGATCTGTGCTGAGCTTCTGCAAACTATGAAACTACTTTAAGTGTAGCATACTTGTACAAAACACTCAGCTATTCTGAAACAGAGCATCTTAAGTGGCATTAATTTTCAAGTATGCAACTGGAAGACTGTCTGCAATACATTTCTGAGTTTAAGGAAAGCTTGTAGTTTATTTAATGTTAGCATTGACATTGGTTAGATTCACATATTTGTGTTTTGTTTAGATGCCAGTTTACAATGTCTGAATGCAATTGTTATGCACTAGACATTTATTTTGTTGTTCTGATCATAAGATTACCTACAACACTTTAAAAAAAAGATCTTCACTCCCTGTAGAGCTTAACAGAAAGAAGCCACTAGCTAGAAGTGCTATTAACTATTAATCTCAGTCAGTGGAACATTTTACTGAAGATTTGGCAAAGATCTGGAGCATTCAAAACATGAAGATCAAAAGAAAAAGAGTTAAGGCAGTTTAATTCTTTTTTAGCATAATTCCCTTATACTATGACTTTAAAAGCCTAATGTTAGCTAAGTTTAAGTACTTGATGCACCTTTAGGAGCCTGCTGGTGGTGTAAACACATTAAAATTTTCTTCTACAAGAACAATTCTTTTTTTGTCTTGCAAGAAAAAGACATGAAGAAAAATGAGTAACCCAAGCATGATGAATACATGGAAAAGAAAAATGATTTTCATTTTCAGCAGATGATTCAAATGTAGATCTGTTAACCATGCAAAACCCACAAGTCTTTTTCATCCTCTTGGGACACAGAGGCTGTTAAAGGGGAATTTTCAAGTGTTTGGTTCTTCATCTGAATCTGTAACATAGAATCATAGAATTGTCAGGGTTGGAAGGGACCTCAAGGATCAGCCAGTTCCAATCCTCCTGCCATGGGTAGGGACACCTCACACTAGAGAGCAGGCTGCTCAGAGCCACATCCAGCCTGGCCTTAAAAACCTCCAGGCAGGAGGCTTCCACCACCTCCCTGGGCAACCTGTTCCAGTGTCTCACCATCCTCATGGGGAAGAACTTCTTTCCTAACATCCAATCTGAATCTCCCCATTTATAGTTTTGCTCCATTACCCCCAGTCCTATCACTCCCTGACACCCTAAAAAGTCCCTCCCCAGCTTTCTAGTAGCCCCCTTCAGATACTGGAATGCCACAATAAGGCATGCTCCTTGGAGCATATTTTATGACATATGTCATCTGTCCTAGAACTTCAGAAAGTTCAACAAAACTCAGTGGCAACATTCTGACACCCAGTTGTTCTCTCCCCATCCCAAATCACATCCAGACAGTAAATACTCTAAGCACCTGCAACAAAATGCATGCAAGAAGTGACCCAGCTGGCAGAAGTCTCATATCTGAGCTTCTTGTTATTGTTTATTCAAGTTGTTATTGTTTATTCAAGTTGGATACATTCTGTGTTTCTTACAAGCTCACAATTCCCTGCCATGTTGTACAAACCTGTCTAAAAGCCTGCAGGCAGAATAAAAGCATTTAAAGGATTTACTACGCTTACAAGGGTCCTACTTAGCAGGATCTTAAAGTTTTGGTGGTTTTGTTCATACTACAAGCCATTTCCTGCTCTCTTAAGTGTGCAGATGGTCTAGAGTCCCTTCCACTGAATAAGTGCACAGCCACATCTGCCTTGCTGGAAGGTCTCAGTACAGCCAGTGGAACCAGTAACAGCACTGAGCAGATTTTTAGACCTATACCAGGTACACGGACCCTGAATGCTAACTGCTTGTGCCTTGTGTTTCAAATGAAGAATCTCCATCAAAACAACAGCTAGCTCCTTTATTTCCAGTCTTGGAGTTCACCTGAGTTGCCCTGGAGTAGATTCAAGCTGATTTTGTAGCATATTCATCCAAAATCATCTTGTGGTCAAGAGGCAGGGACAAAAAGGAATCTCTTGCAAGTACAGACTTAAAATAACTTGCAACAATCCATGAACAGTGTTAATATAACCTCTCCCACACTGTTAAACAGCAACTGTATTTTCTAAGTATGTCCACAGCATCTAAGCTTTCTCCTTTAGCAAAATCCATCTAGTAAAGAGCTTACACTGCCCTAGCAATTCCTGTCTACAGTCACAGGCCATTCCTCTCATTTCTCCTGCACTAGCTGGAAGAAATTCCATCTTTCAGTCTTAAGATAAGAAGAATATTCTCAAAAAAGAAAAGGGAAATTCCTACCAGAACTGCTACAGCACAACCACAAAACAGTGCCTATCTTGCTAAAGGGTTAACACCTGCAGTAGAATTTAGGATTGTGCTATAACCTCGTCCTGAGGAGGGAGGAGAATCAGTGATAAAACCCATGAAAAATCAAATGATTGCACACAGAAGGAAACAGGATAGTTTAAAGGCTTCTGTGTAAGATGAGTCAGAAATCATACAGTACAGAGTACAGTCCATGCTGGAAGTGCTGACTTGCTGCAAGTCATGATTTGATAGCCTTAAGTGTGGTAACACCATCCATTTTACCACCTGAAATGTTCGCCTGCATAATGCTCCAGGACATATATTTTAGGGCAAAGGAAAGCTGTCAAGTGGTATGAGACTTCTACAAAGGCATGCAATTGCTTTCTTTGAAGTAAGCCTTACATCCTCAGGCTCTTTAGGGTTTAACACGACTTCCCAGGTGAAGAACTTGACGATTAAAGTTTACATATTTAAACACTGCAATTAGATATCTGGAATAGAAAATTAAAATGCTCTGAGAAGTGACTACCACACACTTGTCATATGCAAGCATCCATAACAAACACATTTTCCATTCTTTCCTTCACATTGTCAGAAAATTGTTTGGCCAGAGAACAAAACCCAGACCAACCCAACCACCACCCTGAGAGGTTTGGATCTTTCACTGAAGACTTCCTCTGCAAAGAACAAAGTCTCTGCAAATCCAAAGGGCTCCCAATAATGCCTCTCAACCACATATCTTAATCCAAATAAATATTTACAAGATTAACAATTACATTCATGGAAAAACCATCAAGAGGTAGAACACATTGATCTTGCATTCCTCAGAATGCTGTTTCTTCAGGGGTAACAGATGAAAAAAAAGTAGAAGCATTTTGTCACTGAAGGTGGCAATTAAGTATAGAACAGGTATACCTGAAAAGCAGGAACAGAAGCCACACTGTTTTAATGTAGGAATTGCCTCTTTTTAATGGGAGTGCCCTTACAAAAAGTATTCCATGATACCATTCCACCAGTTTACATTCTTATCATTCAGTTAGCTAAGTGCAGCAACTAACCAACTGCCAGAAATGTAGAAGCAGGTGCTTGCCTTCACAATGGCCAAGGACACTTTGCATTGCCTAAGTTGCCTCTGGTACAAATCCCCCAAGGGTTACAGTGGAGCACCTGTACAGCTTAGGTTAGCTGCATCCTGTCATTCTCCCAGGAATGTTCCACACAGTTAAATGAGCAATGTAACAAGAGCCAAAGTAAGCAAGCAAAGATGGTAGGTACTAAAAAAATAACACCCCATCTATCATTATCCACAGCAATCAAGCTTTCAAGAGCCCCTGTGTTTTCTTCATGCTCAAATACATTATTCAAAGCTAATAAGCTAGTAAAGCTTGCTACAGTAACTACTCTAAGTGCATATATACTTTTGTGGTACCTACCAGCACTTTCACAACACAGCAAAGAGTTATTTCCCTATTCTATCCTCTTACTGGCTTAGTCAGTGTAAGTATTTGACCTCTCCATTGTCCCAGTCCTCTAAACTCCAGGCCCTCCCATTCCCCAATTGCCACCTAGTCCCATTTAGACAGTCAAGAGAGCTTTAAAGGCTAGCCAGTGCAGATAACAACTGCTTCCACTTGGCACAGACAGGGCTGGTTAACTGATCAGATTTCCTATCACTAATTCCCTCCATTTCCTATCAACCAGATGTGGCAAGAAATAGAACAGAATTTAAAAAGAGCAAGACTGCAGGCCACAGCTCCCAAACCGCTCAGGAATTCCGAGCCTGAAGAGCAAGACCGAACTAACTCCCAACTTCTTCCCTGGCCAGTGTAATACAAGGACAAAAGTGGGAGGGAGATAATTAGAAAAAGGAAGCAGGTTTAATGGGAGTTTAAGTATACCTTAAGCCAGAAGATTTATTGGAGTTCCACTGGAACATAATAATTACATTTAAAAGCTCAATTGACCGTCTTCACAGTAAATCACTCTGCAAGTTGAACAGGACTCAAACCTACCAATTAGATGCCTAACTTACGTCTTCACTTCATTTGAGGCAATCACCTGTGCTTTGGCACACCAAGCCAGGCACAGATTTACTGGAAAGCACTTGCTAGCCATGCTACCTACATCACCACTACATTCAATACTGAACTACTCATTTGTGTACAGTATACTACAACTCAGCTCAAAATAAACACACAGATCACACCACCTGGACATTCAGCTGCAAACAGAGCAAACCAGTAGCATTCCCAGCCAGGACAAGCAAGCTATACCTTGCACTATTTGCTACAGCATGAGTCTATCAGAGAAAGAATAGTTTCAATACAGGTACCAGAACAGTCTTCTCAAAGACTTCAGCCAGAGCCAAAACTCCTTCAGAGTAGTTTTAGAAATTACAATTCATTATAGGACCTTAAGATTTCACACATCATTCACTTCTTCCTGCTTTATTCCTGTTGAAGTGCAAAATGTAGAAGGGGAAAATAGCATTGCAGTACCCACATACAAAAATGAGCCAAACCTCAGAAACTGAACAAGAGAAAATTTCCTCAGATCTTTTTCTTATAAAATCCTGTGACCTTTGCAAAACGACACTGATAATCAGAGACTTCTCAGTGTTAGCTGTGCTCACTTGAATAGGTCAGTTGTCTGCATAGAATTAATGTGGTTAATTCAGTAAGTTTCAAACAAAACAGGAATATGACCTGTGGAGATAAACTCAGAAATCATGAGAAACCAGGCTCACCCTGTGCCTCCCTTACTGCAATATTTTCTTAGAACAGGGTCATCCACACCAAGTACCTTATCAGGAGACACACTAACACAGCTGGCTTTGGATTCTTTGTGGTCTTTAAAAAGTACCTGGCTCAGTCAGATGCACTTAACCACTCATAAGTTTTACATTAAAAAGCATTTCATAGGTACTAAGCCAAACAAAAGTGCCTGCAGCTAGACAAAAAACGTATTACTGTAAAGCCAGCTTAACTCAGATAGCACAAAGAGCATTTAAGGCTATTGTTAAAACCACATAAAGCTATTGTTTTATGTTAACAGAACAGGATAACCACACACATTCCAGAGTTTTCTGTGCTCCTTAAAATCAGCTATGCACATTCATTTGGTTTCTAAGGACCTTGGTTTTCTTTAACAGCTATTTGCCTCAAAAATGTAAAGGCATTTACATGAATGGTACAGAGTTTCCATCCAACAGAATCCCACATTCTACTGTAGCTCAATTACAACTATATGTGGAAGTGGATAGTAATTAGCAAATAATGGAGAGAGGCATTTGGGAAGGCACACCCTTCATCAGCAGCCTTAGTTACTGTAGCTATTTGAGTAACCCTAGTCCCCCCTGGAATGAAAGCCCCATATAACACACCCCACTACTTTCAAATGCTGATAACCTCCATCAAGGCAGTTACCTCGCTTAACAAAGACACAATACATGTTTGTATGCTCAGAAGTGTTTATTCTCCAGCATACAGATTAAAAGAGAAGGAAAAGACTTACATGGACAAGTTAGGAGATGGAACCCTACTATCATCAGCTAGGTTCCCAAGGTGGCTCGGCGTTGAAATCGAACTGTTCTCTATAAAGCACTTCTCCTAAGCCCTCTGGATAGTTGTAAACTTGATCAGAGATTTTGCCCTGTGGAAGAAGATACACACAAAAATGAATCTCATAGCCAGAACAAAATAAAAGCTTTGTCTTCAAACACGTAACAAACACCTTTTCAGCAGTGCTTTTCAGGAGGCTTGCAGCAATCCCACCACGAAGTTTATAACCACATAAAATGCCCAGGGTAAGAGTGAACATGAATGTTGAGGCAGATCAAGTCAGGTGTATGCAGAACTGCTAAAACACATTAATTTGGCACATGAAACTGTTTGTTGTAGTTTTCTTTTGTAAGTCTGAACTGGGAGACTTTCAAAACTAACTGCAAAGAGCTCTACATGACCCTGCTTGAAGGCAGTATGCCTGGATACAGGACTAGACGCCCAGAAGCATTTTTGACCTTGCAACCACTCTGATTCTTCCCCTCCCCACTTCCTTTCTATTTTAGAATTCCCTTGCCATGTTTTCTTCCTCTGCTGTGAATGAAGACAGCATATGGGGGAAAAATAGTGCTTTATATAGTGAAACTGAACACCATACAGACAAATCCAGAGATGAGCAAGACAGTAAAAAGAAGGGAACTTATGCTTGCCTTCAGGAATGAGGAAATATCTCAGCTGGCCATTGAAGGCTATTACAAACAACCCCAAAGCAAACTTGAAAAGTACAAGGCTAGCTCACTCAAATTAAGGCAAAACAATCACATAAAACAGTACAATGAACATAAAAACTAGTCAAGGAAACATTAACCAGCCCTGCTGAGAAATCCAATCCTTCTAAGAGGAACTGTAATTTTCAGGGATTAAATATGATACAGAAGTGATGATGTGTAAACCAAACACAGAAACGGTTTCTATGAATTCACTGTGGTCTACAGACCACATGAAACACAGAATGTGCCAACCTACTGTAAAAATAAATCTTTGCTGCTCTCATTTAAATGAGACATGTGCTGACTACAAAAACCTGGTTTCTGGTAAATCACCTAACCCAAATTATCTTTTAAACCACATGACAGTTAAACAAGCTGCTGAAGTGTATTTCTTTTCACTTATTCTTGCCATTATAAAACCAAACTAGTATACTGTATAAAGTACTCAATTAGTGTGAGCACAACTTGGGGGTAACTTTCACAGCAACTCCAGAAGAGCAATATTTTCAGCTTTAGCATATAAATTAGCATTTGGTAGCATACAACATTAAAAATAAACCTCAGCACTTTGAAATTGAGATATTAAGGGATTTTGCCTGCTAGAATTAGTGCCATGAAGTGTATTTAATCTTATCCCTTTCTTCAGGAAAGAAGTTGGTAACATTTAGTTCTGAGTGTGCACACAAGTTTTAAAAGCTGCCAACAGTCTTCTTCTGTACAATTAATAACTCCATTAGTTACCAGTGCTGTTCTGATTATACGCAAGAACTCTCATGAATTTTCCAATGACTATGAAGTTTAGCACCCAAAACAAGTCATTAAAACCAGGTGTTTCTAGGGAGAGTGTATGACCTTTAGTGCAGAACTTTAAAAGCCACACTTCAGACAAGTATCACCTGCAGTACTATTCCAATTAATATTCTCACATGCCTCAAGAAGTTCCCATGCAGTTGGAATGAAAACTGATCATTTTCTGTAGCAAGCCAACTGTGAGCTGTGCTGAGTTCTAATTGCCCTCAGAATTCCTTTAAAATGAGAATTACTTACTTGAATTATCTACAGAAAGTTTGACTGCCTTCTCTTTTGTGCAGGTTTGCCAATATTCAATATGCAGGGGGAAAAGGGTACGATACTGGACTTTCAAATCATAGTAATTTTACTGTTTTAAATAGCACCAGGGGTTAGTTTCCTGTAGGGTGATAGAGCAGTGCTACCATTTTATGCAGAAGTGTATTAGATGTCCATAACTGATATGGAGAAAATTTTTAAAAGAATTGTGAGTGCAATCAGCCACAGTGAAAAGTGTTCATTGCTTAAGAGCCTTAAAGTAGGCATAAAAGCATTCTTTGCTAAACAGTGAGCTTTCAGTTCTGGGAATAATCAACAAGCCAGCTTTGCCTTTTAATACCCAAGTGACACCGTATTTATGTATCATCTGTTAGTGTAGTTCACTAGCAGGTGCCTCAAGTTTGACTGGAATTCAACCAGCAATGCTGTGCTTCATACCTGAATAGTAACACTCACCTGAGGAACAAAATAAGCCCACAGTTGTCCACAGCATGTAGCTTTGCCAGAACAACTGCGTCCCTATGGCAAGCTTTGAGTGCCAGCAGGCCAGTCTGGGCCAGGCTTTTTCCAGCTGGCCCCCTCAGTTCCATATATCTGATATTAACAGGCCTACAGAACTAGTTTCCAATTAATTTGATTAATAATAAAAAAAATAAACAACTCACTGCATCTGTTTTGTGAAAAGAGACCCTTTAGTGACCTGAGCTAAACTATCTCTGAACCAAGCCCTGAAAATCCAGAAAAACCATGACCTTGCACATTTCACCAACTGACAGACTCAGAGGCACCAAAGTTACTCTAGTCCAGGAAAAAAACCAGATCAGGGTGTTGTGACAAGGCAGTCACCTGAGGAGAGCAGTCCTGAAGGGAGCACAGGTCCCCAAGGAATTCACCCATCAGCTACATCAATGGCATTTTTAACTGAAATTTACCATTACACCAGAATTAAGCCTCCCTTTCAGGAAGGAACAGTCTTAATTTCCTTCCACAGCACTGTCTCTCCTTTAACTGGAGAGATGGAATCATTTCAAGGCCATGCAGCCCAGCATTGCTGCAAACACAGACCTGCACCAGCCTTCCAGCACAGGGAGCAGCAAGAGGCACAAGCTGCTTGCCGGGGGACAGGCTGCAGTGCCAGAAGGCAGTAAGCCTGCCTCTTGCCTCCTGTAAAGCTGTCCCCACAGGACAAACATTCCCAAACAACACTTTGCCTCTCCCGAAGTCCTGTACCGACCCCTTTCTGGGGTTTAAAAGCCTTCCCCTGGAGACCAAGGCTGGCAGAAGGGATGGGGGGCAGCAGACGGCTGGTTGCAGGGTGGCTCAGCCTACAACAGGCAGAGCAGGCAAGGGAAGGGAGCTCACCACTGCCTGAAGCACAGGGGAGGGGGCTGCCGTGTCGCAAGCATCAGCCACGGCAGCAGCAGCATTGTTCACACGGTGACAGGAAGGAAAGAACTAGACTGGACCAGTCCAGACTGGAACAAACCCCTCCTACCATCATCATTATTCACAACCCCCACCTCCCCCCCAGCACCGCTGCCTCCTACATTTACCCAGGGAAGAATAGCAAGTGCAGTATCTTCAGAGCCAAAAGCACAGCAGCAGGGACGAGGGCAGAAGTGGGGCAGCACTCCCCCCACAACCCAATGCCACACAGAGACTGAGCCATGCATCTGGCTGGGAGGGCAGGCAGGTCTAACCCACTTTATTGGATACCACACTGCTTTCACACAGGGCAGCTACATTCAACTGGGACAATACAATCAAATCCTGCTTGGTCACCAGAGACTGCTGCAGAAGTCTGAAATACAGCACCTCCCCAGCCTGTTAGCACATGTCACCTGTGCAGGATTTTGCCCTGAAGAAGGTGCACTTCAGAAAGGCTCAAAAGATTTAAGCTTTCTTCCCTCCTCACCACAATCAGGGTGTCCCCAGCACAGACACACATCATCTTGGGCTCTGAGTGAGCCCAGGCTGCCACCTGGAAGAGACTTGCAGTGTTGTCTAATAAAGAGCCATGACAGTATCCTCAGTCACACCAGCTGTTCCACATCCCTGTGTTGGCGTCATCCACCTTGGACATGCATGAGCCCCCTGCTCCCACATTGTACTTCCAGCACCCATACAGTCAAGTTGGCAGGCACTTCTGCTGAGCCCTCACCACTACAATCAGTCACAGGCACTTCTCCTGATCATTCCAACAGGGAACAGCACAGCAACAAGCACACACACACACTTGGCATACCCTGACATCCAGGTGCACGTTTTACACACACACAGCTGGCAGCTGAGCGGTGACTGGACCCTCTTTTCCACACTTTCTGAAAGCCACCAGTACAGCAGTGGCTGGCTGGACCACAACAGCAAGAGCAACCAAGCCAAGAAGGCTGCCACGGTTCCACCAAGCCTGCTACTGCTACACTGACAGACAACGGGAGCGGTGAAACTTGCGTCCTTCCTCTAGATAACCAGCCAATACCTCCAGCAGAGAGAAGACTGCTAAGAGAAGGCTCCACTTTCCTTATGCTGGAGGACCCCACTTCCCACCCCTCTCTGCAAAGGCAATTTGCTCCGTCATTCCAGCACTCGTCCCGGAAAGCGTCACTTGTGCACTGCCCTTACAACTTGTGCGGTGCCCTGACAGCTTGCACTGCTGCCCTGCTCCCTGGTGTGACCCTCTGTCCACCACATCGAGGGGGACAGGGTGAAGCCTTGTGCAGGCGCCCACAGGCACAGCTCAAGTGACGGGCAAAAGGTGCCTGACAGTGGGAGCCCGGATGGATAGTCACGCTTACAGACGCACAACATGGCCTCTGAGAGGCAGGCAAGAAGCGAGACACCGCGACCGTGCCACCGGCACTTCTCCAGCCTCTCTGCTCCCCGTAAGCCAGGTCAGCCTCGCACACAGCTGCTCCCCCCCAGGCCCGAGGGAGCTTCTTGCAATGCGGCTGCACCCGAGGGGAAAGGATTCGCCGAGACCTCTACGGGAATCACAGTGCTCCCGAGCCCAGGCAGCCGCCACCGGGCGAGGGTACGGCACGCCGGGGTCCGGGGCAATCCCTCTCCCTGAGGGGTCCAAGAGAGAACGCTCCTCGCACTCCCCAGGATGGCGCACTGCGAGAGGAAGCAACGACCGGCGGGAACGGGTCTCCCGCCGCGGGGCACTGCCCCAGCTGCTAAGGGGGAAGACACCACACAGCCCCCCTCCGCACGGATCCGCCATGTTAGGGCGGCCGCCGAGCCCCCGCTCCCCGCGGAGCCAGCGGCCCCACCGCCTTCTCCGCGCCCTGCGGCACTAGGAAGAAGGGAGAACGGTGCCTCCGGCGCAGCCCTCGCCACTGTGCCCGGCTTCCCCCTCCCGCCTTGCCGCCTCTCACACGCAAGGCTGTCCGCCATGTTAGCGTGGCGGCCGCTGACCCCCTCCGCCCGCCGTCACCACCGCCCTCCGGGCCGCGGGGGGTCTCGCTGCTCCTCCGCTCGACCCCCGGGCGGCGGCTCCGCTTCGCCCAGCGCCTTGCTGCGCGCCGAGAAAGAGAGGGAGCCTCAGCTCTGACTCATCCCGCCGCTCTCCCATCTGCTGCCGCCGGTGGCAGCCGGTCTCGCCCCACGCCGCCGGGCGGAGAAAGGGCAGCGGGAGAAACTGGCCCCATCACCCTCCCCGCCGGCACTGCCACGGCTGCTCGCAGTGGTGCTGCCCGT
The DNA here is from genome assembly GCF_027791375.1 of Indicator indicator. Taxonomy (NCBI): domain Eukaryota; kingdom Metazoa; phylum Chordata; class Aves; order Piciformes; family Indicatoridae; genus Indicator; species Indicator indicator. Next base: position 297,268 of record NC_072021.1, read on the forward strand.
CGGGAAGCCCTCCACCTTCCCGGGCCGCAACCATGGCTCCCCTTCCCCTTCTCGCACTGGGGGGAACAAGGGCTTGCCCCTCCCCAACCCCCAGGCCCAAGGAGCAGAGCTGCCTCCACTTCCTCCCGCCACCGTTGTCAATGGACGCCCCGGCCCACTCCGGCGCTCAGGGTGGGCGTCGCCACCTCCCTCCCTTCACCCCTCCCACCCTCCCACCACCTCCCCCGCGGCGCCAGCCCCAGCCCCAGCCCCCCGGGGATGCTGGGGGCACCTGGACCCCCAGCCCCAGTACTCACGTGAGATAACGGCCCGAAAGATTTGGGAAATCGTCTTCTCTTTTTAGGCGGAATTTTTAAAGAGGGATGTGGGAACCTACAGCAGAAATACAGGCGGCGGCAGCGGCGCCTTCCAGGGCCATAGGCTGCGGGGGCGACCGGCGAGGGAAGCGCAGTGCAGCGCTGGGACGAGAGGGCACAAGCAGAGAGAGACAGAGCCGGAGCGGGCCGGGGTGCGGGGCTGCGGCAGGTAGGGACGGAGGCAGGAGCACGGTACCGGGCGGCGAAGCGGGCGGCGAAGCGAGCGGCGACGCGAGAAGAGGGGGCCGCCGCTGGCAGCGTTCTTATAGGACGAGCAAGCGGGGAGGGACCGGGCGCCACGCGTCACCGCACCGCGGGGCGGGAGGCGCCATCTCCGCCGAAACCACCCCCAATGCCCCCCCCGCCACGGCAGGCCGGGTCGTGAGAGGCAGGCAGCCGGCGGAAGGGCATGCGCCGAGCACCGCTGGCAGTTAGGGCACCGTTACCGCTGCCCCGGGGCCCGCTGCCCAACATGGAGGCGCGGCAGGCTCTGCGCTTCTGCCGGCGCCGGGCCGGGCGCAGGTGCGGGCGGGGCGGGGCCCGGCCGGGCCAGGCGGGGAGACGGGACCCGCCCGGTGAGGCTGGCTGTCCCCCGGTGAGGTTGGTGGCCCCCGGCGGGCTGCCATACCTGGCTGGCAGCGCGGGTGCTGCGCGAAAGGCCGCGGTAGTTAATGGTGGAAAGGGCAAGGACCCCGCAGGGCTCAGCTGAAGGAGCCCCTCAGAATCCACGGCAGGATCCATCGGGACTCCGTGAGGGAACCCCTATCTGTGTCACAGTAACGTCTTTCCCGCGAAACCAAGACCTATCCAGTGAGCAGGTGGGAAAAGAAGCCAGGTCTTAGGGCCAGTCTGAAGCCTCGTCCGCCGAGTTAGTGATAGTGTAATAACTCGCGATTCACTGAGCATCGATAAGCTGCTAATAATGCTCACTGGGGGAGATTGCCACACTGCAGACCTGGCAGCCTCTGACTCTCGTGAATTTCAGGCCTCCAAGAGTCCAGTAGGTGGGCTTAGCTGGCCCATGTATTTCACAGAGCTTCACTGAAGCACTGAGACATCTGCAGCATATCCAAAAGCCTTTGGTATTGTCATAGTACTCTTGCAAGAAAGTGCAGCTCAGCTGTAAGTGGAACAAAGCAACGGGGAGGTCGATTGCCTCAGCTAAGGCGAACCTGAGAGTGAACCGTGATCTGCCAACCCCAGTCCCTCATGTCAACTTGACCAAAGCACACAAGACTGTTCTAAAAAGTCATTCCAGTAGTCACAGTTCTTTCCAGACACTAAAATACTAGTGATGTTGTTGGTGCCTATTTGCATGCAGCTTGAGCTGTTTGACACTTTATGCCTGAGCATTCAGTTGTCTGAGATCCTGTGAGGGCTATGAAAATGGCCTGATCACATGGATGTCTGTCCCATTAAGACAGCTCTATTACTGACACTATGAGCCTTCATTGTTATATTTGTCTGTCGTAGTTTTAGACTATGCATTTAAAAATTTTCACAGATCTCGAGCACCACCACATTGTCTAATTATTATAGCATTTGTTATCTTGTATTGTATTGTATCTTACCTGTCTAGTTCCTTTCTTGTTATATTGTGTTGTATCTTACATGTCTAATTCCTTTCTCCCTCTAAAAGGCAGATTTTGCTTATTTGAGGTCAGATAAACTATGCAGTTCACTGAGACCACCAAAAGATGTATTTGTTTTGGAAAGAAGTTGTTCATCTCAGGGCACATTCATTTTCTTTTTAAAAAGGTATATTTTTTTTCCACGCAAAGCTGAGTTTTTTTAGTTTTATAGCAGAGAAAATTCCGAAAAGCAGTGAATAGATACACACCTGTCACCTCTCCAGAAACAGAATGAAACTGAGCTTCTACAGCATGCAGTTTGTTTTTTTTTTTTTTATCTGTTGTCACCTTCTAACTTGCAAATAATTTTAAATGAGGAGGAAGTGAACTGAATAGATGCAGTCCAATTAAAATGTGTCATCTTTCCTGATAACCACGCTAGTAGGACTGTGGATGAAGTCCCTTAAAGCCAGCACACTGGAAAGTCAGAAGACCTTTCACATACGTTTGCAACAAACCTTGCACTGGGGACTAAAAATGGAGTGTTTTACTCTGCTGGTTTCTCAGGTATGTTCTGTATTGTACCCTTCATTGCTGGCTTACCTGTTTATTCGTTTTCCTATTCCAGAGTGCAAGTGCAGGAGGAGGAATCAGAGTATATTTAAAATAAAAAAAACCCCAAACTAACTAAAAAACCCCATCCCACAAACAAACAAAACCCCCCCAAACTAAACCAAAAAAGCTATAGATAGGAAGAGAGATTTAGGCAGAGCTTGTATATGGCACAATAAATGTGAATCATTAACAGGCAAAGAAAGGAGGAAGGGTTAGAGGGGAGTACAAAGGTTATAGTGAGAAACACTGAGAAGCAATCCAGAAAGCTGTATTCTTTGGGATAGTAGATTTCTTTTAAAACACATTTTTGAAAGAGATAAAGAGACTTGATTAGTTTGGAGGTGTTTAGGTGCAGCCAAAGAAAAGTTACCCAGCAGGGAAAAGGCAAAAGAATAAGTCAGTACTAGTTTTGTGTAGAACTAGTTTTTTTTATCTGTGTTCTTAGACCATCTCCTGATGGAAATATCCAAAGGTAGTCCAGAGATAGATGAGTGATGTAACTGGCACATGAGTTACTGCCATCTCATCCATCTCATCTGCATTAATCTTCCCAGAAGAGTTTTGGGGTTGTTAGGTAGGTGGGGTTTTTTTAACATCTTACCAGGAGTGAGAAAACAGATGGACTATTTAAGAGGGGAGGACAGTCACGTAGGACAGGAAAAAAGAACTTCAGTTTGATAGGTAATTAATTGGGGGCACTGTCAGCTATTCTAAAAATGTATGGAAGGAGGATTTCCTGCTCATATGGAGGAAGCAACACTTGAAAACAGAAACATAAACTTCATCTTCTCAACTCTACTGGAGAGGAAAAAAAAAAGAAAAGGAAAAAAAGAGTAGCACTGGAAGAGTAGAAGACCGAACTCTATGGTCACTGTAAACAAAATGAGAAAATATGGATGGATGAAGATTTATACAGTCAGAACTAGAAAACTAATGCCATATATATATATATGTTTACTAATGCAATATATATATATGTTTATGTATTTAGTATTGTGTTACAAAAAGAGCAGTCCTGTTCTGCCTGGAGAGGCAAAATGTAAAAAGCTAAAAAACATTTCCTTCTGCCTCATTACTGTTTCTCTACACTCAGTTTTAACATGTGGATTCCTAACCTTGTAATGCTCCGTACACACATTTCATAGATTACTAGAGTATCAATTCACATTTTGGTCTCCAAAGATAAAAAAGCATCAGAGCACAAAACACATGTCCAGCCCTGAGTTCCTCTTGCTTCCAGCTGTGAGGCTCTTCTATCACATTTCCTTTTTTTTTTATGTTTTCTTTTCAGCACAGTTGACAGTGGGATGTAGACAAAATCAGGTGTTATCCCTGTGACGCAGATAAACTGGAGCAGGAAGGACACCCTTCCCCACCTTGTCTTTTGGAGTGCAAAAAGTACTCACTGGTGAGCAGTTGGAAGCCTCAGATTGGTTTGGACAGATGTCTGAAGGCTGCATAGCCTGATGACCTTCTCCACTAATCCCAAGTATTTCCTTCTCTTTATGTCTTCCTATGGGCTACCTCTTCTCTCCTCTGGTTCTCCCATTTCCTCTCCCTCTCTGATGCACCCTCTATCACCAGGCATCAGCAGTGGGGTCAGATTCCGCTCCTGCAGTGAGAGAATGAGATGATTTCCTCCTCCATCTCCTCTTCCTCCACTGCTGCCAACTTCTGCAGCAGTCAGTGTTTTTTCTTGGAGCCTCAGGTGCAGGAATTATGTGATTACACAGGAATTTAATCTTCCATTGAGAATAAAATGTCCCTTGCCACTGAAAAACCACTGCAACAGAAGAGAAATACAAATAACAATCCACTTTTTGATACAGGGAAAAGGTTGCTTTGATTTCTGAATGCTTGAACTTGACAACGTGGTCCCTGACTTGACTCCTCCAACACAGCAGCACTCAGTGCCAGGTGTAATTAACAATCTCTAGCCATCCACCCAGAGCACCCAGCTGATGCAGTGGGAGGAAAGAGTCAGCTCAAATTGCATTTTTGTCTGAGCTGCTCAGGGCAGGAACGTGTGTGCACAGGGCAGAGGCATGAGAAAAGGAGAATGAAGGCTGTGACAGCTTTGGATCCCTCATGCACACAACAGCAGAGCTCTAACAGTCTCTCTCTTTAGTAAAACGACATTGTGGAAGGAATGTCAATGGATACTTTGATCTCCAGACCTTTTTCAGTGCTGCATACTTTGGAGTGATCACTGTTCCTGTCCAGTTGACAGAAATACCAATAACCAGCTGGAGGAATGATTCACAATTATTAAAAGGCCAGAGGTGGTGGGAGGAAAGACATCTCTGTCTTAAGTTAAATGAACCAGTCACCTCTCACATACATTTACCAAATGGTTTACTGGATCAAAACAACTGGGGCAGAAATATGGTCCCAGCTTTTTAGTATGGGTTAGTTTGGTTTCAGAAGAAGACTGAGTTTAAGTGTAATTTCTACAGAGAATGCTTACAGAACAGATCTCACACTAGTGCTGCATTGTTTTAATGGAAACAGCAGCTCAAAGGACTTAAGAAAGATATCACAAGCAAGCAAAATTAAATCTGGGTTGTTTTACAAAATCAAAGAAAGAGCAAGAGAGAATTCAGTCATGCTTTGGGAGTATCCAACAATATACCATAAGCATCTTTCAGTCCGATGTTGGAATGTTTTCACCTCCAAAAAATCTAGACTAGATGGGCAGACATTTAAAAAAAAGGCTGTGAACTAAATATCTAAGCTACAAAATAAGGACTACTGAAGAGAACATTCAGATATGAGCATTCTTTGAGAGTCTCTAGCCACCTGCATGCCTCCTCCACATAAACTGATAAAGAAAACTCAGAAGTTTTAAGTATCTGCAACAGGATATGGACTTCTCACTCTTAGGAAATATGCCCAAGTCCAGCCCAGGTTAGAAAAGACTTGCCCTCGTTATGTGGTAGTGTATTAGTCACACTCATTCTAGTTCCTGCTATCCACATGTCATAGATCATCACTAAAAAATTGAAGGATCAGCTGCAGGCCTCTGGAATTTATCATTTCTCATTACAAATATCTCTGGACTGGGGAAGAGGCATGGGGTTTCCCTCCGTGGATTAGCAGGAAGCAGTAGTTCCCAGAAGTGTGAACTAGTCAGCAGTGATAAGACTATATCAACTTTAAAATGCAACAGTCCAAGCACTAAAGTGGGAAAAAGTGGTCTGTGTACTTTACAAGGAGGTCAAAATTATCAGAGAATTACAGAACATTAGGGCTTGGAAGGGACCTCCCTAGTCCAACTCCCCTCCCAGAGCAGGAAAAAAATATGTGCTCATATGATGTGCTGTTACTAGTGGTTACCAAATGGGGAAATTGTTTGCAAGGAGTTTTTGTTCCCAGATGTTCATTCTCAGCCCTGTAGTTCTTAGGTAGTCTTCCTCAAATGGGGACCTAGTCCCACACAATGACTAAGAAAGAGTGTTTTCAGGCTGCTTGGCTAGTTGCTCTTGTCAGTCACCTTCCAGCTCTCTGAACATGCACATTTTCTCATCATTTCTAGACACAGTGTCCCCTGGGAGCCTTCAGTTTTGCTAAGCTTCCCCTGGCTGATAGGGCATTTTGTCAAGAGTGAAGACTCACAGTCTTCAAGAGGAAGGTTTCCAGCTAACCCCTGGAGAAGCACTTTCCACTTGTCAATATCTTTCATCACCCTCCCAGCTCTGAGAAGTGGCAGTGATCTCCCCCTTGTCATCCAAGAGCAGCAAGAATGAAAGTGGTCTCTTAAGATTGCACTCCAGCTGCATTTGAGATGCCTCCAAATGTGCCCTTGCATTTTTCTGTTTCATTGACAAGGTTGTCTCACACATTTTGGAGATGAGAGAAACACAAGCCAAAGCAGAGGCTTTTCCCACCAGGGCCAAAGGAGCAGGAGTCTTAGGCAGACAAAACCTTAGCAAACTCTTTCACTGCTTTCAAAGCAAGTGACAACACATTAAAGAAAAAAAAATGACCTATTTAAGATAAATCCTGTTTATTCTGCTTGCATGAATAGAGATGCTAATGTTAGCAGAAGGAAGATGAGCAGAATGTGGCCCTACTTGCTTGCCTCTGCATTTGAATTTTCTGTAACACATCTATTTTTCACTTAGAACTTGGCAGACCTTTTCAAAAAGTTTGGTTTGGTTTGGCTGGTTGGTTGGTTGTTTTTTTCATTCATTTGTTTGCTTGCTTTTCTTCCTATAAAACCCAAAAGCTCCATAGATGATAGGCTGGCAGTAGTGGACCAGCATGGAATAATTAGCCCTATAACACCCTTAAGAGCATACAGAAGGGTCTGGAGGGTCCATGTCACAAGTGTACAGTAATGAACATGCTGTGGACCTATGCAGTTGGTTGCCAGATCATGACAATCAGGGCCTTCAAACAAGCCATCTTCCAGCATGCTTTTGAGTTACTAATTGTATGCTATCAAGGTTGATCTTCACTTCTAGGTAACTCTGTTTGTGTAACTCCTGCTCTTTCTGTTCTGGGGCTGACATTGTATAGGGGAGTTGGGTCATGCATAGCCAGGAAGCCCCTGTGCCAGCAAAAGCTGCAGCTGAGGTCCCACTGGGTTGCTGCAGAGCAGGAGGACTGAGCTGCTAAGAGCTGCTAAACTGAGCTCAGCCTTCAGCCCCTAGCAGTCCAGAAGTGTCCCAACCTGCTCCCAACCATGGTGTTTTGACAAGAGCAAGTGTCTGCTGCTTCCTTTCCTGTGGAGAACTCCCAAGCCAGGGAACAGCACACTGCCCAGCTTCTGTAATTCTGTCATTCCAAAAAGGAGAGAGTCTCATACAAGGAGCTATTACTGGTACCAGTCAGCATACAGTGGTGGCTGCTCCCTGCCTATTTACCCTGCATCTGCTCATGAAAACCACCACTGAAACTAGTCGTGGTCAATTAACTCTGCCATGTCCTCAAAGAGTGAGATTTGAGATTTGATTTGGGGTTTTTTTTGGTTAAAGATGAACACTGGAACAGGTTGCCCAGGGAAGTGGTGGAAGCCTCATCCCTGGAGTTTTCTAAGGCCAGGCTGGATGTGGCTCTGAGTGTCCCTGCCCATGGCAGGGGGGTTGGATCTGGCTGATCCTTGAGGTCCCTTCCTACCCTGACAGTTCTATGATTCTACAATTTTCCAAAGGGGCAGATAATTGCTATTCTTTCTTGAAATCAAAAA